>NC_133658.1:679636605-680009105 GCF_037893015.1 Macrotis lagotis
TTTATTTAAGATTTTTGCACCAATATTCTTTAGGGAGATTGGTCTATAAATTTCTTTGTTTGGGTTCTTCCTAGTTTAGGTATCAGTAGCATATTGGTGTTATAAAGAATTTGGCAGAACTCCTCCTGTTTTTTAAAATAATTTATGTCAAATTAGAATTAATTGTTCCTTAAGTGTTTTGTAGAATTCACTTGTAAGTCCATCTGGACCTGAAGACTATTTCTTAGGGAGGTTTATTAATGGTTTCTTCAATTTCTTTTACTGAAATGGGGTTATTTAAGTATTTTATTTCCTCTTCTGTTAATTTGGGCAACCTGTATTTTTGTAAATATTCATTATTTCACTCAAGTTTTGAAATTTATTGGCATACAGTTGGGCAAAAGTAGCTTTGGATTATCTCTTTAATTTTCTCCTTATTAGTGAGTTTTCCATTTTTGATAATGGTAATTTGTTTATCTTCTTTCTTTTTTTAAAATCAGATTAACAAAAGGTTTATCTATTTTATTTTTTTATAAAACCAACTCACTTTTATTTACTAGGTTAGTGGTTTTTTGCTTTCATTTTAATTAAGTGTACCTTGATTTTTAGAATTCAAATTTTGAATTTAATTGGAGACCTTTAATTTGTTCTTTTTTTTCCTCTTTTTTTAGTTGCATACCCAATTCATTGACCTCCTTTTCCCTTTATTTTATTCATATAAGTATATAGCAATGTAAAATTCCCCCTAAAAACTACTTTAGCTGCATTACATAAATTTTGGTATGATGTCTTATTGTAATAATTTTCATGGATGAAAAGATTGATTATTTCTATGATTTATTGTTTGATCCACTTGTTCTTTAAAATTAAGTTATTTAATTTCCAATTAATTTTTTAATCTTTCTATGGACTTTTATTATATGTAATTTTTATTGTGCCATGATGTAAAAAGTATGCATTTATTATTATTTCTGCCTTTCTGCATTTTATTATAAGGTTTTTAATGCCCTAGTACATAGTCAATTTTCATATAGGTACCATGTATTGTAGAGAAAAAGGCATATTCTTTTCTATCCCCATTAAGTTATCTTTATAATTCTATCATATCTAAATATTCTAAGATTTGTTCACCTTCTTAACTTCCTTCTTGTTTATTTTGTGTTTTGATTTATCTAGGTTTGAGAGAGTGAGGTTGAGGTCTCCCATTATTAAAATCTATGTCTCCTTGTAATTCACTTAACTTTTCCTCTAGGAATTTGGATGCTATACCACTAGGTGAATAGATGTTTAATAATGATATAGCTTCATTGCCTATGGTGCCTTTTAAGAAGATGTGGTTTATTTCCATATCCCTTTTAATGAGATTGACGTTTTCCTTTTGCTACATGTGAAATCAGGATTGCTCTGATTTTTTTTACTTCAGGAAAGTATAATATATTTTGCTCCAGCCTTTTACCATTATCCTGTGTGCATGTCTCTGCTTCAGATGTGTTTCTTGTAACCAACATATTCTGGTAGGATTCTGTTTTTTAATCATTGTGCTGTCCTTTTCTGTTTTATGAGACATTTGTAGATAAGTTTACTAAATCTGTATTTCCCTTCATGCTATCTTTCCTAATTTATATTTTTCTCTTTTCTTTCCTCTTATTCCTCCTCTCCAAATTTACTCCCTTTTCCCTTTAACTTTTCTTTTAATATTTTACAATAGTCCTCTTGGCTCAAGGAGATCAAACCATATGAGTTACAGAATTCAGAATTCAATAAATTATTTTCAATCTCCTTATAATATGAAAAAAGTGAATATCATAATTTATAACTCATGTATTAGAGAGTTTTCAACAACTACTAGAATTGTCAGACATGTCCCAATTTATTTTTGGCAACAAAATTCTTTTGATCTTCAGTTTAAATATTTTAAATTCAGTACTTGTTGTATTAATTTTTTCTACCCTCAACTTTGTTATAAATAAAGTCCTGACAGAGTAGGGACAATTTCTAAGGAATGGTATTCAGGCCACAGAAAGGCCTGTCTATCCCTTATTCCCCAAATCTCCTCTCTCAATCTGACATAGGCTTTTCAATTGCAAGTATTTCAGCTTCTTTTTTGAGTTAAGGCTTTGTTTCTAGATAGATACTGTTAAAATGCAAATATGCTGGGGGAAGGGAGATTATAAACACATTAACCAATAATTTGCCATTATTGCATCTGTATAGATTAGTGTATAAGATTAACCAGGAGTCCTTTGAGATTGGGTAATGGGTAGGCAAAGTTTAATGTCAGGAAGCTGGAGAAAGAGAAAGGGCTGGTGTATCTGGGAGAGTAGTGACTTGTTGGTGATTGCAGTGAGTGTAGGAAAGGACTATGTGAAAGTACTTAGTGTCTCTCATCAAGGAGGAGTTTTGTAAAATGAAGGAAGGTTAATGAAAAAGAATTTGGGGACAAAAACAATTTTATTTTATGTGTGCTTTAAATTTTTTCCCCAAAGCAGGTCAACTTCCTAGAATAAAAGGAAAAATGACATTGGAATTATATCTGTAAATTTAATTGGGATGAGAATAAAATAAATATCCTTTGAAAAGTATGAAATATATTCCCTCATAGCTTAGATTTGATTAAAAATATTGCTTTTTTTTTTCCATGGAAACAATTCCACATTCATACAGAAATCTCAGAAAAATCTATTTTGACTATTTTTAACAGAAACTGGATTTTTGATTGAATCTGGTCATATGTTTTATGTGCTGTACAATTGACCAAAAACAAGAGCTTTAAAATTGTCTAAATATGCAATTTCACTGAATTTTATTTCTATTTCACCTCACAAAAGTAACATTTCCCCCAATTTTATTGACTTTTGAAATCCCTAGTTTCCTTCAAGGCACATCTCAGTTGTCACTGCCTAGAGATCTTTCCTAATCTCTCTAGTTGTTAATAGTTACTCCCTCTTGAAATTAATTTTTGTCTTATTGTGTATCTGTGATTTTCCAACAATAATTTCCATGATGCCAGGCATTACTTTATTTGGGACAGCTCGGTGACTTAGGAGATTGAGTATTGAGCCTGGAATTAGGAAAATCTGAATTCAAATCCAGCCTCAAATATTTACTAGCTGTATAACCTTATATTTTCTCATTTGTAAAATGAGCTGGAGAAGAAAATGGCAAACCACTCTAATATCTTTGTTAAGGAAATAAGATCTCAAAAAGTCAGAAATGACTGAACAACATTACTTTGTTTCTATGTATCTCTAGGACCTGCTATCCAGTACAGATCCTAGTATATAGTAGGCACTTAATAAATACATAAATTAAATTTAATGTTGTTTTTAAATCATAGCAATTAATAAAGTAATGTTCATCGCTTTAATCAGATTTGCTTGTCATGGGATAAAAATACTTAAAAGACTTTGTACCATTGCATTAGAAATTCAGCATCCAGGACTATTATATTAAATCCATACACACACACACACACACACACACACACACACACGTGTGTGTGTGTGTGTGTGTGTGTGTGTGTGTGTGTGTGTGTGTATAACAATTCCCTCCTTTTCCCTCTTCCCACCCAATCTTGTTGTAAAGTCTTTGTTCTTTTTCAAACAATTAAGGCTTAAACATTCCTAATTCCACTTAAAACTAACCAGCTCCTCCTCCCCAATTCTAATTTTCTTCTAATTCTAAAATTCTTCTAATTTTAAGAAACTCAGTTTCTATAGTGTGTTTGAAGTGGAAGGCAGAGAAAATAAGACTGATGATTTGAAGATGAACAATGACTTCTCGTACGAAGATGGCAGAGTAAGGAAGGAACCCTCTGAAACTCTCCCCAGTTCTCCTCCAAACAACTAGAAAACCACCCCAGAATTGGTCTAGGAGCAGAGAAGCAACTTAGAATCCCAGTAGGAAAGATCTGTTTTACTTAGGTGAAAGGGGTACAAGGTGCTGCTCTTGAGAGCAGCAGCAGCAGCAGCCAACCTCACAACAGAGCTCTAGGGTTGGGACAATCTATTCAGACTTCTAGCCAAGTGAGTAGCACAGCAAAATCCCACACCAGTGACCTCATCCCTAGCATAAAATACCAGTCAGGCCTTGACCCCATTGTTGATTAGTAGTGAAGCCTTGCACTGGAGCTGGCCAACAGCATCATCCTGCCACAAGGACCTACAGGAGATTGGTCCTATTTTCATAGCAACCCAGCAAAAAGGACTCCACCCCTGATCTAGACCAGTCACAAGAGTCAGGGTCAGCCAATGGAAATCTTCTGCTACAATAAGAATGCAGCAGCAAGGCCCCCCCTCTGGAATAAGTTTTCAGCTAAACCCCATATGGGGAGGCCAACAGGGAGATCCTATCCCACCCCCATTAGCTGGAAGGGAAGCCTTTCTTCCAGAGAAAGTAAGCAGCTAGATCCTGAAGCTCAGCGAAAACTAGCAGACAAAAATGTCAGCACAGAAAATTTGGGACAGCGCAGGACCAGAGTCTAACTCTCACATAAAAATATCAAGTTACAAAAAGGCATAAAAAATGGGCAAAAATGAATAAAAAAATGTCAACCATAGGAAGTTATTATGGTGATAGGGAGGAGCAAGGAATAAAATTAGAAGAGGTCAATAGTGTCAAAATGACTACATGTGAAGTCTCAAAGAAAAATGAAATTTTATTTCGGGTCCAAAAAGAATTCATTAGAAGAGCTTAAAAAGAATTTTTAAAAAGAAAATTAGAGAAGTTGAAGAAAAATTGGTAAAAGAAATGAGAGTAATGCAAGATCATGAAAAAAGTATCAGTAGCATGAAAAAAGATATGTAGAAATTTATTGAAGAAAATAGCTCCCTAAAAATAAAATTGACCAAATGGAAAAGCAAGTTCAAAAATTCATTGAAGAAATGATTCCTTAAAAAAACTAGATTTGAAAAGTGGAAACTAATGACCCTATGAGATATCAAGATAAGACAAAATAAAAAAATAGAAGAAAATGCAAAATTTCTCATGAGAAGAATAACTGACTTAGAAAATAAATGTAGGAAAGATAATATAAAAGTTATTGGAATACCTAGAAGCCATGACTAAAAAAATAAAGAAAAAGTCTGGACAACATCTTTTAAGAAATTATCAAAGAAAACTGCCTTGATAACTAGAGGGCAAAATTGAATTTGAAAGAATCCACTGATCATCATCTGAAAGAGTTCCTAATATATAAACTCCCAGGAAAGTCACAGACAAATTCCAAAGCTCAAAGTTCAAGGAGAAAGTATTGCAAGTAGGCAAAAAAAAATTCAAATTATAATGGAATTATAGATAAGATTGCATAGGATTTGGCAGCTTCCACATGAAAGAACTAGAAGGCTTGAAATAGTATATACCAGAAACAAAGGAGTTAGGATTGTAACCAATACTCACCTTCCCAGTAAAACTGAAGATAATCTTTCAGGGGGAAAATGGATGTTTAATAAAATAAAGAACTTTCAAGCATTTTAAATTAAAAAATGAGAAATGAATAAAAATACTAAACATATATATACCTAACATTTAAATTTTTGAAGGAGAATTAACTCATTTGAGTTACAGAAGGAATAGATAATAAAATTCTACTAGTAGGAGCCCTTACTTTTCCCGTCTTGAAATTATGTAAGTCTAACCAAAAAATAAGGAAGAAGTTAAATTGGTGAAAAAAATTTTGGAAAAGCTAGAGCTGATAGATCTCTGGAGAAAATCAAATAGGAATAGAAAGGAATATACCTTTACTTTCTTAGTTTATGTGGCACCTACTCAATAATTTACCATATATTAGGACATAAAAACCTCGCAACTAAAAAAAGTAGAGATAGTAAATACATCCTTTTGAGATTATAATGCAATAAAAATTTCTTTCAATATTGGACATGGGAAGAAAGGGTAAAATTGATTGGAAATTAAATAATCTATTTCTAAAAAACCAAAGAGGATCAAAGAACAAATAATAGAAGCATTCAATAACTGTATTCAAGAGCATGACAATGAGGCAACATGCCAAAATTTATGGTATGTAGTCAGAGGTACAAAGGAGGAATTTTATATCTCTAATTGCTTATATCAATGAAATATAGAAATAGCAGGTAAATGAATTGGGAATGCAGTTAATTTTTTTTAATATGAACAAATTTAAAATCCTGAATTAAACACCAAATTAGAAATCCTGAAAATCAAAAGAGATTAATAAAAATGAAAATAAAAACCTTTGAATTAATATAAAACTAGAAGCTGATTTTATGAAAAACCCAATAACATAGATAAACTTAGTTAATTTGATTTTAAAAAGGAAAGAAGTCAAATTACTAATAATAAAAATTAAAGGATTGAATTCATCACCAATGAAGAGGAAATTAAGGCAATTGTTAGGAGCTATTTTGCATAATTATATGTCAATAAAACTGACAATCTAAATGAAATGAATGAATATATATATATATATATATGAATTTAGATTACTTAAATTAATAGAAAAAAGAAATAGAACAAGCCATCAATGAACTTTCTGAAAAAAAAAATCCTCAGGACCAGATGGATTCAATAGTGAATTCTCCAAAACATTTAAGAATCATTGAATCCCAATACTAAATAAACTGTTTGAAAAAATAGTTGTAGAAGGATTCCTACCAAATTTCTTTTATGACACAAATATGATGCTGATACCCAAATCAGGAAGGACCAAATCAGGAAAAAAATGTATACCAAATTCCCTAATGTATGTTGATACAAAAATTTTAAATAAATTTTAGTAAAAAGATTTCAGCAATTAATTACCAAAATAATACACCATAACCAGGTGGTATTTATCTCAAAAAATGCAGGATGAAAACTAGCAGCATACACAGATCATATTAATAACAAAAGCAATAGAAATCATATAATTTTCTCAAGAGATGCAAAAAAGTCTTTGAAAAAATACAGTACCTACTCCTATCAAATCACTAGAGAACATAAGAATAAATGGAACTTATCTTAAAATGATAAATAATATTTATCTAAAACAATCAGCAAGATTTATCTGTAATGGAGCTAAGCTAGAAACCTTCCAAATACAATAGGAATAAAACAAGAATGCTCATTATTACCTTTATTATTTAATATTGTATTAGAACTGTTAATGCTAGCAATAAGAGAAGTGAAAGAAATTAAAGGAATTAGAATAGACAACAGGGAAACAAAACTATCACTCTTTCCAGATGATATGATTTTATACTTAGAAAATTATTAGCAACTTTGGCAAAGTTGTCAGATACAAAATAAATTCACAGAAATCATCAGCATTTATATCCAGTAGCAAAAGATAGAGAAATTACATTTAAAATAACTATAGCCAATCTGCAATACTTAGAAATTTAGCTTCCAAGACAAATTCAATAACTAAATGAATACAAGTATAAAACACTTGTCACACAAAAAAGTCAGATCTAAACAATTAGAAAAATATTAATTGCACATGGATAGACTGAGTCAATACAATAAAAATGACAATTCTACTTAAGTCTATTTATTCAGTTTCATATCAAACTATTAAAATTTTATTTTATAGAATTAGAAAAAATAGTAACAAAATTCATCTGGAAGAGCGAAAGCTCAAGGATAGCAAGTGAATCAATTTTTAAAAATATGAAAGAAGGTGGTCTAGTCATACCAGATCTTAAAACTATTATGAAATGCAAAGTATAAAAACAATCTGATACTAAGAAATAGAGTGGTAGATTGATGAAATAAATTAGTACAAATTACATTATAGTATATGACTATAGTTATCTAATTTATGAGAGACCAAAAGATCCAAACTTTTGTCATAAAAACTCATTGTTTGACAAAAACTGCTGGGAGAATTAAAAAACATAGAGAACAATAAATTCCAATCCCTGGCCTACAATCCTCTCCCCTATTTTCCTTTCCTATCCTCTTCCTTCCTCTCCCTGTGCCTACTCTCCACTTTCTTCCTCTACCCTGTCCTTCCCTTGGTGCTTTCATAATGATAGCTACAGACTGCATAGATAATGGGTAGAGAAAGAAAACATTTAGTTGTGCATAATTATTCATTATAGAAAATGTGAAATGCAATCAGATCAACAGAGCATTGTTAGCATTGTTACTAAGAGTCCTCTGCTAGGACAAGGAACTAAGTATCTTAGGAACAACCCTGAATTGTGATAATTTTCTTGTAATAAGTGGACACACAAGAAAATAATATTTCATTCTCAGAATTTCTGATGAAAAAATAGATTTGCGTAAACATGCTTTATATTCTTCTTCTTCTTCTTCTTCTTCTTCTTCTTCTTCTTCTTCTGCTGCTGCTGCTGCTGCTGCTGCTGCTGCTGCTGCTGCTGCTGCTGCTGTTTAGCTGTGTCAAGCTCTTTGTGGCCCTATTTGGGGTTTTCTTTTTCTTTTTGCAAGGCTATGGGGTTAAGTGACTTGCCCAAGATCACACAGCTGAATGAGTATTAAGGGTCTGAGCTCAGATTTGAACTCCCATTCTCCTGACTCCAGGACCAGTGTGCTATCCACTGGGCAAACTAACTGTGGCACAGTGGATAGAGCACTGACCTTAGATTCAGGAGAATGGGAGTTCAAATCTGACCTCAGATTATTGCCATTTACTAGCTGTGTGACTTTGGGCAAGTCACTTCACCCTGACTGCCTCACATCCTGGGTCATTCCCAGTTGTTCTGATTCATATCTGGCCCCTAGACCAGATGGCTCTGGAGCAAAGAGCGAGGTTGGTGACAGCACAGCACACCCTCACTCAAATCTAATTCATATACTTGTCACGGCATCACCTCCCTGATGTCACAGTTTTCTTCAAAAAATGAAGGACAAACATTATTATTATGAAGAAAAATGTATCTTCCTTTGCCTCTCTCTCTTTTGAGTCAATCACTAAGAATTCTTGAGATTTCTTGAATAGACTAAGAATCTTTTTCAGTGCACACTCCAATTCCCCACTATTCCCTCATTCTGTCCCTCAGACTCCAGGTCATCTCTAATACAGACAGAAATGGGAAAGGCCATGGAAATAGACAAGAAGAGAAAGACTGGACTAAACCAAACCAAAATTCACTTGTGCTTGGGTAGACCATGAAGTTTACATAAAAAATGGAATTGACTCTGAGAATCACCCAGATGGAAAAGTGCAAAGGTTTGGCCTATTTGATGCTGAAATACTTAGGAGCATTGCAGGAGTATGGCAGAAATTAGACATAGACCAATATTCCACAACCTATACCAGGATAAGGTCAAAAAAGGTATATGATTTACACCTAAAGGGTGATAGCATAAGCAAATTAAGACAGCATGAATTAATTTATCTGTCAAATTTATGGAGAAGGGAAAAATTTAGAATCAAAGAAGATATAGAGAGCATTAGAAAATGTAAAATAGATCATTTTGATTATATGAAATAAAAAGATTTCACATAAACCCCAAATTTATAATTAAAATTACAAGCAAAGAAGAAAGCTGGGAAGATTTTTCAGCAAGTATATTGATAATAAATTTAAGGAATGAAATTTACAAGAATACAAGTTGTACACCAATTGATAAATAGTCAAATGATATGAAAAGGCAATTTTCAGACAAAGAAATCAAAGCTATCTTTTGTCTTATGAAACATGTTCTAAATCATTATTGATCAGAGAAATGCAAATTAAACAACTTCTTCATACCTATCACACTGGCAGAAAAGGAAAATGTTGGATGTCAGAGGGGATGTGGGAAAACTGGTTCTCTTATGCACTTTTGGTGGAGTTGTAAACTGATCCATCAATTCTGGAGGGCAATTTGAAACTATGCCCAAAGGCCTATAACCCTGTGTATACTCTTTAATCCAGCAATGTCCCACTAGGTCTATACTTCTTAGATATTTTAAGAAAAGGGAAAAAAGTCCTATTTATCCTGTTTTTATTATTTGTATATTTGTACAAAATATTTATAGCAGTTCTTTTTTAAGATAGCTAAGAATTGTAAATGAATGGATGCCCATCAACTGAAAAATGATTAAACAATCTGTGGCTTATGATTGTAATGGAATATTATTTTGTTGCAAGAAATAACAAGCCAGGATGAGTTCAGAAAAACCTAGAAAGAGTTACTAGAACTGATACATAGTGAAATGAACATAATTAGGACAACATCACACAAAGTAAGAGCAGCATTGTTCATTGAAGAACTGTGTGTCATTTAGCTATTCTCAGAAATACAATAATCTAAAACAATCCCAAGCTATCTGCCTCTAGACAAAGAACTGATATTGATTGAATACAGACTGAAGTATGTTGTTTTCTACTTTTAGTTTTCCATTTTTTTCATTTTATTTGAATCTTCTTGTACAAAATGACTAACAGAATGTTTCATAACTGTACATATATAACTTATGTCTGATAGATTTTGGTTTTAGAGAGGAGGGAGAAGAAGAAGGAAGGGAGAGAGAGAGAGAGTATTTAGAATTCAAAATTTTAAATAAAAAATAAATTGGAAAATCTTTTGCTTAATTTTTTTCCACTTTTGTGAAAATATGGCTTTTTGTGATCTAGACCTTTAATTTTTTTTTGCAGTCCTACTAATCCTTTGTTTTTGCAGTGGGAATAAATGTACTAGAATTTACAGATAGCTCATGGGGGGATATGCTTATCAGGTGTCTAAAAGAAGAGTTAACAGTGTTAATTAAACAGATGTACCACCTGTTTTTTTCTCAGATTGATGCACACTGCTAACTCTTAATTTCAAATGTCCTGGTTCTCTCCACTTCCTAAGGATCTGTGAATAAAGATACAACACATATGTTCTCCATCTCATAGCTACACATAATACAGGACACCGTATTTGTGCCCATAATACAATTTTGGAAAACATCAGTGCTTGGGTATTAGAATACAGATTGACTAAAATTTATTTTTTTTGTTATAAACATGGAAAAGTGTTTATATTTAGTCTGTCAGTTTCTGATATTTTAGTTAAGAAATTTGAAAAAGCCCTCCAAATAATTTTTTTATTTAAAAAACTAGATGGGAAAGGTGATGGTGAATTAGAAAAGTATGTGCTCCTTATATATGCTATTTCTATATAATGACAGGCAAAAAATAGTTGAAAGGATTTTATTAAAATAAATCAGTCTATTAGCCAGCTGCTTTGTTTATATATATTATGCCAAACAAAATTTGATTTGTTTAACGTTCATAGAATTGTCCTAGTTTTTGGCTCAATTGAATGGTTGTTTTGGCATTGTGTGGATACAGGCTACGTAACTGGTTGTCAAACCTTAACTTTCACATGATCTCAAAAGCAATTAGTGTGTTGTAAAGAATAAATATCTTCATTTTTTTTTCTGTCTAATGTCACTGAGGTGAAAACACAGCTGAAACTTGAAAAAAAGACTTTTGGAGTATTTCTTTTTCAAAAAAAAGATGTTTAAATTGATCTAACAAATGTTGAATAAATTCATCCAACTGTTTAATGCCATTTGGGAATACCATGCTACTGAGAAAAGAATTATGGATAGTGGAATATTGAGGTTAGGATGAAAGAAAGTCTAATTTATAGTATTGAATTTTAGGAATACAAGTCAATCACAAATACTTTCTTTGATCTAGAGGACTCTAGTATCATTGTGACTCCCATGAAATATTCTTTCTCATGTTCAAACTATCAGATATTGAATTTGTTTCAATTTTTGAAACATTTATGAGGTGCCAGACATTGAAATAGAAAGGTAGCTAGCTATACCTCTGTCTTCAAGAAGCTTATATTTGAATTGGAAAGATGCTATATACATAGCAAAAAGACAAATTAGAATAAGAAAAATGCATATAAAAACTGCAAACAAAAGTGCTATGAGATTTGAGAGAAAGGAGATATCACTTTCTGATGGTATGCCATAAAGTTCTTTGTGATCTGGAACTTACTACCAAGTTGTTTCCTTCAAGGCAGTTCTGTTCATCATACTCCCAGTTCTGTTCAATAAAGCCAAAATCTTCCTATGACCTGCAAAATTAAATATAGCATCCTTGATTTGACATTCAGAGTTTTTCATAAACTGATCTTTTCTTACCTTTTCCATCTTCTTTCATTCTACTTCCTTTGGCTGATTATATAATTCTGCTCCTTAATCTGCTATATAAGGATCTCCATAATCTCCATAAGCCTCTCTAGACTTTTTCACTCATTCTTCATAGAACCCATTTTCCAGACAAATTGTGCTACGAATTCCATTTCATTTCTTTTCTCATTAAAATCCACCATTATTCTACATGTTGAAATCAAGAATGTCTAATGCATAGAACAGAGTCTGTCCATGAAAAGTCTCTTAATCTTTCTGTGTCTGTTTCTTTATCTGCAAAATGAAGGATTTAGATTAAATAGCCTCTAAAGTTCCTTCCAGATCTAAATCATTGATCCTATGATCCCATAATTTCTATAGTTCCCTACTAGTTCTTTTTTATTTTTTAGGTTTTTTTTGGCAAGGCAATGGGGTTAAGTGGCTTGCCCAAGGCCACACAGCTAGGTAATTATTAAATGTCTGAGACCAGATTTGAACCCAGGTACTGCTGACTCCAGGGCCGGTGCTTTATCCACTGGGCCATCTAGCCGGCCCGGTTCCCTACTAGTCCTAAATTTATCAAACAACCATTTGTTAAGCAATGTGCCAGGACTGTGTTATGCTTGCATTGGGGCTACAAAAAAATTAAATAGTCTGCACTCAAGGAGCTTACATTCTAATGAGAACACATATTAATCATAGTACTCACGTAAATAAAGGGAAGTTTTCTTTGGAGGGGATGGCAATAGAATCTTGAAGTCACCATTTTGGGCATGGAAAATAAATGGTCCATGTAGAATACTGGTGGATTTTAATGAGTGAAGCACAAAACTCATTATGTCAATAATGTGATTAATTTTTGATTCAGACCATCAATTCCATTGGTTTAGAAAAGTTTCATTTTTTATATTTTTATTTTTTTTGCACTTTTAAATTTTATTTTTCAATTACATGTAAGTGTAGTTTTCAGCATTTATCCATTTGCTGGGGTATGAGTTCCACATTTTTCTACCACTCTCCCTTCCCTCCCCTTTCCCCATGGCAATCTGGTAAAAGTTGTACATGTACAATCATGTTTAACATATTCCCATATTAGTCATGTCATGAAAGAGGAATCAGAACTAAGGGGGAGGGGAAACACATGAAAAAGAAAAAAAACATTAAAAAAATCTAAAAAGTGAACATAGTTTGCTCTGCTCTGCATTCAGTCTCTATAGTGTTTTTTTTCTCGTTATAGATGTCATTTTCCATAACAAGTCACTCAGGATTGTCTTTGATTACTGAACTGCTGAGAGGAGCTGTCTGTCTTAGTTGATCCATCTCACAATATTGTCATTAATGTGTACAATGTTCTGCACTGAGCATCAGTTCATGCAGGTAGAAAAATCTCATTGAAGCAAATGCTAATATTAATTCAGATAAATATTTGTTCTGAAACTTAGAGTCTTAGCCAGGGTGAGACACCTGGAGGGTAATTTGGCCAGGATCATAAAACCCACTATGTTTCATAGGTGGGATTTGAACTCAAGTCTTTTTTGAATCATGGCTCAAAAAGCTTTCTATTCACTATACCATCATATGGTACACATGTCAAAAAATAAATGTTACCTTTGGCTACTTTAAGAGGCAAATAGTGTTCAGGAATAAGAAAGTATTGATAATGTCCTTATACTTTACTCTGACCCAATAAAAACGAGTATTATTGAGTTCTAGTGAACATAGCTTTTATTAGTTTTTGCTTCTGTTGTTTCTATTGTGGTTGTTTGTTCAAAATCTAAGTTTTATTGATTCATCCCTTTCAATTTTAATCTATCCCTATCCCATATATTATTCAGTGAATCACACTTTGTTACAATGGTTCTTAAAAAAGAGGAGAGAAATTTGAGTAAGACTAATAGATACATTAAGTTTGCCTGACAATCTGTGCAGTATTTTACACTCTTTATCTTCAATCTCTGCAAAGAGATGAGAAAAGTGCATTTTCTAAATTCTTTTCCAGGACTAGACTTGGTCATAATGGTTCCATGACATTCAGGTTTTTTGTTGTTCTTTCCATTTCCACTGTGGTCATTGAAAATATTGATTTCCTGGTTCATTTGCTCTTACATTTTTAAGTTCATATAATTTAAAAAAGCATTGTGGCATAAATGGAAAGGGCATTGAATGCTTTTATTTTCAGTTTTCAATCACTTAAGAACCTTTTTTTCTTTTTCCTTATTTTATTTTAATAATTTATTTTTATTTTATTTGCAAAAACAAACTTCAACATTTACTTTTAAAATCGTGAGTTCCAAATTCTCTCCCTTCCACCCCACTCCCCACATTGAGAAAGCAAGGTACTATGCTTCAGTCTGTATTCAGATACCATCAGCTCTGTCTTTGGAATGGATAGCATTCTTTATCATACATACATCAGAGAAATTGCTTCAATATTTTTTCCCACAGATGCTATTATTAGTTGATTTACCCTTCATATTATTCCCCCAACTCCATTTATTCTATTTTTTTCTCCTTTCACCCTATCCTTCCTCAAAAGAAGGTTGCATCTGACTACCATCTCCCATGATTTGCCCTCTCTTCTATCACCTACACTCCCCCCTTCCATCCCCTGTTCCCTTTATCCTATCCCTGTCCCCTTTATCTTATCCCTGTCTTCTCCTATTTTCCTCTAGGGCAAGATAGATTTCTATATACAATTGCGTGTATAACTTATTCCCACTGAGTCATTTCTAATGAGAGCAAGGCTCACTCACTCCCCACCTTCCCCCTCTTCCACTGCAAAATCTTTTTCTTACTTCTTTTTTTGTGAAATAACTTATCCAATTTACCTCTCCTTTCCCTTTCTCATAGTACATTCCTCCCCCCCATTAATTCAACCCTTTTTGAGTGTTTTCATAATCATGAGGCCAAATTCATAATTTTCTTGGAGGCATTGAATGTAAGAGCTTTGATTTTGTTATCTTATGAGTGTATATTTTAATCCCCCATAGGACCAAAGTAATTATCTATGGACAGATTATTTTCTTTTGTTTTTTTGCTCATTTTACCAGCCTATGACTTGATTTTACTTCTTTGTCAAGGAGCTCACTGCTTCTAAGGTGCCCCAAGCTTTTGAGATATTTTGCTTCTGTTTTCAGGGGTACCCCACCCCCAATCCCCCAGGTACCAGCAAGTTCTCACTTCCTCCAAATGCTTATGAGAGGCTCTGACTGCTTTCCTGGCCTGTGCTCTGGTCTCTGGGTGATCAAAAGCATTCATTTCTTTCCTGGATCTGTGAGGAGAAACTCAGCTTTGTTGTGCTTTTGCTCTTTTTCCTGAGACAGGAGATCCAGATTGGGATCCAGACCTGACTATGGGCAAAGCAGCAGATTTATGCATCAGAAGTAGCAAAGAGGCTTCTTGCATTCTCCCACGATCCCCTTACCATCCATGGCCTGAGTGCTCAGGAAGCAGCTGTCTGGTGGCTCCCTGTTGGGTAGCTTCCAGTCTGCACCTGGTCCCCTGGTTCTGGGTCTGCACTGAGGTCTGAGCTGGACTGGGTTGCCCTCTCACTCTGGTACAGCAGAGTTTTCTTGTTGACCTTCCAAGTTGTCCTTGGCAATCCCTGGGCTGAGAAGTCCATTGTCAGGGATACAGGTGCCTCATAGTCTGTGACGGCATGGCTGGAGCCAGTATCCCATCTGTTCTACTGCTTATCAGTGTGACTGTGCAACTAACATCACTTGTCTTCAGGTTCCTCATCTATGATATGGTTGGAGCTTTAAGATCATTTTCAGTTCTGTATCCATGGTCCTTCTAATCCTACTTCTTTGAATTTTTCTGACTTGTTTTTTCTTGAGGTTAATGATATTCCATTCCATTCATGTTTTATAATTACTTTAATTGCTCTCCATTTGTTGGGCATCTACTTTGTTTCCAGTAACAAAAAGTACTGCTAGAAATATTTAGATGTTTATGACTTTTTCTCTTTTTAATCTTCCTGGTGAATGTGTTTAGTAGGGATAATTTTTGGTTGAAGGTTTTGTTACTTTGTATAATTTCGAATCATGGACCAAATCACAACTCACTCACAGTCTATCAGAGAACTGGTCTTTCTATAGTGTCTGTAACACTGACCATTTCATATTTGCCAATTTTCTGTCAAATCTTTTCTTTATTAATATTTTTCTTTTTTTGTTATTTGAAACAATATTTTATGTGATTCTCTATAGTTTGCAATTAATTTGAGAAATTTTTACTAACATAATAACCACTTATTCATTGAGAAAGATTCTTGATGACATTATTTGTGTTGATTCCATATATAATGGACAAAAAAGATTCTTTTCAACCCCCACTGTTGCTTTCTTTCCCAATTCTAGTGTGTTGATGCTGTATAAGCTTTTCATTTTTATTTAATTAAAAAATTAACTACTTTATATTTTTGAGTGACATTATCCCTTGTTTACATTTTTTTTCTCAGCTATTCCTGTGAAAGGTAATACATTTTTAGTATATTATCTTTTTCTATTCAGGTCATATAACCACTTTGAATTTATTGTGACATTTGGTTTAAGATGACAGAGGTTGAATTCCTTTTTTAAGTAGTTTGTGAACTCAGATTTAATGAACACTAGATTATTTAATTTTTTGTTGCTTTTGACTTTTCTTTATCAATGTTGTTTCACCAATGTATTTTCCTATTTTTTTAAATTGGTGGTACAGAGATTTCAAGATTACTTCTTAGACATATTATTTAAGGTCTACAAGTATTTTTCTTTCTTTCTTTCTTTCTTTCTTTTTTTTTTAACAAGGCAATGGGGTTAAGTGACTTAACCAAGATCACACAGCTAGATAATTATTTAGTGTCTGGGGTCAAATTTGAACTTGGGTTCTCCTGACTCCAGGGTCGGTGCTCTATCTACTGTGCCACCTAGTCACCCCAAGGTCTGTGAGTGTTATTTACCTTTAATCCTTTTTTATGTTTTCCCTTGAGATCCTAGTTTCTATGCATGTTCAAATCAATTTTATTTTTTCTATCTCCACAAAACATTTTAATTAGTATTGGAATCATAGTTTATGAAGGGCATTCATTAACTAGAGAGTGTCCAAAGGAAGGTAACCCCAATGGTGTAAGTCTTAGAATTCATGCCACTATGTGAATAATTTTGAAGTAGAGAAAACTTTATTTAAATATTTGAAGATATATCTCAAGGAACAAGTATTATACTTATTCTGCTTGACCCCAGAAGACAGAGTCAGAAACAATGAGATGAACAGAGAGGAAAGTTCAAAAAGATAAGTGTGGGTTAGGAAATTTTAACTGAACACAGTTCAAAATAAAGCAAAGAATTCAGGATGAGGATCTTTCAGACACAAAAGATACGACTGGCACCTTATATAATGGAAGTATTGCAATTATCTCTTCTTAAAGAGACCCTATAGCAGTGATTCTCAAACTTTTCTTGTTAATGCCCCAATATTCTTTGCTGCAAGGAGTCAGGACACACAAAATATTTTCATTAACAAAAAAGAAATGGTCCCCAGGCAGTAGGGCATCTAGGCTCAAAGGGCCTTAGAATTCCTCTACTTCTTTTCTCCACCTTTTTATCCATTCTCAAGATTTGCAGTGAAAGAAGTACCCCTGTGCCTCCATGTAAAACCTTTTTTTTTTGAGCTATTAGGAAGAGAAGGTAGCAAACTATAGCAAGGGGTTGGATGGATGGGGAGAGGTAGGAAATATGGAAGTCAGAGGTGGAGTGGGGTGAAGGATTTTGCTATGAATTTTGTTATTTTGCTATGTATTACCATTGTAAACCACCATGGCTTAGATTTTGATCTCTGAGCTGGCTATCTATTCATTTATCCCTCTCCAGTTACTGGTGGGGGGGCAGAAGATTAAGAACAAATTTTAAGAGGTCAAGTTGTGGAGACTTTTGATGAATTAGAAAGATGAAATAAATTCAATTTGGAAAGCAACTAGTGGATCTTTGAGTATGAGTTAAATGGAGATTAGTCAGTTGTAATAAAAAATACTTATATAAGATTAATTTGTCAATTGTGATGGATTTTTCTCTCTTGGTAGAATATTTAACATATTGTATCCCTTAACTTCTTAGTTTAATAGAAGACTACTTATAGACAAATACCATTTGCTCAGTCCCACTCATATTGCAGCAGTGCCATGCTAATTAGACAAATTTTATTGGAAAATATTTACCAAGTAATTCTATTATTTCCCTCATTATTTTACCAAAACAATGATTCACTTTTAATTCTTAACATAATTTTCCACTATATATGATCAATAGCCTTATACTACTAAGTGATATTCAATTTTTGATTTTGTTCCAGCCATGTTCCTTATTTAACTCTGAATTGGTTAAGTAAAAACTGGGAGCAATCTTTTGCATTTGATATACCTTTGAAAAATTTTTAAAAATTGAGATTTATTTTTGAAATCAACAGAAAGATTTATTCCATAACAAATTAATGAATAATTTGTCTTTGGTGGTGTGCATTTAGTTAGGCATATTTTTCTCTATTTTATTTCATAATTTTAGACCTGGGGAGAAAAGACAAGAAAGGTATGCAGCATATTGTTAATTCTTTTCCATTAGTAAACTGTTCTGTTTTGAATGCCCTACTGATTTCCTTTGTAGATATGTACTTTTTTTGTGTTTACTGAGTGCTTCTGTTTTGAGATATACTACAGCTTCATATCAGAAACGTGAGTTTGAATTCTAATATTGTTGTTTGCTACTTTCACGAACCTGAGTGATTCACTTAACCTTATTTGGCCTCATTTACCTCATATATAATGGGAGAAATAGACAAGATGACCTTTAAAGTCCATTATAAATCTATGATATCATTTTAAATATTTCTATCTTTATCTGTCTATCTATCTATGTATCTATGTATCTATCATCTATCTATCTATGTATCTATCTATGTATCTATTTATATATCTATGTATCTATCTATGTATCTATCTATGTATCTATGTATTTATCTATCCATGTATCTATCTATCTATCTATCTATCCATCTATCTATCTATCTATCTATCCTTTCTCTCTCTCTCTCTCTCTCTCTCTCTCTCTCTCTCTCTCTCTCTCCCCCCTCCCCCCTCCCTCTTGATATCATATACTTCTGTCTTTGGTGGTAAGTGATGTGTTCCCATTCTCAATTGTATGATAAAATGTAACTATTGTATCCATTGCTCCACCCCACTGCTCTTTTGTCAGAAGGGGAAAAGAAGTCTGTACTAGAAAGCCTGTTTTCTCTTTTGTGAGCATACAAAATGATGGTGTTTGGTTTTCTAGGTTTCTTTCATAGTAATTTTGAAAGAAAAGGGTTTTCCTTTCTTTTGCTGGTCTACAAAATGACAAAAGTAGAAACAACTACATCTGTCCCAAAGGCATAACTGTCTGTAGTTAAAGTGAATGTCATTCCACAAATCAATTATGTGACAAAAAAGAAACAACTTAACACATTAGAGTATATTTTTATAAAGAAAAAAAAAGACTAAATTCTTTTACTGGAAGAGAAAAACTCACATATTCATTCTTTTCAAAGCTTACAAACCACCTATTCTAGATCACTTTAATCTCACAAATATAGAAATATATTATTTTACCTTCAAATTCTCTATTTTTTTCAATGGTAATAGGATAATTCTAACAGTAATCACTCAGTCAAAACAGCAGACCACTTCTAGACAAAATGATATTCACCACCAAAAAAAAGAGACTTTAATATGAATCAAATTACAAAGCAAAAAAATACAAATTCCAGTGCTTGAGAAAACTATCAACTTACATTTATTAAACAATGCCTTATAAGTCACTCAAATAGTATTTCTACATATGTATCTTAGCCAGATCATGTGCTGAAGTTACAGAACTATTTGATGTCAAGTACACATCATGAAAATTACTGTGATTTAGTAATTACTAAGAGTTGATTTTTAGTTTTGGTTCAGCATGTAATCTACTCCAAGTAACTTCATATCTCTGGGTTTCAGTTTCTTCATCTGTATAATGCAGGTGTGTGGATTAGATACAGTCCTTTACATATCTAATATTTTGCAATTGGACACAATAAATTATATCTTAGTTTCCTTGATTTTCTTCAAGTTGAAGACAGGAGGCCTTTCTTGTTTCTCCTAATTACTAATATCTTTACCTTTTCAGATTACTTTCACCTTTTTATATTATCTTTATATACTTTGTATACATTTTATTTGTGCCTAGATATTGTTTCTTCCATAAGAATGTAGCTTTGAAAAGAATGATTATAAGTTGGTTGGTTGGTGTTTTTTGTTTTTTCTATGTTTGATTGTTTTTGTATGTGGGTTTCACTGCATCTCTGGTCTTCAAAACAGTGCCTGACAAATTTCTAAGCACTTATTTGTCTCAATTATAATTATTCTCCAACAACTCATCCTGATCTTTCTTCTCTCTCCTGCCATGTAAAACTCTAGAAAACAGAGTAAACTCTTCCAGAGTGTCAAATCTTAGTTGCATCATGACTTCTAATACTCGTGAGTGTTGCCCAAACTAGATTAAAAAGTTTATTAAAAATATTCAATAAAATAAATGAATATATAACAGAACAATGATAATGTCAATATGTGGTTTTCTAAGTCAATATGTAGCCAAAGGAATTCTTATGAATGGTTTCCTGACCCCTGTTATTATTTGAATTTAACACTACTGAATTACATTTACTGACTCCATATTTTTTCAATTTAATTAAACAAACAGTAAGCACTTTCTAGGTATGGAGTATTAATGAACACTTGGAAGTTCAAAATTTAGATAAAGCACAGTTCTTGCCCTCATAGGGCTAATAGCTTTCTTACCACTCACTTATTAATCAAACCCATAATCTGACTTTTTTCTCATCACTCAATTAAAATCAGTTTTCCAAAGGTCTCCAATGATTTCTTATTTGTTAAATTAAATGTTCTTTGCTCAGAATTCAGTTTCCCTTATTTTATTTTCTGTGACATTTGAAACCTTGATCATAACCTCATGATCTGACTTTTCTTTCTCCCTATTTAGTTTTTTCTGATTGTTCTTTTTATTTCTTCTATTTTTGCACTAATTTGCTATTTTATTAATTTGATTTTCTGTTTTTCTTTTAAATCTGATTATTTAAAGGTTTATCAATTAAAAAAAACAACTTTTAGTCTTATTGATCATTTCTAAGAGCCCCCCCCAGGATTATTTCCCCCTTTTACTTGTAATATTTTCTCTTTTGTGCTTAGTTTTGGTTTTGCTTATTTATTGACTTTCTAATTTTTTAAAGTATTTATTCAATTATCAATATCCTTTTTATATTTTTCTAATGTATATTTGTTGGTATATAATTTTCCCCCTGAGGATGATTTTATTGGCATCCTAGAAATTTTAGAATTTTGTTTCCTTAATATAATTTTCTTCACATCATTATTGTTTCTATGACTTGTTCTTTGACCCACTCATTATTTAGGATTTCCATTGTTAAATCTTCATTTGGGTCTATCTGTTTTGTTTGTGATTATGGTCAGTAAATAATATATCAGTGATCTATATACTCTCCTCAATTTACCTTTTATCTTTATTTACCTGCCTCAAAATTTATTTCCTCATCCATGTTCATAGTTTTTAGATCCACCAGATTCCAATTGTGGTCAGGAATTCTAACACTCCCTTTCTAGAAATGATAAGTGTACTTTTCAGGCATCAAATTCCCTATGGATGAGGCATTATCCTAAGAGCTGGGAAATATAAAAAGAAGTAAAAGACAAACTCTGCTTTTCAGGAAGTTATAATCTATTGGGGGAGATAGCATGAAATCAAATATACATATATTATATATATATATATATATATATATATATATATATATTGAGAGGGAGAGAGAGAGAGAGAGAGAGAGAGAGAGAGAGAGAGAGAGAGAGAGAGAGAGAGAACGCAAACTAAATATATACAATAAATAGAGAATGAAGGCACTGGAATTAAGAGTTATTGTGGATTTTCTAGAAAGGAATTGTCTCTAGAAGGTGGAATTTTATTTTAGTCCTAAAAACATCTAGGGATCTCAATAGTTGGAGAGGGAGAACATTTCAGTCATGGGGGACAGGGAGAGAAAATTCCAAGAGTTAAGAGGTGGAAGAACTGTGAGAATGGTATTGTCTTCTATAATAAGAAAGAAGGCAAGGGGGAGCTGGATTTAGGGGAAAAGGTGATGAGTTCTGCTTTGGACATATTGAAATTTAGGACATCCAATTCAAGATATCTGAAAGGCAGTTAAGGTGCAAAATTGGAGATAAGCAGAGTTTAGGCCAGAACAGTTGAATTTGAGAATTGTTAATATAGAAATGCTAATTTAATCTAAGAGAACTGATGAGATCACCAAAGGAAGTAATATATAGGAAGGCAAGAAGGCCTAGGATAGAATTCTGAAGAATACTTGGAGTTAGAGGGTACCATCTGGCAGAGTATCCAAGAAAGAAGAAAGAGAAGTACCAGTTAGATAAGTAGGAGCAAAACTAGGAGATTGTGGGTATCCTTAAAACCTAGGAAGAAGAGAGTATTTAGGCAGAGGGAGTGATCAACAATGTCAAAAGCTGCAGAGACACCAAGAAGAATAAATATTGAAAAAAGACCATTAGATTTGGCAGCAGATCATTAGTAACTTTGAAGAGAGTAGTTTCTATAGAAAGATAAGGCCATAAGCTGGATTGTAATTAGTTAAGAAGGGAGTGAGAAGGGAGAAGATGAAGGTACCCATTTTGAAGACTTCTGCTTTCACTCTTGTTTGTTGTATGCATTCAGAAAGAAGTCTCTTAGTAGTCTCTCTCTCTGCTGTCACTTTGTTGCTACTGCTGTCTTTTGATTTGTCTCCTAAATTTGTTTGAATCTCTTCAGAACTGGTTTTCTTTCTAAGGATGCTCCAAATGCATCTTTACTTTGAATGTTCATCCTTTGAATGTTCATCCTTTTTTATTTATGATTCAGCTTACATTTGCAGAGTAGGTCACTCTGGGCTGCAATTGAGCTTTATTTCTCTTCAAAAGATATTAATCCATTCCTTCTATATTTTTTGGTAGATGCAGAGGCTTGTTTTATTAGATATATTTTGTTTTCTATATAAAGGATTTCTCCTGATTGCTTGCTGACCTTTGTGTTTCTGAATTGATTCAGATTTAACCATATTGTGACTTAGAATTTGAAGTCTTATATCCTTTTTTTTTCCTGGAGTCCATTTTTTTCTTTCAGTTGGTATTTATGTTTCTACATTCAGAAGTTCTGAGCAATTTTATTATTGTTTATATTATTTAATTATATTTTATTGTTAAAATTTTTTTAGTCCTATCATGTACTTCTGGGTTACTTCTTTTTTATAATCCTGTCTTCAAGGTCAATATGTTTTGCTTGCATTGTGAGCATATTCTCTTTTAATACTATTATTTTCTGCTTCTCTTCTAGATTGTCATTCACCTCTATATTTACATTCTTATCCACTGTTCTTTCACTTCATTGGTGAGACTTGCCTTTAAAGATTTAAATTTTTCTGTCTTGTCCTATACTTTTTCTGGTTCAGGCTATACATTCTGCTCTCATAATTCCCATTTCTTTTTTGAATCACTCAGACACAGAGTATTGTGGTTCCATGTTCTCCTCAAGTTCCACAGGTCTTTTATCTCATAAAATGTTGAATTGTTTTCTTTGCTCTGCAGCATTTATTCAAAGTTACCTGCACTCATTTACTAGCTCTGCAGGCCATATAGTTTTCTGTTATTAATATTTTTCCTATGGATATATCTGCTTATGTTCAGGGTCTTAAAGTTTTCTTCTGGGGACCTTTTGTATTTTCAACCTTTGTTGCCCTCCTCCCACTCCCCCCACCCATATTTTGATCACTTTATGAATCTCTGACTTACTCCCGTTTGATGATGGTTTTGTAACAGGCTGAATCTCAAAATGTCTAGTTTCCTCCCATGCTGAGCAATTCATGGTACGTCAGCCTGGGTCTCTTCCTCAAGTGACTTTTGGATGGTTAGAATTGAACTCACCTGGGTTCTCTGCTCTTTCTCTCAGACCTAGTGGAATGCTGCATCATCTGCCTCTTCCCCACCTCCTCCCAGGGTTTTGACCTGGAGTTCTGTCCCATTTTCTCTTTTCCTTAATTCACTGGTTTGGTACTTGAAGCTCAGATAACTTTTGCTGGTGTTGTGAGACTGAATCTTATAGTTCTAAAAGTCTGGAAGGAGCAGGAGTGGATAGCACCGAGTTTAATTTCAAGCCCTTTGTGCCTGGTTCTTCAGCAGTAGCCTTTTGCAGTCCCGTATGCTGCTCATGAGGCACTGTCTGTGTGACCTTAGCAAACTGGAGAGGCACACTAATCTGGAGCTGGGCTCTCCATGACACAAGAAAGAAGGAAGGTATTTGGAGCATAATTTCTGTTTTGGAGGGGTTTGAGAAGTGGAAAGGAATGGACCTCCACCCTGGTTATCATGTAACCTAGCACACTAATGTTTCTAATGAATATATCTTCCAACTATTCTCTACTTACAAACCCATTGATTGGTCTACCACATACTTCCCTATTATATATGTACCCCATTATATCTTTTATAATGCTTCTGGCATTTTGAGAAAATGCTATCATAATGCCCCATTATGGCATTAAGAGATACGAAGTCATGCCAGTGATGTCAGCACCATGAGCAGTATTCCCACCAAGTAGAGTAACTAATGAGTTCAACTAATGGTAGTGATTGGCAATATTGAATTTGGAGGTGACAATAGTTAGGAAAGGGATATTTTTCAGACTCATAGATTTCATTAAGTTGGTAATAGTTGTGCCCTAAAGCTGTTTGGATTACTCACAGAGCAAGCAAGAAGCACATATATTTCCAAAATGTGGGAATGGTGCCACTATATTATTTGAACATGTGTGTGTGTTTCTTCCTTGAATGGTCTCCAAAGAGTAGTAGCTCATGGAGAATATATTCTCTGTATCCGATTAGCAATCAGGCTGCATCATTCCCATGATCTGCTGGGCAGCTTCCAGGAAACCAAGGTCTTTGGGTTCCAGAGGGAGTACAGATGCAAAGTTGAATAAAATAGACTGTGGCAAAACAGATTAGGATAATTTTACCATATTGGTGATTTGTTGTCTAGTACAAATGGAACCTTAGTTCTATTCACTGAAAAGACATAGACAAATGCTTATTGCCTAGCATGGGAGTTCAAATGATTGGATCCAAAAGGATGCAGCTACCAGTTGCAGAACTTTGACCAAATGTTGCTGAGTCAAAACCCTTAAGCCTCAGTGTTATTATAATGTTGAGGAGCCTCGATGACATGGGAAAGACCTCCATCTAAAAGACCAAGGCCACCCAGGAAATCCTCTTTCCTACACTATCAGGCCATTGGCTTAAGACAGTTCTGGAAGAATGTGTCTTTGTACAAAAGAAATGAAATCCCTGTGTCAAAGGGTATGGATATTTTTGTCACTTTGTCTATTTTCAAATTACTTTCCATATTGGTTGTACTAATTAAGAGCTCTACTACTCATGTATTAATGTCTTACAATCCCTCTAACATTATTGCCAATTTTTTGGGTCATCTTTGTCAATTTATAGTGTATACAGAGAAACATCAGGTTCGATTTTTAAAATTTGCATTTCTCCTTTTAGTGATTTGGAATTTTTTTCTATTTGTTGATACTTCACAGTCCTCTTGAGAATTTTTCCTTTTCCTTTTTGACCACTTATCTTTTGGGGATTGCCTATATATGTGCATGTGTGTGTATACATACATATATGAATGTGTATATATGTCATGCATATATAAAATATACCTATATTATATATTAAACACATATACTTTAATATTATATATTCATGTATGTATAAAAGATATATATATATATACATATATAATCTATACACACACATATATATGTGTGTCTTCCTTAATATCTTGGATACAAGCCCTCATCAGAAAAATTCGATGCAAAGATGTTTTTCCAACTTAATTGCTTCCCTTCTTATACTAGGTGTATTGATTTTTGTGCAAAAGTTTTTCAGTTTCTTGTCAAAGTTATTAATTTTATTTCCTGTTATTGTCTATATCTCTTGTTGGGTTAAGGTTGTATCTCCTGCCTGTAACTAAAAGAAAGGTATATGATTTGCTTTTCTTCAAATGTTTTTGATATGATAATCTTTTTATTTTTAATTTAAAACAAGCATTTCCATAGCAAAGCAGAATAGAAAAAAATATTTGAACATGAAAATTGTAAACTTATTATGTACAATTTGCTTTTATTTTTATTTATTTAAATATATATTTATTTATTTTTTCAACAACATACATTGGTAGTTTTCATCAATCATTTTTTTTTGTGCAAGGTTTTGAGTTTTACATTTTTCTCTCTCCTTCTCTTTTCTCCCCCCCCAAAGGAAAACTATCTAAAATAGGTTCTAGATATGTAATTATTCTAAGCATAGGTTCATATTAATCATGTTGTAAAAGAAGAATGAAATACAAACAGAAGGAAAAAATTAGAGAGAAAAAATGATGAAATGCATGACACTTTTAAAAAATTTTACTTTTAAATATATAATGTAATACAATGTTTTCTCTCACTCCCCACTCTAGACACAAATATCCATAAATATGTAAAATAATAATATACATATGTCCATTTATTTATTCTTTCTCTCAGTGTCTGCAGAAAGCATCTCCCTTCATTGGTCCTTTGTAGTTAATTAAAGTAATTAAAATGATTGTTCTTAAAACAACATTGCTGTCACTGGATACAAGGTTCTCTTGGTTCTACTAACTTTACTCTTCTTTATTTTGTGCAAATATTTCTAAGTTTTTCTAACATCACCAAATTCATTATTTATATTCATATAATATGTTAGATATCTCCAAGAATATATAGGTTCTTTTCCTTTTTCTTTAATCATCTTGGAAAACAAACTTAATAGTGGTCTTCCTAGATTAAAGGGTATAAGCAGTATGATCTTTAATATTTTTTACATATTCATTTAAAATTTATTTTGAAATATGGTTGCAAGGTAAGTGTCTAAGACTAATTTCCATTAGACAGTTTTCCAGTTTTCTCACCTATATTTATAAAATAGGGAGCTTTTTCCCTAAGTAATCCATATTTTCTGCTCAATTAGATTACTGAACTCCATTGTTTGTGCTTATGTTGTCTAGTCTGTTCCACTAATTAATCAATTTTTTAACCACACCATATTGTTTTGAAGGTTGCTACTATAGATATAAAATATGTTTTGTGTGTGTGTGTGTGTGTGTGTGTGTGTGTGTGTGTGTGTAATTTGAGATCTGGAGGTATTATTCTTCTTTTATCCTCACATCTTTTCATCATCTTCTTTGATATTGTGGATATTTTATTTTTCTGAATATTTTATCAAGTTATTTAAATATTACATAATTTAATTGGAAATATAAATGTGTCATTTTTATAATATAGGCCTGCCCTAGACATGAACACTCAATATTTCTCCTGTTAATTAAGTTTTTCTTTGTTTCTTTTTTTTTTAAGGATTTTGCAAGGCAATTGGGGTTAAGTGGCTTGCCCAAGGCCACACAACTAGGTAATTATTAAGTGTCTGAGACCAGATTTGAACCCAGGTACTCCTGACTCCAAGGCTGGTGCTTTAAGCACTACGCCACCTAGCCGCCCCTCCTTATTTCTTTAAGGGGCACATTGTAATTGCATCGTATTATACAAGTCTTTTATGTGCTTGATTTATTGATCTCCAGATACTTTATATCTTTTACAGTTATTTGAAATTTCCCTTTTTTATTATTGCCTCTTGGGTTTTGTTATTATTACATAAAAATGCCATTGATTTTTGAGGATTTATTTTGTAGCTTATAATTTTATATAAGCTATTAATTATCTCTATAGTATGTTTGCTGACTTCAAGGATTTTCCAAGTGAAACATCTTATTATCTGCCAATAAGGATCGTTTTCGCTCTTATTTACCAATTATTTTGCCTTAAAATTCTTTCCCTGTCTTTTTGTATTTGCTTACATTTCCAGAACTACAAACAGATTGACAATATGCTTATCAAGGTCAAATAATGGATGGAGAGAGATTGGGTATTCATTTTTTAAAAATTCCATTATTTTTAAAAAAGCTTCTAGTGTACCCTCTGTATTTTGATTTTAGAATTTTTTTATATTGAAAAGTTGTCCCTCTATACCTGCACTTTGTAGCTATTTATTTTTTAGTATAAATGAATGTTATATATTGTCAAAGACTCTTTCCTGTGTGTATTGAGATGATTATTGTATTTTTTTGATGTTTTTGGTTTCAATATCAATTTTGTTGATTCTTTTCCTAATATTAAACTATTGTTACTCTGTGGATTTAATTGTTATTTCTGCTTTTTGGGTCTTTGTCTTTTGTTTTTCTGTCTGAACAATTACTATTTTTATTGCATAGGATGTACCAGTTATTTCTGCCTTTTTTCCAATATCTCTATTTGCAATATCTCTAACATATGGTCAGTTGAGAAATATTTATATATATATATATATGTATGTATATATATATATATATATTCTCTGTAGTCTCACTTAGAAGATTCCTTGTCTTTTATCTTGTGTCTCTAGTTATATTTTTCTGTTATTTATGCAAAACTGAGAACTGACATTGAAATTTCCTCCCTATATTGCATACATTTTTTATGTCTTCTTGTAGTTCAGTAAATATATTCTTTATCAATTTGAATACCAAGACATTTGGAACATATACATTTAATAATGATATGGGTTTATTATTTATGGTTTCTTTCATTATAATATGGATTTGGTTTCCTTTTTATAGGAATACAAAAGAATCTTTAGGTTTTCATCTTTTTTACTTTTTTGGGGGCAGTATGATTATGAGTCCTGATTTTCAGGATTCTTCTGTCAAAGTAAATATTTTTCCTAGCCCTTATTTTATTCTGTGTGTAACATTTAAAAAGATTATGTTTCTGAGGAGCAAGCAATTATAGAGTTGTTTTCTTGTCTCATGTATTAGTCCTTTTTGTTTTATTAGATTGTTTAATCAATTCACATTTAAAATTATGAGAGTAATATTGCCCCCCCATTTGTCTCTAATAATGATGTTTTCCAAAAGATATTTTCTCCTCTCTTACAATCATTGTGGCTCAGATTTTTTTAAAAAGTATTCTTACTGTCACTGGTTTACTTTCCCTCTTTCAAAACTCCTTGCTTTGTTTTATTATGTCTTCCCCTAGTTATAAATGTTTTGTTAATTAGTTCTTTTCCCTTGTTTACTTTTATCTGGCTATTTAATTCTTCCTCTCCATCTTTAAAAAAAACTTCTGTTAGACAAGAAGAATCCTTCTTACTCTCCTCCCTTCCAATTTTATTAGTTTTTAAAATTTCATTTTCTATATCTTCTATGCTGGATGCTTTTTTTGTCTCATTTCATCATTATTCATTTTCTCATTCTGTCTATTCTAGATTTTTATTCTTTGCTCCATGTCTCATACTTATTTAATCCTTTATTCTCTGTATTCCTCATGGAGTTACAACTCTTTTATAATTATGCTTATATTCCTATATAATTTCATTTAAGCTTGTGTCTTTTCCCTTGCTAGATTTTAAGTCCTGGAATTGTATGAAATAAATCAGTTAACTCAATAAGTAACATCTGATTGATATTATTTGTGAGTCATAAATTCATCCTTTATACTTAATTGGGAATCTCTCTCTCTCTCTCTCTCTCTCTCTCTCTCTCTCTCTCTCTCTCTCTCTCTCTCCCCCCTCCCTCCCTCCCTCCCTCCCTCCCTCCCTCCCTCCCTCCCTCCCTTCCTTCCTTCCTTCCTTCCTTCCTTCCTTCCTTCCTTCCTTCCTTCCTTCCTTCCTTCCTTCCTTCCTTCCTTCCTCCTTTGTTCATTAGTACTACCTATTTATAGGGGTTTTGAGAGAAAGTTCCACTCCTTCCCATTTCCAATCAGTTGTCAAGTTCAGTGGTTTCTACTTTTGCAATTTGTCTTTGCATGTAACAACATAAAAACATGTGACATAACTACCATTATGGTGCAGGTGTTCATTACCTCATGCCTAGATTATTGCTTTAGCCTTCTGGTTGTTTCTGTCTCACATCACTCCCCACTAAGTTGTCAAATTGATCTTCCTAAAACACAGTCAGTCAATGAGCATTTATTAAGTGCCTATTATGTGTCAGGCTCTGTGTGAAGCTCTGAGAATCAAAAAGAGGGAGGAGGGAAACAGCTCTTGTTCTCAAAAGACTCAGGGAGACAACAATAAAACAAATACATACAATCAAACTAGCTATAGAATAAATTTAGGAAATGGGAAGAGTAGGAAGGCTCTAGAATTAAGAAGGGATGGGAAAAGCACTTGGTTCCAAAGAAGACAAGAGGCAGGAGGAGAACATTCCAGACATGTGGAACAGTCAGTGAAACTATACATTAGGATATGGACTGCCTTGTTTATGGAACAGCAAAGAGATCAGGGTCAGTAGATCAAAAGACACACATGTGTGTGAGGGGGAAGGGGAAGTAAGGTATTAGAATACTGGAATCATGGTGAAGGAGGGGCTAGGTTATGAAGAGCTTTAAAAGCCAAACAGAGGATTTTGTATTTGATCTTGGAGGTAATATAGAACCACTGAAGTTTATTGAGTAGGGGGAGTGACAACAGATCTGCAGACACAGATTTCACCATTATTATCTCCCCATTCAATAAATTCTAGCAGCTTCTTGCTATATTGAGGATCAAATATCAAATCCTCTCTTTGGTTTTTAAATCCCTTCATAACCTGACCCTTTCCTATTTTTCCGTCTTTTAACCTTACTCCCCTTCATGCTGTCTGACACACAATGATCCTTATCTCCTTGCTGCTCCTCACATGCCACAATCTATCCTTACATACACAACTCCAATCATGCCTGAACTTCTCTTCATTTTTATCTTTATCTCTTAGGTTCTCTAACTTTCTTTAATTCTGAGCAAAAGTCTTACCTTTTGTTCAAGTAGCTTTCCTACTCTTAATCATTGTACCTTCCATTAAGACTACCTTCAACTATTTGGTATATATCTTATTTGTAAATAACTTTTTTTTAATGTTGTCTCTTCCATTAGACTGAGAATTTCTTGAGATCAGGAATGAATATCTACCTTTTTTTATATCCTCAGGGTTAAGCACAAAGCCTGATGCACAGTAGTCTCTATTTTTTAAAAGTTATTCTTTGAAAACTTTCTTTTCTTTTTAAATTTAAATTTTTAAATTCTCCCTTTTCTTGTCCCCTCCCCCACCCACTAAGAAGGTAAGCAAAATGATACCAATTATGCATTGCAAAAAAGCAAGAAAAATAAAGACAACTAGAGAAGTATATTTAAGTTTGTACATAGAGTTCACTAATTCTCTGGAAGTAGACAGCATTTTTTGATCATGAATCCTTTTCAATTGTTTAGATCATTGTCTTGATCAGAGTAGCTAAGTCTTTCACAATTGATCAATATTCCAATATTGCTGTCACTATGTATAATGAATTCCTGGTTCTACCCACTTCACTTTGCATTTGTTCAAATGGATCTTCCCATTATTTTCTGATACCATCTTCCTTGTCATTTCTTGTAACACAGTGGTACTCTATTATAATCATATACTACAGTTTTTTCATCCATTCCCCAACTGAGGGCATCTTCTAAATTTCCAATTCTTGACTACCACAAAAAGATCTACTGTGAATATTTTTTATAAATAGGTCCAATTCAGGTTGTTCCTGTCCATTATCCCTTGGATAACTTTATTTCTTTGAATTGTTATATTTTATGATTTCACAGCCATGTAGCCTCATAGGGTGAATTTTGTTTTAATAAATTAGATCTTAGATATAGAGCTAGAAGGGACCTCAAAACAAACCCAGGTGTTCTTAACATGGGATATGTAAATTTATTTTAAAAGACATTTGATAAAGGAAACCAATTTAATTGGTTTCACTTATAATCTCATAAGTTTGCGTATTTAAAAACCATTATTCTGAAAGGGATTCCAAGGGCTTCACTAAACTTCATTATATGTACATATACTGTGGCATAAAAAAAGCATTAAGAATCCCTAATCAAACTGGAGATGAAGAAATTGAAAGTTAAACACATTAAATTATTTGCCTAAGGTCAATTCTGAAGAAAAATATAAGAGACAAAATTTGAACCCATATAAATTTGTGGGCAGTGAACTGGCACAATGGATAGACTGTTGGACTTAGAGTCAGGAAGATTCATCTTCCTGAGTTCAAATTTGACTTCAGACATGTACCAGCCATGTGAACTTGGGGCAGTCACTGAACCTTATTTACCTCAGTTTCCGTACTTGTAAAATGAGTTGGAGAAGTAAATGGCAAACCATTCCAGTATCTTTACCATGAAAAATCCCAAATATAGTGTCTGGCATGCCTGAAACAATTGAGCAACAGCATTCTGACTTCAGAACTGATATTTTTTAAAAGCAAAGTCTCACTTTCTGCAAACAATCTAGCCTATCTTCCTTCTATTTACCTCTTACACAGTTTGTCATCTTTCTTCAGTATCTCTTCAAGATATAAGTTCCAAAAAAGGTGTGAGAAATGAACAAAGAAGGAGACTTGTCATTGATTCTGTATAATATACCATATCTTGACAATCACACAATTAAGTGAAAAGTATAGAGACTACAAAAACCCACTGAATATCCATCAAATGAATTTATTAATTTTGTTGCAGATATAGTCCTATGATCCAGGGAGACACAGAAAAATATCTTGCTTTAGAATGGGAGAATACTGTGTACATATATGCATACTCTATATTTGTCCTCTGGAAAAGATGGTGCCTGTGTCTACAAATATTCAAAAGGTTCATTGAAAACCTGTAGCAGTCAATTCCTTTGGACATTTTGTCAGAAAGCATTTGGATGGATTTTACTTATTTCCTCTTTATTTTCTTTGAAAATATAAGTTTAAATAAATATTTGAAAAGTATATCTATGGCAGTTGCATAGTTAAGTAGTTAAGTAGTTAACAGTACCTCTTAACCAATATTTCTCTTTGCATCCCGTGATTATTATAAGATTAGAAGTGTGAGTAAAAACATATGTACATAGTGTTTAAATGAACACAAGACTAATATATCTTTCCTCCTACACCTCCTAGCAGAAAAAATAATTCGACCAATAGATCATTACAAATAAACTTTTAAGAAAACAGTAACAGAGGAGCCTATATATTTAATTAACCCAGTGAACTTTTAAATGGGGATAATCATCTAAACAAGAAACACAGCCCTGTGAACTTCAACAAGACAAAACTTTTGTACCAAGAGATTTTCTTTTGGATCAAGTAAAAACTCTTTGAAATTTCTTATTCGAGGGTATAATTAACTTGACTATTACTAATGTGAATGTGACACTGAATGAGGAAAACTCAGAAGACAAGTAGTTGGAGTTAGATTTAGGGAAAAACAGTGTAGCATTTTGGAGAGTATCAAATTTGGAGTTAAGAAAATCCGAGTTTGACTCCTTTCTTGTGATACTAAAATGGACATAAAAATATGTGTAGAACCCAGATAACTAGATTTGTTGTGAGACAGTGTGTGTATAAATGAATTTTCAAACTTAATAGCACAATTTGAATGTCAGTTATTGATATTAATCAATTATAGTTTTATGAAAAATGTGTTTCTAATTTCTCTAAGGTGCATTATTTTGGGGAGTGTGCTGAAAATACTGCAGGCAAAAAATGAGACCTATTTTATGTGATGCAGAATCTTATACTTCCAGGGAGAAAAGTTGAGCTTGAGTTTTACTATAACAGCTTCCACTTAAAATGTAAGAATAAATATTTGCTTTTCCCCAAAGTTGCAACTCACATTGTGGTTGACTTTCTATACCTAGGTCAGACTTTGTTTCACCCTAGAGACCCTTTATGAATACATACTATGCTTTAACTAGGTGAAATCATATAAGATTTCTTATCCTTATTTTAATGTGAATGATGGGCAGCACTCTGACATGCAGTAAAGGAAAATTCTCCTCTCCAATGAATAAATCCTTAATTCTGTGAACAGTTCCTGATCTAATGCCTCCAAGATAATAGGGACTTTGGTTTATATTAAAAGTGTGTTTATTTTAATTGAAAATGCTCATTAATTGTTGTCAACTATTTTTAGATAAAGTGTTAAGTCTAGCAATTACATATTGGTGCCTTTCCAGGCTCATTTTATATATTCATGACTCTAAAGGCCTCCTCCCAATGTGTTAATATTCTTACCAGAGTCAATTGCCCCAAATTTTCTTTCTTGAATTTTAATGTATTTGCCATTTCATTTTTCATGATGAATTTGAGTGACTCATAGTGGCTGGTATTGAGCTCAGTTAGTATGTGTGAATAATAAATTTATTGCTCATTAGAATTGTCATAGTTAAAAAAAATCCTTCAGTTTGAATCTTTTGCTCTTAAATATGATAAACTTAAACACTTCTAAATAACTCAGCAACCCCTTCAAACCAATATTGTTTAGCTTCACATTTAAGGAAACTATCAAGGTCGTTTCTGTTTCCCTTGGGTGCCATTATGCAATTTAGATTTCGTCGACCTGCAGATTGTACTCATCTATGTTAATGTTCTAGTAATGAGAATGATCCAACTGTGTTATACCTTCTGGGTCATAACCTCGTTCATTTACATAACCTTTTACTTCTTGTTTCCACTAGCCTAGCCATTTTAGGTTTAATTCACCAGGCAGCTTTCTAGTTTTCTCATTATTTGTCTGATGTTGCTAAAAAACATTCTTTCCATAGAAATATGTAGGGAGAACATGTTTGCAGGGATCATCAGATGCTGAAAGAAATATTCAGGCATCATAATGAGTAGAACAGAGTTGAAAGGATTTTAACACTATAAATAAAGCTTCTAGAGGAAAAGTATACTCATATAATAATGTTTCAAAATATAATTATGAAATTAAGCCAGTATTTGCAATTTAAATGGAATTATAAAATAATGACCTCTGTGTAAATATGGATGCAATCAATCCAAAATAGAAGTTAATTTTTAATCCAGTATGTTATTGTAACCTCAATGACATTAAAAAGTAAGTATGCATTGCTGTTCTTTATGTGGCCTAAAAGCTTCTAGATCTAAAGGGGACGTTGGAAGAAACCTAGTTCAGTTCTCTTATTTAACCCAGAAGGAAATGCAGGCTCACTGAGGACAAGCTCCCATAAGTAATAAGCCTCAGTGACTTACTCAGACTTGAACCCAATTCTTCTGACTTCAGATCTGGTGTTCTTTCTGTTATAATATGCTGCTTCCCTGTACTTCAAAAATATAGAAATATAAACTTATTAACTATCTTAAGGTTATTCAACTTTTTTTTTGGCATGGGAACTACCTCCATTGACACAATTGTCAACCTATCTATAACCTATAGTTCTAGAGAATTATTTTAGGTTAGAGAGATAATTGACAAACCCAGGCCCACATAGTTAATATGAGTGGTAACATTTGAACTCAGCACTCTTTGATTCTAAGTCTAGACTTCTGTTAACTGCATCATGCCGCTTATCCATGTAAACACAAATCTAAATGGATATGTGCCTTGCTTTAAGAAAATTCACTCTTACAAGTTTGGATTTATTATTAAAAATATAGCAGGAGTGATTATTTGTGTTTCAAAAGAATTCACTATAAAATTTCTTTATAGATTCTCAAAGTATGTATATAAAAGATCTAGTTTAGAAAAATTTCATTTACTTCTATCTTTTCAGAAACATAACAACTGGGCAAAATGTGCTTTTCCCTTTTATGTAGTCTAATTTTTCATCCTTAGTCTAGTTTTAAGTGTGTAATGTAAAGATAATTTTCTCTATAAATTTTTGTCACAATGGCTTTTGCTGCTCTTCTCTATGGTATTGAGCATATCAGGAGAATCAGCCTTACTCTATTGTATGAATAGAAGCAAAGCTTAATATGATCATTCATTCATTTATTTATTCAACAAATATTTACTGAACAACCTCTTATGTGCAGACTAAGCTACTCACTTAGGAAGATACAATGATGAATTTGACATAGTCCTTGTCCCTGTAAATACTAGCTTAGAGTCATCACACATCAGATATCACAAAAGATAAAATGGATTAAGTGCTATATAAAATATAAAACATGGTACACAAGACTGGAAGAGGGAATGTATAGCCTACCTAATATACATTAACTTTCATAAAACCATACAAGTAGAATTATTACTATTAGGTTATGTTTCAGCCAATTATGGTTTTTCCCATTGAACAAATATCTCTGGAAAATGTCAAAATGCCTCTCAAGTTCATCATGTTTACAATTCAATGCCTAATGCAGGTTTTTAACACATCTATTACATGGAAATAGGGTACTATGTAACCAATATATGCAAATCTGTTAGTAATTTGAAGCAATTTAATTCACATCTTTTATCTTTAGAATAATTATGCCCTGATCCTGTAAATTATCTAAATGGAATATTGTTTATAATATAATTTGCATGAAAACCACCATTATATTAAATGGTGTTTCTTGGATCATTGTTTAATGGACTCCAGTTGATGTGCTCTATGTAGGAAAGTGGCAAGACTGAGTCCAATGGGGTTAACAGAGGCAAGTAATTTCCCTCATCAGTGTTTCTATTACATAAAGCAATCAAAATCAATCAATTTGCAATACAAATGTGAAAATGTTATTAAAGAATTCATAAGGTGAAATTAAGTAGTGTCTATGCAGTTCTTAGATAATCAGTTTGAAATGAAAAATTTCAACTTTTGTGGGGTAAAAGGACCTACCTGACACAAAATGACCCACTTACCATTAACACTCCCCTAAAATATACCACCTAAATTGATATGTTTTGATATGATATGATTTGATGTTATACATTTTGAAAGACTGAATTTTAATTAGCTATGAGTTATGAGTCTGTGCCAAGATTTTCTTTTCTGCCTCACTGGATCTGATATAATCTTCAAAAGTGTCTTTCCACATCGCTTAGTGCAGAGGCCACAATTACTAGACTTTTAAAGGATAAACTGTGTTATGGTGGACTGCAAGTGTAGTTAAACATTTATTGAAGGTCTCCTATTTGCTCAGAGTGGTGCTAAGCACTATGAAGGACAGGTAGAAGTAGAAAAAATGGTCCTTAATAAGACATGGGCAATCCTACCCAACACTTATATAGCAGTTGAAATTTTCAAAATATTTTGAATTTAGAGAGAGAGGCAGAATGATGAAGAGGAAAGAGGGATGATTTTGGAGTCAGATGACCTGAATTCAAATCCTACCTGAACCTTTTAAGACTTTTGTGACCTTGAACAAATCACTTAACTTCTTTGTACCTCAGTTTCCTTATCTGTAAAGTGAAAGGATTGAAGAGATGACTTTTAGCAATCTTTCCAACTCTATATAATTCTATCATTCCATATAATTTTTTTTTAGTTTTGGCAAGGCAGTGGGGTTAAGTGACTTGTTAAAGGTCACACAGCTAGGTAATTATTAAGTGTATGAGTCCTGATTCCAAGACTTGTACTCTATTCACTGTACCATCTAGCTGCCCCATACCATATAATTTGAGTGAATTTTCAATATATTTGAAGAAATAAGACATGCATAAAAGCCTTATTAGATTATACAAAATAATAAGTAATCAAATATAAGGTTATGTAGCATAGATTTCATGTATTATACATAATTTTTTTCAAGGTAATGGGGTTGGGACTTTCCCAAGGTCACATATCTAAATGAATATTAAGAGTCTGAGGTTGGATTTGAACTCACATCCTCCTGACTGCTGGGCTGGTGCTCTATCCACTGTACCATCTAGTTGAACCCTATAAGTAATATTTTTGATAAAAAGTTCTTAACTTTTTTGTGTCATGATTTTCCTTGTGATGAAATTTGTAATGAAGAATGTTTTTAAATGTATAAAATCAAATACATAGAATTACAAAAGAAACTAGTTGTAGCATAAGACAGTTGCATACATAAACATGCATAGATATACAAATATACATGTATGTGTATATATGTATAATTCACAGACTTCTTGGTTAAGAATACTGTATTTTAGAGAGATCTAAGTGTGCGATAGAGGGGAGAAGAAAGGACATTTTTTTTGTTTCTGTATTTTCTTATCTGGATAATGGGAAGAAGTTAAACTAGTACAGAAGATCATAGATATTGAGCTGGAAAGCATCTCTAAGGTTATTTAGGCTAACTATCCTATTTTATGGATGATGAAAGTGAGACCAAAAATAAATAATTTGCTGCAGTCACAGAGGTAGTATGAGTGAGAAGTGGAAATTGAATCTGTATCCTAGTTCAGCATCCAGTGCTTTGTTCCAAACCACAGAACTTATGAAGAATAATTCAAAAAGAAAAGCTTAACAAAAAAATCCACTTCTATCTTCCTGTGTGGTTACCTTTCTGTGGGGTCTTCCTTCAAAGGATTCCTTTGCTTTTTCCTTTTTAAAAAAAATATTGTTTTCTCACTTTGTCAGATAGATTTTTATTTTTAAATTAGAAAAGCAAGGTTTGACTTAGAACTACCCACTCTGTCATTTTGCTGCAGTATCTTTCCATTTCAATGTTAAACAGTATAATAGTACCAACAATAATATCAACAACATCACAATTACAATAATAAAAGCTAGCATTTAGCCCTGACTCTGCCAGACACTGTGTTAAGTGCTTCATAAATATTATGTCCTTTGATCCACACAACCCAGAGAGGTGGGTGATATCATCATCCCCATTTTATAGTTGAGGAAACTGAAGATATTTTTTGTTAATTGACTTAATCAAAGTCTAAGACAGAATTTGAACTCAGGTCTCCCAAATTTGAGTTCAGCATTCTTTTGACTATGCTAGCTAGCTGTACTATAAGTTGTTTATTTATGTTGGGTCCAAGATGATCATGATTTTTTTTATATAATTCAACAGCAAGGCCCAAAGAACCAGAGAACATATGACATAGAATTGTTATGAGCAATTTGTGGTTAGGTATGGGCAGTATTAGACAGGATGAGAAGGTGTATAGGACTTGAAAGAACCTTTATCATTGAAATCATAGGTCATTGTATAGAAAGTGTTAAATACTTCCATTTGTAGCTAGAATAATGTATTTTTTTGAAGGGTACTGGCTGATGGAGAAAAATTCCATTTATCGATCAGTGTACAATTTAAGTACTTATGTTATAAAGGGTATTGTGCCACCCTTCATCACAAATCCTTCCTTCCTTTCTTCTTTTATTGAAAAGGCAATGGGATTAAGTGACTTGCCCAAGATCACATAGTTCGGTAATTATTAAGTGTCTGAGGTTGAATTTGAACTCATTCTTCTGACTCCAGGGCTGGTGTTCTATCTACTATGCCACCTAGCTGCCTCCATCCTTCCTTCCTCAAAATTTCTTAGTAATTTTGTGAGAATTAGAGAATGAAAAGAAAGAATAGAAGGAGTATTTGCTAATTGTTATATACTATATTGTTTTGACCTATAAAATATTTCAAAGTAAAGATATAGGATATTTTATGTACTTTTTCATTTAAATTATGTTCAGGTCAAAAAGAAGCTATATTAGGAAGATCATCACCTTGATGCACTTAAACTCAATCTCTTCCAGAATCAGCTAGAAGTTTAATTTAGAGTCTGAAAGCACTGCTGGGAAAAAAGGAAAATTATATTTTCCCAGCAGTGCTTTGGACTTGGAGTCATTTTGGATTGAAACCCAGGTTCTACATGATACTAGCTGTGTGCCTTTGAATAAGTCATAAATCTTCTCTGGACTCAGTTTCTTCATCTGGAAAAGAAGGGGAGTGGACTGGAGGTTTCTAAAATTCCTTCTAGCTCTGACAGTCTATAATTCTATTCCAAGGGTCACACACATTTTTTTACTTCAAGCAAATCACAAAGATTTTTTCATGGGCCATTACAAAGCTCTTTATTTTTGGAAGATATAATGCATTAAAACCAAATGGTGCATTTTATTTATTTTTCAGTTTTCCATAAAGTGAATTTCTTATTGTCTTCTGAGCTACCTAGTGAAATGATGTGCCAGAATATAAGGCAAATCTTGCTTTGTTCCTTAAAAATTTACTTTAAGTTTTTTCTTTCTTCATTCCTTCATTCATTTGCTCATTCCTTCCTTCCTTCTATATACATGTAATATTCACTTAAATAATTCATAATACCATGGCATAATTAATATAGAAAGAATAAGAAAATAATTAAATTCTTTTAGTTTCCTAATAGATTTGCATGAATTTGTTGCAAATTCCTGGATAGATGTTTAAAAGATAAGTTTATACTGCTATTATTTGTTGAAATGTAAAAAAAATGATATGCTTGACAAATGCTTTTACTGGTATTTTCAAGATAATATCACTAAAGAGAATAGCCCAAGGTCTCACAGCTAGTTAGTTGCATTCTCCTAATTCTCTCAGTTCAGTGCTCTTTTCATTCTACCATATTTGTTTCCATTATAAATAGCTTAATTGAAAAATTAGCAAAATTTCATCTGGTTCAATCCCTAAAACCCTGACTGTAGTCAATTGATTAGTTTCTGTTTTTTTTCTGATGAAGTAATCAGATACAAGAAAATGAGGAGATTTGACTAAAGTCATATTGCTCATAAGAGGTAAGGGGATAATTGCCTTTAAAATACAGGACTCTTTACTTTGTACCTTATGCCCTCTCCCACTATTTAGGTGTTCTGAAAAGGGAAACACAGCAGTGCAGCTGCTTCCATGAACAGGCTCAAAGTGTAGACTCCAAACTCAGACACTACTGCAGTCCATTCTCAATGTGTTGAGAAGTTAAGATCTGCTTATATTTTATGGTAAAGGGGACAATTTTTATTTAACTTGTTTTTCCTGATTCTGGAATAATGAACTAGTCCAGGGCATTACCAAAAAATTTTTATACATGGGAGGAGATAGAGTAATGTAGAAAATCAAGTGCCAACTCTAAAGCAAATAATCTGGTTTCCCTTCCTATTTCTGACACTACCTGGCTGATGTGGGGAAAGTCATTTAGTTTCCTTGGACTACAATTTCTTTATCTATAAAATGAGATAGTGGGTGTGTTTGTGTGTGTGTGTGTGTGTGTGTGTGTGTGTGTGTGTGTGTGTGTGTGTGTCTGTGTGTGTCTGTGTGTGTCTGTGTGTCTGTGTGTGTGTGAAGAAGTTGTATTTTACATAGATATTTCAATTTGAACATCAGAATCCAAAAATATCTCATTATGCTAAAATTTGGGTTGAATCTAAGAATATGAAATTTATTAGTAATAAATATAAAGTAACATTTGTGTTTGAAAAGTAGAACTTAAAGTCCAAGATCCCTGACAAGATGGTGAATGGTTTTATGGTTAAGTAATAGTTTGTCTTAAAAAGATCTAGGGATTTTAGTGGACTTCAAACTCAATATGAATCAAAGGTAGGATTGTTTTTTGTTTTGTTTTGTTTTGTAAACTTTTTGTAATTTTGGTATGTACTGAGGAACATAGCTTCCAGAAAATAAGGGGTGATAATCTCACTATATTTTTTCTTGGTCAGATTTGTGTTTTGCTCTGTGTACCATATCTAAGGAAGTACATTAATAAGATGAAGAATGCCCAGAATGGAAAAAATAAACCAGGACAGTGACCAATGTGAAATCTATGTCATATAAGGATCAGTTGAAGGAAATGGGTATATTTTGCTTATTGAAAATGAACTCCAGGGGAAAGATGATAAACATCTTCAAGTATCTGAAAGCTTCATGAAGAAGGATTGGCATTGTTTCTCTTTATCCTAGAGTGCAGAAGTAAGAATAGTAGGTAAATATTTTAAAGAAGAAAATTGAGCTTTTATCTCTGGAATCAAACTTCCCAAAATTGAGGGCTATTCAATAATGGGATATATTTCCTTGGGAGACAGGGAGTGCTTCCTCACTAGAGGTCTTCAAGCAAAGCTTAGATTATCACTTCTAGAGTATGCATCATCAGCCTTCATTTAGGGTAAAAATTAGACTACATGGTTGCTATGATGTCTTCCAGTTTGGATTCTGTGATTCTATGAATACTTTTGTGATGTCATTAATGTAGATATTCCCTTCAGGTGCAGATTGAAAATAGGTCAAACCTTCTCATCATGTGTAATTTGTACAATTCATATCCACGTTCTCCTATAAATCCTGGCATTACCTCTCTATAAAGACTTTAGGACAGCTATCATATAACCTCTAAATCTTCTTTGTAAGCTAAAATTCCCTGTTTTTTTCAAATACTTCTCCTATGGCATGACCTTGAGGTCATTCACAATTGTAGTTGTCTTCCTTGATATACTAAACTTTCTAAAATGCAGTGTCTAGAAGTGAATAAAAAAACAACAGATATAGTCTGAGTAGGGAATAAGTAATGATCATTTGTTTATTTTACTTAGACTCTATTCATTGCTCTATCATGTATTATCAGAACTCTATTATGATCTATTATCTATTAATTGTTTCATCAACAGTTATTTCCTTAGAGATTTTGATGATTTGTGATTCAAAGTCATACACCATTAATGAAAGAATATTGATGAGAAAAATGCAGGTATCAATTCAATCTAATTGAACAAACTTTTAAGTCTTACTATATACATACATACATACATACATATATATATATATATATATATATATATATATATGTATATACACTGGAATTTGGGGTTAGAAAGAGGCAAAACAGTTCTTGCTCTCAAGGAGTTTACTTTCTCCTGGAGAAGAAGATAATAAGGAAGCAGGGATAGATTAGTAGAAGACAGAGTCAGAGTCAGACTATGAAATATCAGATTTAGGGCACAACTGAACCTATTTTCAATCTTGTGGGAACGAACTCCATGAACAAAGAATGTTTTCTTTTTGCAAGGCAAATGGGGTTAAGTGGCTTGCCCAAGGCCACACAGCTAGGTAATTACTAAGTGTCTGAGGCTGGATTTGAACTCAGGTACTCCTGACTTCAGGGACAGTGCTCTATCCACTGTGCCACCTGGCTGCCCCATGAACAAAGAATGTTAAGATTTAAAGTGACAGATGTAAGTGTTTGTTTTGTTGTCTCATGGAAGTCACTGAAGATTTTGAAAAGAGGAGTGGCATAATCAGATCTGTTTTTAAAAAAATATTTTTTATTGCTTCATGTTAGATGAATCAGAGAAGTATATAGACTGGAAGTGAGATCAGTCAGGAGTCCTATAATAGATGAGGTGAAATGTAATAGGGATCTGAATGTGGGTGGTGTTTATGAGAATGGATAGAAGGGGATTTGATGACTGATGGTGTCAAAAGCAATAGTGAGATCAAGGAGCATAAGGACCACAAAAAGATAAGAATGAGTTCAGTAGATTGGTGTTATTGGAAACTAGAATGAAAAGGACTCAGAAATGAAGAGTGGAAGCATCAAGTGTAGGAGTTTCCTAGAGAATAAGATATATAAGATGCTAACTTAAAATGATGGTAGAGTCAAGTGAAGGTTTAATAAAAGTCTCTCTCTCTCTCTCTCTCTCTCTCTCTCTCTCTGTGTACACGTGTTTGTGGAGGGAGGGAAGAGACAGAGACAGAGAAATAAAGAGACAAAAGACACAAAGATGGGAGAGACAGAGAGACAGAGAGACAGAGAGGCAGAAAAGCAGCGAGAGAGACACAAAGAGAGAAAGAAACAGAGGTGGGGGGGGAATTTGGATTTGCTTATGGAAGAAAGGGAAAAATCAAGTAGAGAGAACTGAGATTAATGGGAAGAGCAACTGATTGATTGGGCAAGTTCCTGGAGTAGATGAAAGGAGTTAACCTTGAAGGGACATGAATAAGAGTTGGCCTTGAGTAGGGGGAAGGATAACCCTTCTTCAGGGATAGGAGTAAAGGAAGAGTATATGAGTAAAGGCATAGAAGGATTTTAAATTATTGTTTAGGGGAGATGAGAGAATTTAAAGTGAAATCTGTTGTTTCCTGTAAAGTAGGAGGCAAGAGAGACCTGACTAATGGCTTCAGGAGAGAAAAGACAGTTTGGATCAAAACTGTAAAGAATTTGATAGTATCAATTAGAGAAATAAATGTTGCCATTCTTATACAGTTGTTTCACTTGAGAAAGCTCTGTTGTTCAGGACTTACCCTGAATTTGTAGAAGACTTCTTTGGCATGACTTTTGTGAATATGGTAACAGGGGAGATGGATGGTGGAACTGACTCAGTGATGAGAATTGATTGGGTACAAATAATTGGAAGACAAGGAGACAAGGGCTAGGATGAATAACAAGGTGTGGTTGAACTGATTTGCCATAGAATCAAGACTGTGAAGAAGGAAAGAGAGGTTAAATTATGAGTTTCTATTTGACCTGAGAGATCAGGGAAAGATAGAAAAAATGGGCTTGTGATGGAGATGAAAAACACCTTTGCATTAGGGTAAAGTTTGGGATTGTTAAATGTTTTATTTCATTTCCCTAATGCCCTACAGTCTTCTATTTTATTCTGATTCAATTCTAAGCAAAACTTACATGTCATCTAAAGTAATTTTCCAGATTATATTTGCAGTTGGATTGACTCAATGGATTACCCCTCTGACTATACTACCCAATCTTTATAATAGACATACTTCTATTAAATTTGTTCACATAGATTGTTAAATTCATCATTTTTTAGTAGTTGTGGATGTTATTGAGAAGTCTTTGGAGTATTCTTAAACTTGATACAATCTGTTTGATGTCCTCCCTAAAATACAAAGTAGAGAGGAACTCATCACCTATAGGGAATCCATGTTCCAACTGAGCTTCACATAGAACACTTTACTATAATGAACACCTCTGGATGAGTATCATCTCTCTTTTTATGCTTTATAACTTATTGATATATTGCATTATTGAAAAAATCCTTTTTGGTCGAACCTGTCAAAAATTGTAGATGATTTTAATATTTGAATAATTATAACTTATTGGAAGAAAGTATTTATTTTGCTCACCTGAATCAAATGCTTTATTATATTAATACAAAATTAAGCAAAGGAATATTATATGCTTTACATTAGTCACGAAAATGTATAATATGAGGTAGTGCTCTATTCTAGAAATTCATTTGTGAAATTCCATCTGTTTTCAAAGATAATCTTTTTTATTTTAGGGTTTTGCAAGGCAAATGGGGTTAAGTGGCTTGTCCAAGGCCACACAGCTAGGTACTTATTAAGTGTCTGAGACTGGATTTGCACCCAGGTACTCCTGACTCTAGGGCTGGTGCTTTATACACTGCACCACCTAGCCGCCCCCAAAGATATTCTTGATAAATATATACTCTCTTTCATCAAACAGTTCATAATCTAATTCAGGGCTGTCCAAAATGCAACCCATTGGCCACATGTGGCCCATAGTGTGATTTCATGCAACTGCTTGTGGGTTTTCTAAATGCTTTAGTAAATCAAGCCAAGCCACTGCAGAACTCTCCCTAAAATGACAAATCAAAATATATTGTCTATTGTTTCAATAAAAACTTTAAAAGTAAGGTTAGACAGCTCTGGTCTAATTGATGAAATATTTACTTTATACACACAAATGAAAAATCATCAATGTCCCCTCATTTTGTGTGATTATTGCCTGTAGTATTTTACAGATCCTCAATGGAGAGTCCAACTAATATGCTAAGGACCTTTCTCATATTCTCAAGTATACTAGCACAAAACACAGTTTTCCCATGCCTTAATTGGAATGAAAGTGACTTTAGTTACATGAAAGGCAACCTAAGAAGTTACTTGAGTTAATGGTGTACATATACTCTTGCTCTTTCCAGATTTTCTGACAATATTTTTTCTCAGGTGATGTTATTTCTTATGAGAAACTTATTGATGGAAATAGGCTTTAGCCTATTTCATCTACAATTCACATTTTCACTGTTCATTTCTGAATCTGTGCAGTCAATTAATAAACTGGAAAAAATTAAAGTCAACACAAATGCAAAGAAAGAATAAAGATGAGAAAAAGAGATAATGTTTAACTGATAAACCCTTTTCTACATTGAAGAGATCCAAAGAACTTTTTAACAGTCAACAAATATTTGATCTTCTTTCTAAACAAAGATATGGCAACACCAATTTAGAATATAAGATCATTCTGTAAAATCTTGGATTAAGGCTTTTAAAAATCTACTTCACAATTATAGGACTCACGAATGACTAGAATCTATAACCATTTTTGAAAAATGACTTTAGAATTTTAATTGATTACAATTTCAATATGAACTAAAAGTATGACAAACTTTAAATAGTGAATTCCATCTTAGATCAATTAATATTAGTACAATGTACATTTAAATAGGGAAACAATGGCTCTATAGATATCTATATTGGTCAAAGAGGATATTGACAAATTTTAATAGTTAACACATATGAAAAATGATTGAAGAAATGGGTATTATTTAGCCTAAAGATTATATGGAAGTGGGAACATGATAACTATCTTCAAATAGCTATCATTTGGAAAAAGGATTCTATTCATTTGTTGATTTCCATAGGGCAGAAATAGGAAGCTTTAGAGAGGTAGATTTTGACTCTGTATAAAGATACTTTTCCATAATTAGATGATTATAGATTTTGGTAAACGAAATATGCAAAGTGATAAGATTCCCCCATTCCTGGAAATGGTCAAGCTGAGACCAAATGTTGTGGAGAAAATTGTAGAATTGGTTGGAATGTGAGTTAAGACCTCTAACTTTGAATTCACCTCCCAGGTTTGATGGCTATATGAATTCACTAACAGGGCACAGCAATTTCTTTGCAAGTACTTAAAAAAAGTCTGATATACCTTTATTGTAAACACTGAGGCATCTTGGCAAATAACATACTTCAATATAGCTTTGTTGAAATAGCCTAGAAATTCTTAGGTTATGTGTACAGAAACAGAGTGCATATAGAGAAGAGGTAGAACTTAAAAGCATTTGAGAGGAAAATTCAATAATTATAGAACATCAGGATGCAAGTAACATAAGAGACTATTAAGGTTTATAGGTTATTCCTATATTTGACTTTGATAGCCAGCATAGGTTGTTATGACTTTGGTTAATGAGCCATTTCCATTTTTTTATAAGAAAGGAATTTTGAAGGCTGTTTTATTTTCCTTGGTTTCATTATTATAAAAGGAACATTCTTCTCTTCTCAAATGCTATTTTTTTAAAATCATGAACAGATATTTATTAAGCCAAAATTTTGTCCTACATAATTTTGAGTTTATACTCCTGGGCCAAGGTAGAGGAGTTTAGTGTAAATTTGGGGTAGGGACAGGGAAGAGGAGAATGACTTATACTTTGTAATTGTTTTAATATATTTTTCTTCACATTCCAGCAACATATACAGTATGGGGGTTTTAGAATTGGATGAGATTCAAATAAGTTTGTGTAATGAATAATCCCAGGTGTAGGTTAGATTCAATGTCTTTTTAAAGATGTTGGATTCAATATTTCAAAATATGTTAAAGTTGGAAGCTGACCAAAATGACTGGCCAAGCAAGCCATTTTCACAGTTTAAAAGCCCTATTCATCAATAACAGATGAAGCACCAAGTGACTGAAGATTTTGGCATGGCATTATGAAGGTAATGCTTTGACAATGATTTTCATAAACCAGGGCTTTCTCTAAAGCAATTAGTAAGGGTATCATTACACAAAAAAATAGAAGATGGCATGTTTGCCAATAGGCAAAGGTGAAGTGGGCATAATTAAGAATTCTATCTTAAATCCACCCAAATTGTATAAAACTGAAAAAAGAAATCACATAATTGAAATTTTACATTGTAGCTATAAGAAATGATCATTTACCAGAGTTTAGTCATTTTCATGTCAGTTATTTATTTTAAACCATTAACCTGTGGGAGCAAGGGTAAAGTTAACATTGAATTAGAAGAAAAGATATGGATGGAAAGAAAAGTTTGTTGATAAATATGATATCTCAAATTTGACATTTATTGACTCAAGTTAATGACAACAAATGGGAAATGGATAAAAGGAAAGACCTTGACTTCCATCATCACCATTTCCTACAGAAATTTAGCTGATGTAAATTAATAATGGATAAAATGCTAGAGTTCATATCAGGAAAATGTGGTTTAAATCTCATATCAGATACTTAGTTGCATGATCTTAGGCAGGTCATCTAATTTCTTGCAAACATCTATATAATGAAGGGGTTGAATTTTGCTGTTGTTGAGTCATTTCTTCAGTCATGTTTTTCTTTATTACCCAATTTGGAGTTTTTTTTTTTATAAATATACAGAGTGGTTGGTTATTTCCCCTCTTATTTTGCAGTTGAGGATACTGAAAAAAATGAGTAAAGTGGCTTGCTAATATGTGTCTTTTTTGTTTATTTATTTTGCAAGGCAAGGTGGTTAAGTGACTTGCCCAAGGTCACACAGCTATGTAATTATTAATTGTCTAAGGCCAAATTTAAACTTAGGTCCTTCTGACTCCAGTGCCATTGCTCTACCCACTGCACTACCCAGCTGCCCGCAATCTGTGTCTAAGGACAAATTTAAACTCAGGTCCTCAACCCGCAACCCAGAATCTATCCACTGTATTATCTAGCTGCCCTGAAGGGGTTAAACAAGGTGACTTCTAAGGTTCCCTGAAACTTCTACAATAGACTTCTCTGTCCGTCAAAGCCCCTTACAACCCAGGGGATAGCTATCTTTCTAGTTTTCTTATAGCTTACTTTCCTCTACTCTCGAGATGCAGTGAAACAGTTCTTACTCTTCCTCTTTCTAGATACTCCATCTCTAGACAATGAACATTTTCACTTGCTGTTTCCCATGTCTGGAGTACTCTGCCTCATTTCTTTTTCTGACTTCCTGGGTATCCTTCAAGTCTCAGCTAAAATCCCATGCTCTATATGAAGTCTTTTATCATTCCCCTTAATGCTACTGCCACTTCTCTATTGATTATCTCTGCTTTATCCTGTAGATAGATTAATATCACGTGTCCTCATGGGGCTGTGAGCTCCCTGAGAACAGATACTTTTTTTTCTTTTGCATTGTATCCCAGTGACTAGAACATAGGAGGGAACTTAGTCAATGCTGCTTTACTTGCTAATTGACTAAATCTTTGATCCTAATTATAATAGGCCAAAAGAGTCCAGAAATTACCTCAACTAGAAAGCACAGTCTCTTTGACAAGCAGAGAGAAATAAAAACTATGGTCAAGACCAGTTTAATTATAAATACAACTCACAAAAATGTTTTGGATTATGAATTGCACACCTGGACTGTTTAGCCCTAGAGAAATTACTTAATGTCTCAGCACTCTGGGAAGCTCTTTAGTGTTAAAAGAGACCTCAGAAGTCACCTAGCCTTCCTGATCTAAGAATCTCATCAATACTATCCACAATGGTCATCTACTAGGTGGTACATTGGATAGAGGACTGGGCCTGGAATCAGAAAGATTTGAATTAAATTTCAGTCTCAGACACTTACTAGATAACTGGGCAAATCATTCAATTTCTGCTTGCCTTGGCTTTTTCAATTGTAAAATGGAGGTAATAGTAATAATAATAATAATGATTACTTCAGAGGATTGCTAGCAAAGTGCCTGGTACATAGAAGGTAATTAATAATTTAGTTCAGGGATTATCAAAGCCCCCATAGCTTAATTGATTAATAAAGGCATATTCCTTTCCTTTCCTCTTCATCCAGACTTTATTGGAAGACCTCTAGTGATCAGGAAGCCATGACTTTGTGAAACAGCCCAATTTCCTAAATTAAGGAGTTTTACTTCTATTAATTTGTATGACTCCCTCTGAAATGTCCATTTATTTTCCCTCCTTCTGCACACTGGGGTCAAAGCAAATATAATCTCTCTGTCTTTATTATAGCCCTTAAAACACTTAAACACACATTTTCTTTTCTTTCTTTTTGTAATGAAATATGGTTCTGAATTAGTGGGAGATACTGACATTATATTCAGCGCACTATACTAATGCCTCCCTGATAGAAATTCAGAAGAATGCGGCTATGTTTTTTCTTTGGTATGTTCTCATCTTGTAAAAAATTAGTATATTATCTGTTATTGTTGTTTATGTTGAAAGGGAACCAATGAAAACTTAAATAGGTTTTGAATTTACAAAAGCCTGATTGTGACCATAGAAATCAATCACTGCTAATATTTAAGAGATTTGGGGGTTTTGATAATCCCAAAACTAAATTCTGTCCTGGAGTATTCTTCTAAAATCTTACCCAAATATATCTAATTATTGGGGAGAAAAACATTGCTTGAAAGGTTAAGTCTCTTGCCAAAACAGATGAAGACCAAGCCTGACTACATTTTCAACCACCTCAACAATCTGTTTAAGCATTTGGACTAAATGAATCATTGAGTCAGTTAACTGAATGGTAAGATTATTTAAATAAGTGGTTTGATTGATGTTTGAATTGAATTATTTTATCTAATTTAGTCAAAATTGTGATTATGGGTAAGAAATTAAATGAAATGAATGATTGGGTAAGCTAGGTAAACCTGAGCAAGGGTGAGCTCTGATCCAAAGATATAAAACTTGATAACACATGCTTAAGGGAAGCTATATAGATTGTCCTCTCATTACTTCCCTAAACCTTCTTTTGAAGTGTAACATTGTCCATGTGCTGTAAGGGTTATCCCTCATATATAGAATGGAGGGGTCTTATTGTATGATTGGAAGAGAAGCAGAAGTCACCTCTAGCTTTTTGATTCCCCTACCCTTCTTCAAGGGAGATTTTATTTCTGGTCTTGAGGGAAAGCAGGAAGTTGTGGCCAGAAATTTGGTCACTCTGCTCTTCTCAGATGTACTGGCTAAAATTATATTTATATGCTCCTTTGTTAATAGTTTAGGGAAGGGACAAGGAATGTCTGCAGTGAAATTATTTATTCAGGCATTGCCAAGAAAATTGCTGGTGGGACTCAAAATTAAATAAATGTAGAAGATTTTGCAGGTAAATTAATTAAATGTTTGACCAAATATAGTAGGTTTATTTTAAAGTTTTGGCCCCTAGCAGAAAAAAAGATTCTCCACTCTTGGTACAGGGAATATGATTTTCAAGTTCAAATCAACTTTTGATTGCTGTTTATTATTAAGGAGAATTTACATACAAGGATATACATTTAAGAAGTCTCCCTTCCCACCAAATGCCAGTTCTACAATGAACACATAACAATTTTCAAAGAAACTCATTTATCCATTTCAATAACCAAACAGAATTTAGAAAAAAAGTGTGCATTGGAGAATATATGCCAGATATTATAGAATGAAAGTGCTTTTCTACTGGGAATGAGCTAACTCAGCTGAACCAAAAAAGGGAGTCCTAGATCTCACCCAAGGAGTATTTCCATACATCTCTAGTAGCAAACTGAATATAGAGACATGATAGAGATTGATAGAACCGCTCATATCTTTCAGGTTTTCTCTCAGCAGCTTGAAATAAGGTTTATGTCATTCAACTTCTCTGGCTGGAAACTAGAAATTCTCAAAGTGGAAAGAGAGTCTGATTTGAAGACAACTTAAAGAAAGTTCAAAGAAAACTGAAGAACTCTCTTCCCTCTCTTACTTCACTTCCACTCTTTTCCTCATTTCTTTCCTTTGTTTTTTTATTTATCATGACAGCATGCTTTGAAGGCATAACTTAGGGACTTTATCCTTTATGAAACTTTTTCTGATATTGTCCAGTAAACTCTCACTTCTCACGTGTCTAAGACCCCAGGGTATTTATCTTCACCCATGAGGAGAGAGTCCCCCCAAAATAGGCTTTGGTACTAAGGTTATAGAAGTAAATATGGAAGCATTCCAGAAATTCTTAACATTCCCTCTCCCAGAATTTCACTACTTCCTCTCCCTCAGTACTAAGATGGAAAAAGAAGAGATAATCAAGGAATGTGAGATGGCTTGCATTTTCATCTGTTTCATGAGTTGCCATGGTCTGCAAATTTCATAGGTAATGACCAATTTTCTGGAGATAAGCCTCTTTGTACTTAGATAGGTCTTCAAGAAACAGATACTATGACTGAAAACACACATACTAGAAATCTATCCAGCTTGTTAGAACCTGCCAGATTTTATTTTAGCCTTAGAAACTATGCCTTCACCCCCCAGGCCTCTTCCCTTCTGTTTCTCTGGAATTGCCCCTCTGGTATAGGAAAGATTTGAGAAGTAGGATAGTCCGGTGGTATTGGACAACTTGGATTGGATGTTGCCCATTTTTTTTAACTAAAAAGAAGTTATAGAGGAATTATAATCTATCTCTGTTTGGGCTCTTGCTTGAGGTGTTCAATGGATTATGGTTCTGTATGGAGATGTTTCACAAAATGCTAACCTCAGGATCAGAGTCTTCTGACTGCCTCAGTGGCTGTGTGGGTTATGGTACATGGAGAGTCAGCATTTTTTTCACATTGAAATGCTTTAAGAGAAGTGATCCCCCTCCATTTTATGTTCAATTCAATCTCTCTTTAATTCCTTGCAATCCAGTTTCTGTCCCCATGATTCTGCTGAAACTCTAACCACTAACAGTCATTTCTTTTGCCTAAGTGCAATGAACCTACTTTCTAATGCATCTTCATTTTTGATCAATCTATTCTTTATCCTTTCATATCCTTTGAATTCTATGAACTCTTCTTTGATTTACCTCCAATTCTTCTCTTTTTTTCTGTCTCCTTTGTTTACTTCTCTTTTTTTGTGCCCCATGCACATAACTGTCCCCTAAAGGCTCTGTTTTTGGAGCTTTTTTTCCTCTATGTTCTTTCACTGGCAACCTCATCATCTACTTTTGCTGTTTTAATGATGACTTCAATGTAATTGAATAAGTGAATTCTAGTCATAGATCTCCATATGCTTACTGGATGTCTTGCCATCAGTTCAAAATGATTTATAATTTTTACCCTAAAGAGTCATTCTTCCTCTCAGTTTTTCTGTTTTTGTTGATGGCTTCACTATTTCTCCAGTCATGGAGATTAAAAATTCTGTCTTATTTGATTCTTTTCTTGATCTCTTTTATCTCTGCCATCCTCACATTCCAACATTTGCCACTGATTCACCCTTGGGAAATTTTGTCAAGTCTGTTCATCTTTCCATAAATACTTCTTCAACTTTAGTGCAAATGCTTATTATCTTTTACTAGGGCTATTTCCATAGCCTCTTAACCTGTTTCTCTCTTTTAGTCTCTAACACCTTCTTATATCATCAGTGGAGTTATCTTCCTAATTTTCAGTTCAGACCATTTAATTCTCTGCTTAAAACAGTCATTGGTTCTCATTTGTTCATAAAATAATAAAAAATAAAACAAAAAAAAACCCTTAGCTTGCAAAGGCCCCTTACAATCTAGTTCAAATCTCTCTTTCTTAAAAGCATCTAGATGGCTTAGGGGTCAAAGTTTTGAACCTAAAATTAGGAAGGCCTGAGTTCAAATCCAAGCTCAAATGACTAATGGCTCTATGAGCTTGGGTGAATCTCTTAACTTCCATCTTCACTTTCTTAATTGTGAAAAATAGTACTTACCTCCCAAGGTTGTGAGGATTAAAGAAAACAATATTTGTAAAATTCTTAGTATTGTGCCTGGTTTGTTTTCTACCTTCTTTCTTTTCTTTGCAACTTTACTTCACTCTTCTATTCTTTATACTTCAGTCAACTCGGAATAACCTTTAAACTCATTCAGTCTTCTTCCTCTAATCCATGACTGAGATGATTTTCCTCAATATTTCCACTTATTGAAATTCTTTTTCTGCCTTTACTCCAAATTCCCAATATCAATCCAGCCTCTAGAACTGTCAAGATTAATGTAGAGAAACTTGAGTTTACCTGAATATTTAATTGAGTATGGTTAACTCTGGCTAAAGCATTGGAAACCAGGCTTGCCCACATGCCTAGGTCAAGTCTAACTCTTTCCTACATATTTATTTTCATTTACATGAAGTCACCTCCCATTCTTTTACTGTGTCAGGATGTTTACAGTCATCATTGTGCTCTCATTCTAATGTCTTTCAAATGTCAGTCTTCAGTGTCCCACCTCAGTTGTTTACTGCAGTTTGCACAGGTTGCACATGCTCAGTACCCGTCCATGCTGTGTTGTCTTGGCAACCATCCTATTGCACCTGCTTACCATTGCTTTAGTTCATTCTTATTTTATTCTGGGTTTATTTTCTGGCTATCTTGTCTTGGATTCCATTGATGTCACATCCTTATGGTCCTTCTTGCAGCTATTTCCCCATTTAGTTTGTAGCCTAACCTTGTATCACTAAAGGACCACATCTCACTTTTTATCCTATCTATCTCTCAATATACTTAATATAGCATGCCTAAAAATTGCCTAGTCCTAACATGAAACTCATTAGTTTAACACTCAATCTTTTCCTCATTTCTTGACTTTGTTTTTGTATTTATCATGACAGCATGCTTTGAAGGTATAACTCAGGGACTTTCTCCTTCATGAAGCTTTTTCTGATATTGTCCAGCAAACTCTCACTTATCACGTGTCTCAGACCCCAGGTTGAGCTTCTCCTTTATATTAGATTGTACTCATTAACATATATTTGTTTTATTTTTTCTTAATAGATGGCACACTTTTTGAGTATAGGAATTATATATTATTCTATGGAAAGGTAGAATGGAAACCATTGACTTTGGAATAAGAGTACCTAGTTTTAAATCCTGGCTCTTCTTTGTAATACCTGTTTGAAGCTGGACAGGTAAGTAAACCTTGCAGGACTTTCTAATATTAAATGTTAAAAGAGGGTGTTGGAGGAGATGACATTTAAGGTCCCTTCCAACAATCAAGAGAGGATGAGAAGAAAGGATTATTAAGCATTTGCCTTGTATCATGTACTGACATACTGCTAAATTGCTTCACACATTTAGTATCAGGGCAGCTAGGAGGTTCAGTGGATAGATCCCCAGTCCTGGAGTCATAGGTATCTGAATTCAAATATGATCTCAGACACTTAACAATTATCTAGCTGTATGACCCTGGACAAGGCACTTAATCCAATTACTTTGCAAAACAAAAGAACAAAACAAATTTGCTGTCACAGATAATTTGACCAAGTAGATACCTACCTAGAAGCTTTGTATTTGGACTGAAGCTAGAGAGATCACTAGTGTGTCACACTGAAGTGTTTCTTCTATCCATTCACAGGAAGGTTAAAATAACTATAGTAAAATCACATTGGACATATATAAAGTCCTAGATAGTGAATCTATGAATAATTTTGTCAGGTAGAGGAACTGACATTAAAGAGAGCAGATGTAAGTGGGAATTGTGTCCATTTTTGAGGCCATTATTTGTATTTCATAGAATCACAGTGTTTTAGAGATGAAGTTTTCTCTTAGGCCTCATATCATAGCCCTACCCATGTCTGACCACTAATTCCTTCAAAATAACCCCCAACAAGCTATCATCTAGTCTCTTGAAGACCTTTCTTCTGGGAAAGTCAATTGCACTTTCAGGTAGATTTAATTGGTAGGAAGTTTTTCTTTTTTTCATACAAATTTTACCTTGACTCCTACCAATTTCTTCAACTTCTGCCTTCTGGCAAAATATCTATAGATCATTTTTATAGATATAGAAGATATATAACTACATATATATAGATAGATAGACAGATAGTCATTTTTTAATGCCTTGACCAGCAATCACAAAAACTCTCCTTTTACCTTTAAATTTTTCAGTATCTGAATTTTTTGTTGTTCTCCTTTTTTTACATTGTTGTCACTTCCCATCGTCTCTTCTGCCTTTACCTTTTAGAACTCTTACTAATAACAAAGAATTACAGTTAAGTGAGAAAATGAACCCCCCCTCCCCAGAGACAGGATTTATGGATAATTAATAATTGATTTATGAATTCAACCAGATGGGAATCAATAAATTGATGGCCAGCGGTTTCTCTCAGTGAACAAAGATGGCACCTTAAATCCCTTCTAAAAGGGAATTCCCATGGCAAGTGAAAATGAACCTGATTGGTGGATATTTACTGAGGTGAGCTAGAAATGTTCAACTCCTTCTGCTGAGAATGTGGTTTAACCATGAGATTGAGTAGCCTGAAGGCATCTGGGCAAGGGCAAGTCATCTTAATCCTTACCTTACTGGTTAATTTTCTCCTTCAAGAGCTGAGTTGCCCTTATCTCTAATGGAGGGGACAAATGCTGGTGGCTTCCTCCAGTTAGAGGCTTGCTTAGACTGGGTTTTTGTTATATTCTAAGAAATTAGATGCCCCAGTTCGGCAAGCTACAACCAATCTAAAGTTAATGACCATGACCCTTGGAGGCTAGAAATGAATGCTATCGCTGACTACAGTCTTCAAAGGTTGACTGAACTTGTCAGGAGATAGATTATACTAGAAACAAAATTAATAACAAATTAATAATTAGTTATTAATATAATAGGATAATGTTATTTTTTGATATTAGTCCTGACTCACTCTGAATCTACAATCCATTCATTATCCTCTTTGCCAAGAGGCAGGATGCAGACTTTACCATTTGAAATCATACCTAGTCAATGAATTGGTCAGTTCTGGAGACCTTTTACTGTTTTTATTTACATGATTATAGTCATTGTGAAAGTGAGATCCTGGTTCTGCTTAGTTGACTTCACATCAATTAATGTAAGTCATATATGTTTCTTCTATCACTTCTATTTTACCCTCTGAATCTTAAGCATCAGGGCAGTTTTCCTTAATAAATTCTTGTAATATGGTGTCTTGGCTCTTTCTGTGATCATTACTCTCAGATTGTTCAATAATTCTTAAATTATCACTCCTTGCTATGTTTTTCAGGTTATTTGTTTTCCCAGTGAAATATTTCACATTCTCTTCTATTCCTCTACCCAATTATTCTAATTTCACTTTATTATTTTTTCATATTTCATGGAGTCATTAGTTTCTATTTGCCTAGTTTTAATTTTTAAGTAATTATTTTATTCAGTGATCTTTTGTACCTCTTTTTCCATGTGGTCTATTCTGGTTTTAAGGTGTAATTTTCTTTAGTAAGTTTTGCACTCAGGATGAGGGTTACCAACAAATTTCAAACCTATTGTATCTATCCCAAGTGTGTAAAGATTTTCCCTGGAAAAAGTGGGTGGACAAGAACAATTTGTTTAATTGCCATGAAGGTGGCCAAAGTTCTTAGAGCTTGGTCAGACATCAAAGATGTCCAAGGTCATCTTCTGCATTCTGGCCAATTGCCAATAGTCCTGACTTGTGTCTTGTCATTGGAATTTAATTATTCTCTACCTTATTTAAATGTATAGCACAAGTCAAAACAACACTCGAGGATTTTGATTCCCCATTCGTTCTTTTCGAAAATGAAGGATGAACAAAAACAAATGTTATATGAGCAAATTTTTAATAGCATTTTTATGTGTTCTCTCCCTGCTTCTTTAATTTCTGTTTCTACCTTCTGTAGTTTAGATTTCCTTAGAAACAATTCTATCTTCCCCACCTTCTGCAATGATCTTTTCCTTTTATATATTACTTTATAGTCTCTTATGCTCAATACCACCATTTATCAAAACTGCTGCTATACTCCCTGACTCCCATGGATTCAGAAATATGGAAATATGTCTGCTTTGTTCTCTCTTTTTTGATACTTTCTGAGATGAACTGAAACTTTCTTCATGATGGTCCTCCAATGTTCGAAAAACAAAAAAATTTACACATATATTATTATGCTAATAAATAGTGATATTGATCAGCTGTTTAATATATCATTATATGATTTAGCAATTCAGCTATAAGTTTGAACCTGAAGAGTATTTTAGAAAACAATCTATGTTGAGCCATTATGTTGTAAAATAAATCCATTAGCATATAAACAGATCAGTCTGCTTTTTCACAAAATAGTAATTTCTTGTTTTACATAAATTAGCATTGTTCAAATTTGACTTTGTATAAAAGTTCTAAAAGAAATTTTCATTCCAAAAAACACCTGTGTTAATTTTACTGCACAACATTGAGTTCTCTTCCTGTTCCTGCTTTTTGCTTTTTTTCTCCACCTACCCCCATACCCCAACACACACACACACACACACACACACACACACACACACACACACACACAAACACACAAACAACAAAAAGAGAAAAACTAAAAAACTAAAGCTCTCCAAGTGAAAGTAAAAGAACAGAAGAGGAGAGACTACAGCTACCATTGCTGCTAGCATTGAGAGAGGAGACCTTTGCCCTTGTCAGCTCCACCACTTACCTTCCTTTCCAAGCTCCATCCTGTGGTTCTCTCCCTAGTCTGCACCCATCCTCTCTTGTCTCTGTCCTTGTCCAGTTTCCACTTGTGTGCCCTCCCTTCCACTTGAACTATGTGCCAGTCTCTTTCCTCCATAGTCTGCTACCTCCTTCCTTCTTTTCTCCCTCCTTCCCTCCCTTCCCCACATCTATGCAGAAATTTGCATTATATAAAAGTTATTTTAATAGAGATCTTCAGAATGGTCCATTTACGTAAAGCTAGAAATGTCTGCACTAATAAATTAGAAGAGTATTGACAACAGCTCTGCTTAGTGACTAAAGGCACTAAAAAGCAGCACAAAATAAGCAGTTCTCTCAGTGGAAGGAAAGTGAATGTGGAAACAGACATTGGAGTAAAGTCATTTCCTGAGTCACTGGACTGGTTTCATGTCTGCTTCTTGCAAAGCCTGTAGAGTTAGGGAATATAGATTTTGGTTATGATTTGGAAAAGATAGCATTCTTTCCATTATCACTAGAGGACTTTCATAACAACAAAGGAATACCAAGAGGGCCCATGCTCTAATAATGAGTTTGTATTAAAACTATCTGAGTTTTAATTTTTACCTTCAAAAGTAAAAATAGTAAAATAACAAATAAGGATTGTAAACTTACTATGTAGTGAAAATATTTTTAGCAAGAACCATAGTATAGAATGAACTTTGTCTAATATCATGGCCATTCAAATGACAATTGACTTTTAACTAGATCTTCTATAAAATAAAAAAGTATGCTTTCTGATATAAATCTTATCATCCCTGTGGGATAGTCTGAGCTAAACATTAAAGAAAATGACAAAGAGAGGATCTGCTTTTGAATTGCAACCAAAATAAACAGAGCAGAGAAAGTGATCATTGTGGAGATCAGGCAAGCAGAGATAATAGAGATAATGGATAATAGAGGTAATAGATCACTTTATTCTACATAACACATACAAAAATGAAACTTCTCTGCTTTTATTTTTCAATCACCATGAAAAGATATATCATTTACATTACATAACTATATTAATAGTTGATGCTGCCTGGAATGCCCATTCCAAATTTCCTACCAAGTAGTTTTTAACTTGTCCAAGATTTTGCTGATTTTTTTCAAAATAGAAATAGAATGATAGCTATATGCAGCCTCACTATATAGGACTTACTTGTGTTATCCTGAATGGATTGTTTCTATAGAGAGATTCAGGTTCAATATTAACTAACAGTGAAGTATTTGCAGGAGGCTAAAATGTATCCAGAAATTGCCACTATTTAGGAGAAAAAATGTAATCCAAGAAAACCACATTACCAGTCTTCAAAATATATTTGCTAAAGAATATTATTTTATTTTGGATATTCACTACCATGTATGAAAAATTTTGGAAATTTTCATTTGATATAAATCTTATCATATTTACTGCATATGGTTCATCAAATGTGGTAGCTGATCTTGATACCATATTCATTCTCAGTGAAAGCATTTGATAACATGACGAACACATCATGCTAAAAGCCATGGGAGCAAGAATACAGCCTTGTTTAATTCCATTGGGAAATCCCAAGAATATCACCCACTATTCAGAACTGAACATGAAATTGACTGATGAACTTCTTCAGAAAACCAAATTTTGACACAATTTTCCATAAACTCTCATCACTGACAGTATCAAAGACCTTGATCAGATCTACAAACATTATATACAGATCTCTGTTTTGCTCTTGGCATTTTTCCTGGAGTTGTTGCTCAGCAAACACCATATTGACTGTTTTTTTACCCTATCTGAAGCCACCCTGGCTCTCAGGAAGGAGACCATCTTCCAGGTGAAAGATCAGCCTATCGAGAAGGACTCTGGCAAGAATCTTACCAGGAATGACTAAAAGAGAAATACCCCTCTGATTTTTCACAAAACACTCAATTTCCTTTACCTTTATAAAGAAGGATGATGAAGGCATCCTTGAATTCTTGGGGATAACCTCTCCATGCAATATAACCTGGAAAATTTCAGTTAACTTTTGGATGAGCAATGGATCCCCCACTAGAGATCCCAACTGGAATAGAATCAGTACCAGGTACTTTGCCACTTGAAAGAAACCTTCTTCAATTGGAACTTCAGCTAGGGATTGATTGAGTTCAACTTGAGATAATTGGTCAATGGCTTCTGTATTGATTGATGATGGTCTTTTAAGAACACTGTGAAAATGTTCAGCCCATCTTGCTAGGATCATATCCCTCTAATTAATCAATGTGACTCCATCAGCACTGTGTAGTCGAGATGCACCATAGGTCTTTGGCTCATAAATAACCTACAGGGCATCATAACAGCACTCTGGATTGTTACTAACTGCATAAAACTGGATTTCATCTGCCTTCTTACTGAAGCAAGAGTCCCACAACTCTCTAAGCTTTGATGGAAAGAAATATTGCCTACTTAGAAATAGATGAACTATTCTGCTGATAAAACCTGTGGAATTCTCATTTTTCATTTAGCATTTTCTGTATTTCCCCATCCATTTCATCAAACCAGTCTTGATGTTTGTGAGTGTTCTGACCCAGATAAGCAAATGCAGTGCTGTACACCAGATCTCTGAAATCTGCCTACTCTTTTTCTTCTCCACTTTTGTCAACTGTGTGTTGGCTCAGTTTTCTCCCCAAGTTAGCAACAAACTATTCTTACTCAGAGAGATGCTCTAACTACTTGATGTTAATTCTATTACTAGTAATTTTGTCTTTGGAGCTCTACTTCAGCTGAATGTGAATATTAACTTAGAGAGAATAAGTTTGTGACCAGTCCAGCATTCTGTACCACACATTACCTTTGTCACTCTCACATCCTTTCTGCCTCCTCTTACAATCACAAAGTCTATTGAAGCTGATATTTGCAATGAAGTTGAATTCAGGAAATTTTCCTGCATTTGGGTAAACTGAAGACAGTGTTTGTGAAGTAGGTGACTATTGTTGTTGCTGTTTCCAATTCCATTCCTCCCAAAGACCCTCTGCCATGTCTGGTAATCTGAGCCTACTCTAGTATTAAAGTCACCCAAATTTATAAGTTTTCCTTCTTTTGGAACATTGATGATAAGCTTCCCCAAGTCTTCATAAAATTTTCTTTGATTTCATCAGGGTTCATCATGGTGGGAGCACAGGCACTGATGATGATGATGATGATAGCATGGTATTTTCCTGGAAGTAGCAATCCCATTGTTATTTGCCTGCTGTTCATTCTTTTTGATAGGCATTGAAGCTTGTTGACTAAATTGTTTTGTTTTTTTTTTAGATTTTTGCAAGGCAAATGGGGTTAAGTGGCTTGGCCAAGGCCACACAGCTAGGTAATTATTAAGTGTCTGAGACCGGATTTGAACCCAGGTACTCCTGACTCCAAGGCCGGTGCTTTATCCACTGCTCCACCTAGCCACCCCTAAATTGGTTTTGATGGTAAAACTTACCACAATTTTTATAGTTAAAGAAACAGAGGTGGATAGAGTTAAATTGATCCCCCCTTGGTCAGAGAGATATTAGAAGTCTGAGTTGATTTAAATTCATGTTTTCCTGATTCCAGACTCAGTGTTCTATCTGCTTTATTACATAGTTACCTAAAAATATATAAGAAAATATATGAGAGTAGTACAAGATGATAAAGTATGTCTGGGTTGCAATCTATAGCACTGGAGGGAGTACATACATCAATGAGATAATGGATGCATTGAAGTATTGATGTATTATTATTTATTTCATCTGAAGCTATTTTGTTTTTTTTCCAATGAAATTATAAGTAACCTAAGGTGAAATGACTTTCTGACTTTTTACTCCCCTAAGGATTGATACAACGTTCAGTAATTTCAAAATTAAAATTGAAAGGAAGTAAAAGGGAGGTCCATTCTAGGGGGTACAGTTGTGTTGGGTAAACTACATGAGGAAGTGGAAAAAGGAAGGTGCAGATGGAGTGATGGTAGGAAGGGAGGGAGGGAAAAGAAAAGTGGACAAGATTTTTTTGACATCTGGAGAATAAGAACTTGAGTTACATAAGATAGAGAAGAAAGTTCTGAAGATAACTTGCAAGGTTTTGAATTTCTATATAAAATTAAAATTTGAATTAGTGAAGAAATTTAAGAGAATTTGAAGAAAAGTTCAGGGAACTCAATTTAAGCTAAAAATCTAGGCTAAAATGTAGGTATTATCTAGAATCTACTACATTCTCCCTCCCACTATGAGGGAGAAAAAAGATTGACGGAAAAGAACCTGAAGCCTGAGGAGAAGGGAGTTGATTAGGGAAGGTAAGTAAGTAAAGGCAAATTAGTTGGTAAAGTAGATTAGAAAAACAAATAAATGAGGGCAGTTAGATGATTCAGTGGATAGAGTGCTTTGCCTGAAGACAGAAGGACACATATTTCTGAGTTCAAATCCGGCCTCAAACACTTACCAGCTGTGTGACCCCAGTCAAGTCCCTTAACCTTACTTGCCTCAATTTCTTATCTGTAACATGAGCTGGAACTGGAAATGGTAAACCACTCCAACATCTTTGCCACAAAACAACAGCACAACATCAAAAAACTGTAATAGGGACACATGGAGTCTGAAATGATTGGAAAACAACAACAAAAATACCATATAAACAAAATAAGATTAGAAGATAGTCAGGGAAGGGAAAAGATACTGTGTGTGGTTATCCAGATATTCAGAGATGAAAAAAGTATGTAAAGGACTTAATGAATGAAATCCTCACAAGTTTAGGTGTAAACAAACAAGTCATTAAAAAAAACGGTCTTCATTGGTATGGAGAGCAAAATGCATTTAATATTTATTTCTGTCACAACCTTGTTATTATTATGTTCAAGGTGCAAGCTTGTCTCCCTCCCAAAAATGATGGTTAGAAGACTTGAAAAATGCCTCTCCAAACCCCATATTATCAGGGGATGATTAATTTTTATTAACAAACAAAAGAAAACAGAAGAAGTTTTAATGAAGAGGAAAAAGAATAGAAAAGTAATGTGTTTTAGAAACCTGGAGAATAAAAGATTATCTATTCTTCCAGAAAAAGACAAAAAGAAATGTACTTGAAGCTTAAAAATAAATTTGAGGCTTTTTCTGAATGAGAGATGCTAAGTAGAAAACAGCTGCTTGTCTTCCAAAGTGAAACTAGGCCCACTGTTATTAGATAACGATTATCCAGAAAGATAAAGAGGAAGAAGAGAGCAGTGGTTCTTAAGGATGCTAAGGGAGCACTACGGCAGTGTCTGTTGGCTTGAATAAAAATAGCTGTAGCTAACATTTCAATAAGCATTAAATATGTTCCAGGCAATGTGTTCAGGGTTTTGATTATATGGGTTAGGGGAGAGTTTGGAACTAGGTACACAGAGTATGCTGTATATAAAAGCATCTTTATAAGTAAAGAGACAATAGATTTGGGTATGTATATTATAAAGGTAAATCCTTGTAAGAAAATTCAGGAAATAAAGTTGGAAATTCTAGTAGAGAATTTGGGAAAAGTGAGAAATGAAAACTTTTTCTTTTTTAAAAAATAAAATTTATTGTTTTTTTATATAATAAAAATTTCTCCCTTTCATTCTCAAAGTCATCCCCTATAACAAATAATATTTTTTAAAAAGAAAATTACCAAGAGAAAAAGTTAGTGCACCATGAATGCATAACAAAATCTGAAACTTTCATACCAATGGACTTCTCTCTGCAAATAGTGGAGCTGGAATGCTTCTTTATATATATTCTTCAGGACCATGCATGCAGAAGTTATTTTCTTAGGACATTATATGGCAGTCTTCCTGGAAAGAATTGTGAAATAGATAAAAAATTTGGGGAAACAAAGTCTGACACAAAACATTTTGTATTAATTATATTAGAAACCACCCCCCACCAAATCCCTCCAACAAAAAGTAGAATAGCTACTATCTTCTTGACATGACTTTAATAATTTCATACTTCTAAATCTTGAAATGGCAAACAATGGGAAATTCTATTCTGGGTCTGTGATTTCCATCAGGAATCAAATGATTCAGAGGTAGGAGAAGTAGAATCCCATGGACTAAATACTATATATCCATGTCAGGATATTCTTAAGAATGAGGTTCTGTATGCAAAAGAGAAATAATACTGGCAAAGAAAAAAGCAGCCTAAAATGAATTCAAGTCCCTGGGTATGAAAACTATATCCCCAGGTACTGGGATGTGTTTATTGATTCATACTGTCTCTAATATTTGAAAGATTATAGAGAATGGGAAGGATTGCAGGAGAACAATATTTAAAACAAGAGAAAAAATAGTCTCCAAACTTTATTCAGAGAACCTGAATTTGATTCCTCATGAAATTTTAAAATTTTCTATTAAATTGATTTGAAAAGTAGAAAACTCAGGGTGGCTAGGTGGTACAGTGGGTAGAGCACCAGCCCTTGAGTCAGGAGTAACTGAGTTCAAATTTGGCCTCAGACACTTAGTAATTAACTAGCTGTGTGGCCTTGGGCAAGTCACTTAACCCCATTGCCTTGTAAAAACTAAAAAAAAAATGTCATTGGAAAAGTAGATAACTCTTATAAAGAGCCACAATGCTTCATGAATAACAGTCTCTTCCAAACTCACTTTAGTTCCTTTTTTTGACAGAGCTAGTAACCTGGTGGTTCTGGGGAATGTAGTAGATTCTAGATAGTGCCTAGATTTTAGTAAAGTTATTGAAAGAGTATTTCATCCAACCTTTATGGGAGAATTGGAGACAAATGGGTTGGTGGTAAAATAATTAGATGGCTTTTTGAAATAATCTAATGATTATACTCTGACTAGTCATTAATGATTTGACATAGTCTTAGAAAGGTAGATACAGTAAATTGTTTTTAGCAATCTGTGCTTCACACTATGATACTTAATATTTGTTTCAAGATTTGGAAAAGGACATAGATGACAGCTTTATGAAATTTTCAGATGACAAAAAGCCAGGAAGAAGTGGATTATTCAACATTGGGTTAAATTTAATAAAATGAAATTTGATAGGGATAAATATAAGACTTGGGTTCAAGAATTGATTTCAAAAATATTATATAGAAGAAGCCTAGTTAGAAGTTTTTTTTATCTGAAAGTTACCTAGGAATTTTAGTGGGTTGCAAGTTCCATAAGAATAAATTATAAAATGACAGTCACAAAAGCATGGTCTAATTAAGAAGAGCAATAGTGAGGGTGTATTGTTAAATGTTTAACATCCAACTCTCAAAAAAATGTACAGATAACACAGTTTTTTTTTTTTTTAGATTTTTCAAGGCAATGGGGTTAAGTGGCTTGCCCAAGGCCACATGGCCAGGTAATTGTTAAGTGTCTGAGGTCGGATTTGAACCTAGGTACTCCTGACTCCAAGGCTGGTGCTCTATCCACTGTGCTACCTAGCCACCCCAGATAACACAGTTTAACTTTAATCTTCATTATTAACATTTTCTCTTTTTCTTAAATGTAGATAGATAATAAAGTAATTAATCCAACACTGATTTGTAGCATCTGCTAATTTCTGAAATGTAAATGCTAACACTGAAAATTTAACACTCAACTCTTAGGAGCCAATATTAGCTGCTTCCCGGACATCCCTCAAAGTTTTCAGCAATGAGAATTTGAGTCCTTCTATACTCTGTCTTGGTTCAACCAATCTAAAGTATTATGTTTAGTTCTGGGTGTCATAATTCATTAAAGAGCTTTTGACATCTGGAGGATAACAGGAATAGTAGGAGACCTTGAGTTCATGTCCTATGAGTATTAGTGGAAGAAACAGTGAATGTTTAACATTTTAAAAGGTTATTATATATTAAAACTAATGAGATTTCTTCTCTTTGGCTTTGGGGAAAGAACTAGCTTCAATGGATAGCAATGGTGAAGAGATGAATGAGGATGTAATATCAGTAAAAAATATTCTGAAAGTTAGGTCTATCCTGGAGTAGAATGTGCTGCCCTAGGAGCTTCTAGGGTCAGAAATTTAGATTTGAAGGAAGTTACAAAGTTATCTAGTTCTATCCCTCATTTTACAGATGAAGAACATATGAGGTTCAACAAGTGAAGGCACTTACTTGAGTTCACACAGAACCCAGAAGAGACAAGATTTGAACCCAAGTTTTCTGCCTTCAGGATTAGTGCTCCTTCAGCAGTTCAGGACTGGTTTTCCTTACTGGACAAAAGAGCCTTTCAATGTAAAGGACTCCTGCATTAAAAGTCATATACTGGCTCCTTTGAGTGTCTGTTATCTTTTAAATGAAGGGGGTTGGACTCTGGTATTTAAGGTTCTTTTGGCTTTAAAATCTGTGATCTTGTGACCCTAATGAGGGGCAGCTATGTGGCACAATGAATAGAGCACAGGCCAGAATTAGGAAGACCTAAATTCAAATCCATTCTCAGATACATACTAGACACATTCAAGGGTATAATAATCCTTAGTGTCAAAAGTTTTTAAATAAAATCCAGGGGTGTCTAGGTGGTGCAGTGGATAGAGCACTGGCTCTGGAGTCAGGAGTACCTGAATTCAAATTCGGCCTCAGATCCTTAATAATTTCCTAGCTGTGTAGCCTTGGGCAAGCCACTTAACCCCATTGCCTTGCAAAAACCTAAAATAAAAAAATAAAAATAAAATCCATGGGGGGCAGCTAGGCGGCACAGTGGATAGAGCACTGGCCCTGGAGTCAGGAGTACCTGAGTTCAAATCCAGCCTCAGACACTTAATAATTACCTGTGTGACCTTGGGCAAACCCTCTAACCCCATTGCCATGCAAAAAACCTAAAAAAATAAAGTAAAATAAAATCCATATAGGATATAGGAATCCATACAGGATAGGAAGATTCATCATCATTCATTAGTAGTGATAGGAATGATCATCAGCCTTTGTTATATAACCCCTTTTGTAATTAAAAATTATGAGGATCATTGTGTTTTATGGGAGAAATTATAGAGCTCATTTTCTTACCCTTTTATTTAATTATTTGTTTTTCTTCCTTTTGTTTCTGAGTATTGTTATTTTTATTAGGTATTTAGAATAATGTTAACAATAAAAAATAAAATGTGAAAGCTGACATTTTTGTTACACACAGGTTTAAATTCTTTATGGTTAATCATGAGCACTGAAAATCAATATGATGTACTGGGGATTCAAATTCAGGAAAAGTAGATCTGGGTTCATGTCTCTGCTCTTCCACTAAATAACTTTGTAATTGTGGGTAAGTCATTATCAATCAATCAATCAATCAGTCAATCAATCAATCAATCAATAAACAATTCCTTGATAAGCATCCCTCCCATGTGCCAAGCACTTTTCTAGTTATTGAAAGCTACTAAGGAAACACATCAAAAGAGTGAAACAATATCTACTCAGAATGAACTTTCATTCTCTGAAGTAGGTACTATGGTTCTCTTAGAGTTTTGTCAGAATTCAAAGACATCATTATCATCATTATATCCTGGGCCATCAGCAGTTGTAATATCTTTTTTATTGCCACTGTATTTCAATGGTTCTGGCAGAGGTGAGGCAAGACTACATTCCTGAGATAAACAAAGCCACAGAGATGGGAGATAATGGAAGGCTAGTTGCTTGATCTTAAATTGTGGAAAGGATAGAAATATTCATTTATCCTGGAAAGAGAAGACGAAGCCAGGTTATGAAAGTCTTGAAAAGTCAACCAGTATAGTTTATATTTTATCTTAGAAGTGCTATAAAGCTACTGGAGTTGACTGAATAGGGGAGTGAAATGGTGAGATATATGCTTAATACAATGTATTTTGACAACAGTGTCTAAGATTTACTGGAGTGGTGAAAAACTCAAGTCAGGGAGATCAATTAGAAGACTGTGATGATAATCTAGGCAAGAGATGATGAGTACCTATACAAATTGGCATTTTCCAAATTCTATGCTGAATGGTTTAGTCAAGAATTGAGAGTAAAATGGTCCTTGGGTATCTTTTTTGCTATTATGTGTGATATGACACACGTTTAGTGTGACTTTATTTAGTCTGTAGTGTGAATGAAAAAAAAACATAGAAGTAGAAATCAGGGAAAGAGAGTTCCAATATAGGTCTCACAAACTTTATATTTCACTACCTATAGCCTTATTGAGGATATCATGCAATCTACAATCTCTTTTGTATCTCAGTGTTCCTAATCAAGAATGCTATATAAAACCTTTAATGTTTTTTAGATTTTATATATATATATATATATATATATATATATATATAAAACATATATATATATATATACACATGTTATATGTACATATATACACATTAAATAAATATACAGGGGAAAATTTAACAAATCTAATTATTTTACTTTACAAAATTAATGTGAAAAACTCTTAGCTATGTTGAGGACATATAAAACTACAACCCTATTTCTCATCAAAATATAGTGAGGAATACCTGAGACACATAACCAATAGAAAGGAGGAGCATACAAAATGTCTTATCAGAAAAAACAAAATGTCAGAATTTCAAACTCCATATTTTGCATATCATCTGCAGTGAAATATAAAATTTCCTTCTCTCTACTTCAGACGAAAGTTGGGTAGAAAAAAAACCTGTGAAAGGATCTCAGAACAATAAACAATCAACACTAGACTGAATAATCAAGTCACAAAATAAGTTTTCAATAAGAAAAGGGTTAACTTCTTTCCCAAACAAATAATTATTACTTGCTAATTTTGTATCTTTCTCATAGGTGGAACCCTGGAATTTCTATTTTGGGTTCAAGACTTGGGAGTCTGTGCCCACTCAAAAATATAGCTCATGAACCTATACTAGTTTATTTTAATTAAGCAGTTGAGAAAAATGGAAAAAAAGTTTAACTTCACATCATCTCAAATAAGGTGACAAACTCATAGGGGTATGCTGTCCTATAGTTACAAGCTACCAATGTCAGAAATTCATACTTGCAGTAAAACTTGTGTGAAGGAACACATGATGAGAGAACATACATGGTATGGACATATTTACATAGCATACTCACATCAAGACACAGGGAAAACACTCGACTTAAGTAATACAGAGTATCTCTGATACTATATACCAGGTCCTCTGATGTCTTCATGCTTCTATTTGCAACATCTCTATCCGATGTAGCGTCTCCATTATCCACTGTACATGCCACCATCTATGCTCTGGTATTGACTGTGTTGTCCTCTATTTTAATCTGCTGAATTTCAGTTTCTTTAGGACATTCATTACAAGTCCTTTAAACTATCAGAGTAAGGTTCTTGGTAAACCTTTTCCTTAAAAGGGAGAGCTTAGTTCTTATAACTTCACTGATCCCAGAGTAGCTACTATGATAGCTTTGCCTAGACAAACAGCTGGGAAAAGTCAATAGAAATCCTCAGACTAGAGTAAGGCTCTTTTATGGACCACCTCTTCTCTGGCTGCTATTCTAAGTTCCTGGACCCAGCCAAATAACTGACTCATAGTTAAACAATTTATTTTACCTCCTGTCAAATTCCTGGCTATCTCCCTGGATCCCTACAAGTCTTGTCATGAAATCTACCTAATCAAAACACAAAGGAGTTATGGAGGACTAGGGTTATAAGATACCTCTCTTGTCTCTTCTATCCACAACATACTTTTTCTGGCTGGTATGCAAGTGAACTTGGTATTAAGAACAAAAGAATTAGGTAAAAATGGCCAGGTGGGCAGTAAGGTGGCATAGTGGATAGAATGATAGATCTGTTGTCAGAAGTCTTAAAATATGAGTTAAAATTCGGTTTTAGCAATTACTAGATGTGTGACCCTATCATTTAAACTTGTTTGCCTCAGTTTTTTTAAATCTGTATAATGAGCTGGAGAAAGAAATGGCAAACCCCTCTAGTATCTCCAAATGGAGTGAACAACAACAGCAACAACATAGGGGACACAGAATATCTTCCCCTACTTTAGAGTCTTTTTTCTTAATTTGTATTTGGACTTTTGCATCTTTGCCAAAAACAAAATTCTTTACCCTTGTTTAGTATTCTTGCCCATGGCAAACCTGATTGGCCCTCCAATTATGCTGAGACCACATAAGGTGGAGTGAACAACAGCAACAATAGAGATGACGCAGAATATCTGCCCCTACTTTACAGTCATTCTTCTAAATTTCTATTTTGATTATGCATCTTTGCAAAAAACAAAATTGTTTACCCTTGCTTAGTTTTCTTGTCCATGGCAAATCTGATTGGTCCTCTAATTGTACTGAAACCACACAATAAAATGACAATAATATTCTAGTGAGAAATGGTGAGTTTTTTAACATGATAATGTCTGTGAAGGTTCAGAATCTAACAATATCATTTATAACTCTGTTCCATATTTTCTTAGGTAAATGGTTGAAGGGATTGAAAACTCAAGATTGACTGCAAAAATGAAATTTAGTTTAATCTTTAAGCTGCTGAAAGTTTCTATTAATGAAACTAATGGTATTTTGACCTATGAGGTTTTCTCATTATTGACTTTTATAACTGAGAAGTTTTCTCTTAACAGTGGTTGAGAATTTCGTTTCTGGGTCCCTAGAGAGAATAAATTATAATGAACTAAATTTAATATGATTTATTTTCATACAAGCCATTGAAACCACCTAAAAGGTGCCAAATGTGAAGGTCTGAAACCAACTCAATCTTCCTATAGTGCCAAATCCATCAGTCCCATTCTGGTTACAATTTGGAGCTGCTGGAAACCACCTAAATTCTCCAGTTCAACAATTCAATAATTTTTAAAAAAGTTCCTACTTTCTGTTTTCTGGGGACTCAAAGACAAAAATGAAACAATCTCTACCTTGGCTTACGCTATAAACTTTCTGCCTACTAATTTTCTGCCTCTTATGTGCTATAAACTCTCAGAGTTTTGTGTTTATTGAAAATAGAAATACAGCAAAAATAGTAGGAAGTAAATCCCAGATCTAAGAAAAACTGAACAGATTCCTTGACAGGTTTTTTAAAAATCTTAATTAAGATTAAAATTTTTTTAAAAAGATCACAATCAATAACTCTGCTGAGTTGGAAATCCCTTAGAACTGGGAAATTATACTGTACCAGAGTAGATCAGTCTTCCCCCCCACTAGAAAATGGAGATGGGGGGGATGTAGGGGAATGAGTACTTTCTCTATTTTTTCTGCCCTATGACTAGTAGGTCATAGGATCATACGTAATACCTAAATGGATCTCTATCTGCTACCACTGATTTGGTAATTTCTTCATACAGAGTGAATCACATCCCATCTAACCCTATCACTTCTGTGTGACTCTATCTTGTCTTCTCAATCCTTTATCACAAGAAGTTTATCAAATATGTTGGAGACCTTCCTTCCTTTCCCCTGACATCATCCTTCTGTTTTTCTCCACTTATGATGAAACCTATCCTTCCTATCATATAATTATTTACTGATATTCTTTAATACTATTGGTAATCTCTACTCCTACTCTTTTGTGGTTATGTGTTGCATAGATATATAATACACACATATTATACACACACATACACATACACACACACACACACACACACATATATATATATGTATGTATTTGATAGTGGACCATATATTTATCATATAACAATTAAGTGAAAGAGGTAGAGATTATAAAGCCTCATTTGTGATTCTTGCCTTTGTTTTTGGAAAAAAAATTAACTTGATAGAACAAAATATTACTTAATAATCTTTCAAGAATCCTGAAGAGTTTTATACATGGATAGAAGACACTTTGTCTCATTTTGTGTATAGATGACCCTCATAAACATTTTGTATAGATGAAAGTATGGGTATATAGCCAGTAACTCCTGATGTTCTCTTAGTCTTAGTCTCTCTCTCTCTCTCTCTCTCTCTCTCTCTCTCTCTCTCTCTCTCTCTCTCTGTATTAATGAGGTTAAATTTTCTTCAATGCCTTTGACAATTTCTTTTCCTCCAAATACCTTATATATTGTTTCAGTAATGTCTTAATAAGTGTATCTCCTCAACTATGGAACTCCTTTCTATATATTTGATCCAACTACTTGCTTTTCCATTTAAAGACAACTTTACCACTTTTATGAGTATCTCAAGGACTGTTATGCTAGGATTCAAGTGGTGGTTCCAAAACACTTGATAGAGAACTCAATTCATTGAAATGCTTTGGTAAACATTTTCTGTTTTTTTCTTCTGATGGTAGCCCTTCTATTTCATCTTCAAATGCCTTTGGAATAATTATGCTTAGTTGGATATCTTACTAAGTTTTCTTTAAATTGTTATCTCTGTTTTAGGAGATAATGTTACTTAGAGCTATTCATCAACATTCTTTGTAAAATTTTATAGACAATTTTATATTCTAACTCAGTATTGTTTTGGCAACCATTCTTTTGCTATTTGACTAACAAGTTAAATATTTGTCAGTGATGGAATTTTTGGTACTCTTTTGGTCTCCTTGTTGTAGCTATGAATAGCTACTTTTGCTTAACTTCTGAATGAGATTATTATAATTGGTTTTTATGTCATTCTGTTAATCATCTCTCATTTTGATTTTTGGTAACCTTTTTAAATGTTAGGGCTCCTCCAATTTGCTAATACTTAGAGAAATACTGAAAACAACTCTGAAGTATTGATACAATATACCTTTAGATTGATAACAATGATAAAAATGAAAATGAAAATATTGGATGGACTGTGAGAAAACAGATATGCTGTTGATAGAGGTATAAACTGGTCTAACCATTGTGGAAAATAATTTGGAATCTATTAAACAGTTAATATCCTTTGACTTCCCAAAACCTCTATTAGATTTAAACTATGGGGGAATTAAAATTTCCCCCCCCCATGATAAAAAAGAATGAGGCAGGACTCTGAGCTAATGGAACTTTATCACAGGGTCCATGATCCCCTCTAATGAAGTGGCTCTCAGATCTACCTCATGATTTGAGATGACCCCTCTTTCTGAGACCTTGTTTTCTTATAGGTATAGATACCAAGACATTCCAAGCAATTATACAAAATGCAGAATGATTTCATTGGATTTATATAAAACACAGGCACTAAAATAAGCAAAAATGATTTATTAGCAGGGTCATGAATTGGATGAAACATGGGGCTTCTCCTCCAAATAAATGATCCTAAAATGGTCACTTGCTTGTGTTAGTCAAGAGAGAATGGTTTGAGAATACATAAATAAATTGGAGAGCTTTCTATGTAATTGAGTCACGTCCATTATACTGGCCGTGGTTACTAAGGCAAAGAAAAATAAGAATGGAAGGCCTCTAACTAGCTTCATATGATTATACAATCTATAGCTCACTACCCCTATGGAATAATATCAAATTAATTAATGCTGATGGGAACAGACCAGGGGTCCAAATGAATTATTTCTTCCAATATCTCTGAGAGATCAAAGAAAGAGGAAAGGGACCCATTTGTACAAAAGGAGTTATAAAAACTATGTGAGTTAGAGTAAACAGTTAGAAACTGAGTGGGCATTCATTAATTGAAAAATAACTAAGCAAGTTATGGTATATGAATATGATGGAATACTATTGTTCCAAAAGAAATAATGAAGTGGACTTCTGGCCAAGATGGCAGAGAGAAGACAGGCACTGTGCTAAGTGCTCCTGATTCCCCACAAAAATAACATGAAAGAAACCTCTTAACAGAAATTCGATTGATAAAACCCAGAAAAAGAAGCTAGGAAAAGAATACCTACCAACAAGGTCTGTCTTAGGGGACTGTGGAAGAACTGGAAAGGGATAGCAGAGCATGGGTGCAGGGATAGCAGTGGGGTGAAGCCAGAGGACTGGCCTTAGCTGCAGAAATTTGGTGAGTGACAGGTCTGAGGACCAACATTAGCCATGGCATCTTTGGCCAGGGGGAGGGGAACTCTGGTGAGTCCCAGGTGACAGGAGGGTGAGTTCCAGCACAGAGAGCTGCAGAGCATGCCTGGAAAATGACCAGCAGGGCTTGAAACTTGAGTTACTGTTTGTGGAGCATTCTTCCCAAAATGAATGGTAAACGGCCTTCCCCCCCCCCCCCCCAGATTCAGGTGTGGGCATCAGAGTTCACTCAGCTGAAAGGCCCCCCCTGGGCCCCTGGGGCCCAGCACATTTTTCAAGGTCAACTCAAACCCTGCTGCCTCTCCTCATTCCTTCCTCACCCTCTCCAGGATTAGGGAGAGGGCTTCAAACACTCCAGAGAAAGAAACCAGCACATCCTACTGGCCAACCAACTTGGAATTACAAATCCAAGTAAACAAACCTCTAAGGTTTTCAAAAGAAAACCTCTGACAACCAGCCCCTCCCCCAACAGAAGGAAAATGAAGAAATGGCAGTGTAAAGGGGGGCCTATGGAGAAATACTTACAAGAAACAGATTCTAATCCAGAGAGATCTAGCATTTCTCAGGAGAATATTAATCAGTCTCCAGCCCAGAAAGATTTTCTTGAAGAAATCAGGAAGGAGTTTAAAAATCAATTGGAAGGATAGCTAGGTGGTGCAGGGCATAGAGCACTAGCCCTACAGTCAGGAGTACCTGAGTTCAAATCTGGCCTCAGATACTTAATAATTATATAGCTGTGTGGCCTTGAGCAAGCCACTTAATCCCATTGCCTTGCAAAAAAAACTAAAAAAAAATCAGTTGGAAAATTTGGGAAAAGAAACCCAAGAGAAGATTAATACCTTGCAACAAGAAAACAAATACTCGGAAAATACAATTGGACAAATACAAAATGGGAATAATACTCTCAGATCCTCAATTGGGCAAATGCAAAGAGAAAATAATTCTCTCAAAACTACACTTGGGCAAATGGAAAACTCCTTTAAAAATAGAATTGACAAATTGGAAAAGGAGTTGCCAAAGGTAAATGAAGAAAATTCTTCTCTAAAAACAAGAATAGAATCTATGGAAGCTAATGACTACAGGAGATAGTAAAATTCTGTGAAACAAAATCAAAATATCAAAAAAATAGAAGAAAATGTAAAATATTTCATCAGCAAAACCACTCATCTTGAGAATATCTCGAGAAGGGACAATCTGAGAATTATAGGTCTTCCTGAAAACATTGAAGAGAAAAATATTGCAGGATTTAGTGACGGTAAACTGCCCTGATATCATGGAAGTAGAGGGCAAAATAGAAATCTCATTACATTAAGAAGTACAAAAGACCTGAAGATGTGAGAAGCACCTATATTTTCCACTCATCAGCCTTGGCTTAAAGTTCACTTACACACACTCAGTTAAGTTAAGAAAGTTATCTCATCTTTCAAGTATTAAAAGAGGAAAAGGGAGGGAGGGGAACTAACAGAAGGAAGGGAAGGGAGAAGGGAAAAGGGAAAGAAAGGGGAGGGGGTTGATATAGGAGGGCAAACACACTGAAGGTAGTGGTATTCAGAAACAAAATCCTGGGGAATGTGGATAAAGTGAAAAAAGGCGGGAAATATAAATAGAGGCAAGATATCATGGAGGACAATAAAGAGTTAGTAATTATAACTTTGAATGTGAATGGGATGAACTCTTCCTCAAAATGTAAGTGAATATCATAGTGAATTAAAAACCAGAATCCTACAATATGCTGCTTACAAGAAACCCATTTGAAGCATATAGTGTATATAGAGTAAAGGTAAAAGGTGGGAGCAAAATATATTTTGCTTCAGCTGAAGTGAAAAAAGCAGAGGTAGCAATCCTTATCTCAGGCAAAGCAGCTGAAAAAATAGATCTTATTAAAAGAGATAAAGAAGGAAACTATATCCCCCTAAAAGTTACCATAGACATGAAGCAAATTCAATACTAAATATGTATGCACCCAATAGTATAGCATCCAAATTCTTAGTGAAGAAGTTGAAAGAGCTACAGGAAGACATATACAGCAAAAGTCTACTAGTGGGAGACCTCAGACTCCCACTCTCAGATTTAGATAAATCTAATCCTAAAATAAACAAGAAGGAAATCAAGGAGGCAAATAGATTGTTAGAAAACCTAGATATGATAGACTTATGGAGGAAAGTGAATGGGGATAGAAAGGAATATCCTTTTTTTCTGAAGTACATGACACTTACACAAAAATTGACCATGTACTAGGGCATAAAAAACTAATGAGCAATTACAGAAAGGCAGAAATAGTGAATACATCTTTCTCAGATCAAAATGCAATAAAAATCAGATGCAGTATTGGCCAGGGAGATATAGACCCAAAACTAATTGGAAAGTAAATATCCTCATTTTGAAGAATGAGTGGATCAAACAAAAAATTATAGAATGAATTAATTCTTTCATCCTAGATAAAGGCAATAATGAAACAACATAACAAAACTTATGGGATTCATTTAAGGCAGCTGTCTATGATATATTATATCTTTAAATGCTTACATGAATAAATTAGAGAAATAAGAAATCAATGAACTAAATACGAAACCAAAAATTGGAGAAAGAACAAATTAACCACCCAAATTAAATACCAAATTAGAAATTCTAATAATTAAAGAAAAAATTAATAAAATTGAAAGCAAGAAAACTATTGAAATAATAAATAAAACCAAGTGTTGGTTTTTATGAAAAAAACTAATAAGATTGATAAACTTCTGGTCAATTTGATTAAAAAAAGAAAGAAGAAAGTCAAATTGCTAGTATCATAAATGAAAAAAGGTGAACTCACCACCAATGAGGAGGAAATTAACGTAATAATATAGAATTATTTTGCCCAACTCTATGCCAATACATTTGGAAATCTAAGTGAAATGGACAAATATTTACAAAAATATAAGTTGCCCAGGTTAAATGAAGAGGAAATTGAATACCTAAATAACCCTGTCTAAGAAAAAGAAATTCAACAAACCATGATTGAACTCCCTAAGAAAAAAATCTCTAGGGCAGATGGATTCACAAATGAATTCTATTAAAAATTTAAGGAACAATTGGTTCCAATTCTATAACTCTTTGGAAAAATAGGTGAAGATGGAACTCTGCAGAACTCTTTCTATGACACCAATATGATGCTGATACCTAAACCAGAAGAGTAAAAGCAGAGAAAGAAAATTATAGACCTATCTTCCTGATGAATATAGATGCAAAAATCTTAAATAAAAATCTTAGCAAAATGATTACAAGTTATCATTAGGATAATACATTATGGCCAAGTAGGATTTATCTCAGGAATTCAGGGTTGGTTTAATATTAGGAAAATTGTTAGTATAATCAATTATATCAACAACAAACCTATCAGAAATTATATGATTATATCACTAGATGTTGAAAAAGCTTTTGACAAAATACAGCACCCATTCCTACTAAAAACACTAGAGAGTGTAGGAATAAATGGATTGTTCCTTAGAATAATAAGCAATATCTATCTGAAACTATCAACAAGCATCATATGCATTGGGGAATAGGCTAGAAGAATTCCCAATAAGATCAGACATAAAACAAGGATGCCCATTATCACCACTACTATTCAGTATTGTATTAGTTATTTTAGCTTCAGCAATAAGAGAAGAAAAAGGAATTGAAGGAATTAGAATTGGGAAGGAAGAGACAAATCTCTCACTCTTTGCACATGACATGATGGTATACCTAAAGAATCCCATAAAATCATCTAAAAACTACTAGAAATAATTAGCAACTTTAGTAAAGTCACAGGATATAAAAATAAGCCCTCATAAATCCTCAACATTTCTATATATATGACTAGCAAGATACAGCAGAAAGAACCAGAAAGAGAAATCCCATTCAAAGTAACCTCAGATAATATAAAATACCTGGGAATCTACCTGACAAGGCAGATTCAAAAACTTTTTGGAAGCAATTACAACACTTTTCACACAAATAAAACCAGATTTAAATAACTTGTCAAACATCAATTGCCCATAGATAGGTCAAGCTAATATAATAGAAATGACAGTTCTATCAAAACTAAACTTCTTGTTTAGTGCCCTACCAATTAAAATTCCAAAAATAGTTTAATGAGTTAGAAAAATTTGTGAGTAAATTTATATGGAGTTTATTACCAATGAAGAGATGGAGGACATCATTACAAACAAACTAGATAATTTTGATTACATAAAATTAAAAAGCTTTTGCAAGACAAAACTGCAGTAACAAAGATCAAAAGAAATGCAGTAAATTGGGAAACAATTTTTACTATTAGTATTTCTGACAAAGGACTCACTTCTAAAATATACAGAGAACTGAGTCAAAGTTTCAAAAAAACCCCAAGACATTGTCCAATTGAAAAATGATCAAAGAATATGCAAAGGAAATTTACACATGCGGAAATCAAAGTTATCCAAAGCCATATGAAAAATTGCTTTAAATCATTATTTTTTAGAGAAATGCAAATGAAAGCATCTCTGAGGTACCACTTCACACCTCTCAGACTGGTCAATATGACCAGAAAGGACAATGATCAATGTTGAAAGGAATGTGGGAAATCTGGTACACTAATACATTGTTGGTAGAGCTGTGAACTCATCCATCCTTTCTAGAGAGCAATTTGGAATTACACCCAAAGAGCAACAGAAATGTGCATACCCTTTGATCCAATAATACCACTACTGGATATACACCCTGGAGAGATTTTGAAAAAGGGTAAAATCATCATTTGTACAAAAATATTCATAGCAACCCTGTTTGTGGTGGTAAAGAATTGGAAATTAAGTGAATGTCCTTCAATTGGGGAATGGCTTAACAAACTGTGGATATGTGTGTCATGGAACACTATTTTCTATTAGAAACCAAGAAGGATGGGAATTCAGGGCAATTTGGAAAGATTTGCATGAACTGATGCTCAGAAAGATTTAGAAACTCAAATCAACATAATTACCAAAGACAATTTCAACAGAAACAATGAAAATAAGGATTAGTTAAGCACTATGTGCTAGACATTCTTCTATAGGTTTTACAAATATATTATCTAATCCTCACTAGAACCCTGAGAAGTAGGTACCATTATTTTCTTAATTGTACAGATGATAAAAATGAAACACAAAGTAAAGCGAGTTTAGAGGAGGTCCTGCATCAGTATCTTCAGAGATAAGAACTACAAAGTCCTAAGAGGAACACCTATACTTATTCTCTACCCTACCAACTGCCAAACTCTAGATCAAGTCCCCCGAGCCATATTAAATTCATTTCTATAAACTCCTTCCAGAATGGTCAGTATATCTCCATTCTGCTATAGCAGTGTCTCCAACTCTGGAAAGGTCTAGTAGCTCTAATGATGATAATTATTTTAAAAATCTATGTTGAAATCTGTCTTTCCCACTCAGAATCTATTTCTTGCTTAGATATAGAGTTTACTCTATGTTCATGTTTTATTTTTTCTAGGGAAGAGCATCAATAATTTATCATGCCTGGTTAAAAAGGAATTGAGTAGGCAGAAAACTTAAAGATGAAGTTGAGATTCTATTTAGTAAGGCAAACCCTAAAGATGTTTTACATCTTGAGCAAGCATTCAGTCATAACTCTGAGTCTGAAAAGGATAAACTGACTAGTATCTATAAAGCCCTGAGATCCATGATCTCTAACTTTATATCTACTTTTGGTCCTTTATATCAAGTCCCAAGGAATATTTAGTCTCTGGAAAAGACACAGGTTTCACTAAATACAAAAGAACACAAAAGAGAAAGAAGAAAAGATTTAGGATGAATGTAAATTCATTAACTTTAGAAAGTATTTCCAAAGGACCACAAAAGGAATAGGGAAACAAAGGTAGAGACTGAATAGGCAGAGATTTTTGTTGATGCCAAGGCTTCTGCTCCAGTATTTATTCTTCCCTGGATCCTTAACACTAGATCACTAGAACTGGGAAGATGAGCTTCCTTCTCTGATTCCCAGTCCCAGGATCTGTATTTGAAGAGCACTGTTTTGGAGCCTACTGTCATAACTTATTAATACAAAAGCATGTACATCTTCCATCCATGTCTATATCCATGTCCTGAAGATTACATTTTTTACATGCTCTTAGATAGAACCAGTCTATTATCCAGAATTCTCAGTATAGGTAAGTTTCTATTTCCTATTCCTCCTCTTTTGATTTTTTAATAAGTCAAAGCTGGCTATTACCATTATAATTTTTTATTATTTATTTTTAATTTAAAATTTAATTTATTTATTTTCACCTATTTGTACATGCATATTTCCAAGTTACTAAATTTCCCTCCCCCCCCTTCCTTTCCCACCCCCTTACCCTAATCAGGGAACAGTCAGGTTATATTACCATTATTATTGAAGAAATTTGATGCTATGAGTAAGCATCAAGTAAAATATAGGAAAAAAATTTCAAAATCTGGATAAATTTATTTGATATGTTATATTTATATATTGAATGGCAATAAAGAAATCTGAGTAACTCCCTGGAGGGCTTTGGTAAGTGCATAGTCCATATAGACTTTCTTCTGAAAGCAATAGGTAGTTCTGAATTGTCTTGTTTTAAGTCTAATTCTGACATTGTCTCAAGGCAATTGTTCTGCTACCTGAAGTCTTTCCCTTTCTTTTCAGGACATTGCTGTACCTCTGGAATATCAGGCATAAACATTAGGTGATCCCATCTATGGAAACCTAGATTGGGGAGTGACTAAGTATCAAACATGTTATATTGTAGAAGGTAAAATCAAACCTGTGAAAGGACTAGTAATAATAATGGTTGTCACTTATAATACTCTAAGGTTTGCAATGTGTTTTATAGATATTTTCTCATTTAATACTTGCAATTCTCTAATAAGGAAGGTTATTATTCCACTTTACAGATGCAGATACTGAGACTTACTGAGGGTAAGTGATTTTCCTAAGGTCACATAATTAGTATGAGGTGGGATTAAAATCCAGGTGCTCCTGATTCCAAACCTAGAGCTTTATCCTCTTGTCATGTTGTCTTCAGGACCTTACCTAATTATGCTCTAGATGTGAAATGCAGACACAGAGAAAATGTTTTAAATTGGTTTGGTTTTTCTACTTGATCATCAAGCTAAAGGTGGTTTGCTACTGTAGTATGCAACCAAGCAACTAGTCTCTCTCTCTTAATCCTTCTGTAAATATTTTTCTCATAAGTCATAATGTCATTTTTTTTATTATGTTACTATCTTTAAAACCACCATACTTTAAAGGATGTAGTGGGAAGTTTCATATGCAGGATAAGATGGTATTTGTGAAAAGTCATTGATGGTAATGGAAGAAGAAGATGACATCAGAACCATTGTGCAATATGTCAACAATATGGCTTTGAGCATTACTGAAGTTCATGACTTTCATCAGCTCACCAATAGCAAACTTTACATGTGCCAAATCTGTCATTATTTTATTATTTCCATTTCTATAGTACTTTCAGATTTTTAAAGTAAAATTTCCATGTTATTCTTGTTCAATCGTAGGAGTCTGGAGGGGTAAATATTCAGAACTTTAGTTCCTTCTATTTGTCAAGGGTTCAGAAAACATCTTAATATGCACCTTCACAGGAATATCATTACTTAGTACAATTTCTGGCACATAATTTGTATCTAATAAATGCTTGTTCCATTTTGTCTTCTTTCTATCCTCTATGATTTAAACTTAGGTATTGGTGAATTCAATCTTTTCCCCCTATTGCTCCTGGACTCCAGGTTATCAGAGCATTTTAGGATCATAAAATTAGAATGACCTAGAATGAACTCAGATATCTTCTAGGCCCATCTTCTTATTTTTCAAATGAGAAAAATGAGTCTTAGTTGTGGCTTGCCCAAGATAACACATTAACAGGGCCAGAATATGAACCCAAGTACTCAGACTTGAATTCCAGTGCTTTTAAAATTTCCATTCATTATACCTTGCTGTTTATCATGATGTGCTCACAAGACACCCCCCCATGCATTATGGGAATAAACTTAAAAATTTTATGGCCTTAGTTTATCCCATCTCTTCATTATTGCTAGAAAAATTCATAGAATGAAAATTATTTCTATTTTTTCCCTTCCATAGTTTCCTCTAAGTCTATGCTTAGGGATAAGGTCATCCATCAATTCAATTCAATGCATCAAATATGTGTAAAGCATATGAGGCTCTGGGCTAGGTTCTGGAATAAAGATATTTTTCTAAAATACTTTACATAGTATTATTTTTGTCTTCAAAGCAATCCTGTGAGGGTGTAAGGGTATAATTATCCTCATTTTACAAATGAGGAAATTGAAGCAGACAATGGTTAAATGTTTGAGGTTGAATATGAGTTCAAGTCTTCCTAATTTCCAGACAAGCATTTTCTTCACTGCACTACCTCATCAGTGCCCTCAAGGAGTTTACATTCTCCTAAGGGCTATTTTTTGATTGTTCATCATTAAAATTTTTAAATCACTAAAGACAAGAAAGCAGAAACACTGATACTGTAAAAAACTAAATGTTTTTGTAGTAAAGATCAGTAATTAAAGCTCATGGTCTTGTCAGGCAATTTTACCAAGTCTCTAGAGATGATTTGATTACTAAAAACTCTTCACCCAGTATTTTGTAATTCTTTCTGAAGGTGACAACTGGTGTATATAGTAGGAGAGATAGTCAAAAGTGTTCCAGATTTAGGCTTTCCTCTTACTCCATGATTATTTGTGTGAACAATGTTCCAGTGGCTATTCCCATGTTAGCTATAGTGAAGTAATCATAAATGTGTCAAAGACCCCTTCTTGCTTTTGTCCTCATACATACCTACCTCCTTTTTGTTAAATGATTGGCTAGGTGCTATTTCCATTATCAGTACTTTGGAATAAACTGCTGAATAGAATCTTGCAGTTTTAGGAAAATTCTACAAAGCTTTCACTCTGGAGGGTGCCACTCAGTCCCATATGGCCTGTACATAATCTGGATTCATTTGTAGTTTGTTTAGTCCTAAAATAAATCCCAAGCAGGTTACCTGGGGCTGACAAAGAATGTGTTTCTTCAACTTACAATACAAACTGTTTCATTGCAACTGAGTTAAGTCTTTCTTTATGTGGGCAACATATTCTTATTCATGGCATGAAAATACCGAAATTTCATCAAGATAGGCAGAGACAAATTGATATAGAAGGTTAAGGAGAACATCATTGAGTAGAGTAGAAATGTGACAGGGGTAGTAGACAAACTCCAAAGTCCTGATCTGATATTCACTGCATTCCTACCTAGAGAAGGAGGCTTTTTCCACCTTGCCTCGTCGATAAGTCTATTTTTGGATAAATGCAGGTTCCCTATACACTTCCCAGCATGTCTTAAATAAGAAGTAAAAGAAAATGGTTATTTATTTTTATTGCATTGAGCCTCTATAATCAATGCAGAGAAAATGACTTTCTTAGGCCCATAAGACAGAGGTATTCCAGCTGGCAATCAGTATGATTAGATAAAGATAGGTCTTCATTTTTTTCTAGGACATATGCCTACAAGTTATCACTCTCTCATTTGATGCATCATTGATTTATATGATGCAAAATGAAGTGAGCAGAGCCAAAAAACCCCATATATACAATAACTACATTAATGTAAATGAAGGTTGTTGAAAGAAAGATGAACTCTCAGTTATTGAAGAGATCAATTTTAAATTTGGAGGGCAGATAATGAAACATATATGCCACCTTTCCATAGAAAAGTCAGTCTATGTGGAAAGAATGTTGCTTATATTATGGTGTTATTACTGTATTGGCTATTTTTGCTTACTTTTTCATAGTTTCAAAGGAGGGTTCAACCAGAGGGTCAGAAGGATATTTGGATATGGTTTTGATGTAAACATGAAAGGTATGGAAACATTTATTTATAAAAATAAAATGAATCTGCTCATAGTTGGTTTCCAAGCAAGAGCTTTATTGGACAATAATAATCCTAATGATGAAGCAACTCATCTTATTAATAATTATTAATAATTAATATCTTGTAAGTTAAGAAAAATCAGAAATTTGTTAGTCCTCTTCTTTTTCATTATTTCTTTTTTATCATCTAGAGAAGTTCTTGAGCTACTTCTGAGTTCAACAGAAAAAGCTCCTATCTGGGTATATGAAAGATTGAAAAAGCATATTAAACTAATCTAAATCCTATTTAGTATAGGCAAGTTATCATAAACATTACAACTCAAATATCACTACTAAACCATAACACTTATCTTTAGGCAGAAGACAATAGGATCCAAGTAGTCTCAGTTACCTTTTCATTGATTATATATACTCAGGATCACTTTCCCCTACTGTCCTATTTTTAAATTAAAATTATATTATTTATTTTAATATTTTTTTAAAAAATTAAGTTCCATTTTTGCTCCCTCAGTCCATTCTGTCCCACCTCTGAGAAGGCAAGCAATTTTTCACGTGTGCATATGAAATAATACAAAGTATATTTTCAAATTAGCCATATAACAAAAAAAACCAAGAAAAATAAAAAGTGAGAAAATTATACTTCAGTTTGTATTCAGAGTTTATAATTTCTCTCTCTGAGGTGCATAGAATTTTTTCATCATAAATTCTTTGGTATTGTCTTGGAACATTGTCTTGATCAGAGTAGCTAAGTCTTTTACAGTTGATCATCATTGCAATATTGGTGTTATTGTTTATAATAAATTGGTTCTGCTAAATTCACTTTGTACTAATTTTCATAGGACTTCCCATGGTTTTCTGAACCCTACCCTTCCCTCCCTCCAACCCACCCCATCATTTCTTATAGCATAATGTTACTCCATTGCAATCTATGCCACAACTTGTTCAGCCACTCCTCAATTGATGAGCATCCTCTCAAATTCCAATTCTTTGCCAACACAAAATAGTTGCTATAAATATTTTTGCATATATAATTACTTTTCTTTTTTCTTTGATCCCTTTGGATACAGTCCTAGTAGCAATTTTGCTGGGTTCAGAGTGGCACAACCTCACAATTCTACCAATAGTTCATTTATGTATTTATTTTTCCCATCCTTTCTAGCATTTATCATTTCTGATAGGTGTGAGGTTATACCTCAGAGTGCTTTTAATTTGCATTTCCTCTATTTAATAATGATTTAGAGTATTGTTTCATATGTAAATAGATTACTTTGATTTCTTTTTATAAATTCTGTCTATATCCTTAATCTACTCCCCCCCCCCCCCACCAAGGTCACACAGCTAGGTAATTATTAATTGTCTGAGACTGGATTTGAACTAAAGTCTGGTGTTCTCTCCATTGCTCCATATAGTTGCCCTTATCTACTTAACAATTGAAGAATGGCTCTGATTTTTATAAATTCAACTCTGTTCTCAATATATCTAAGGAACAAAAAATTTATCAAAGATATTTGCTGTAAATGTTTTTTTGATATTTTAGCAAAATTTAGCTTACGTGATTATCACTTTTAAACAGGTCTATTTTTGCTTTTGTTTTGTCTGAAATCATGACTGCTATCCCTGGCATTTTTATTTGATGGAAGCATATTAGGGACTGTCCCTGTCCCTTATTTTAACTCTGTGTGTGTACCTTCTTGTTTCTAGTGTGTCTCTTATAAACAACACATTGTTGTATTCTAGTTTCTAAGACATATTGCTGTTTCTGTTTTATGGATGAGCTCTTCCCTCCATTTCATTTTCTTTTTATCATTCTCTCTCTCTCTCTCTCTCTCTATCTCTCTCTCTCTCTCTCTCTCTCTCTCTCTCTTTAATCCTATTACTCCTCAAAAGTCTGTTTTCTTCTGACTACTGCCTCCCTGAATTCACCCTTTTATTTTTTCCCTATCCATTCTCTTATCTCCTTCTTCTCCCTTGTTAGATAAGAGAATACTCTGATCCTGTTTGTGTGTGTGTGTGTGTGTGTGTGTGTGTGTGTGTGTGTGTATTCCCTTTTTGAGCTGGTACTGAGGAGTGATGTTCAAGCACTATTTGCCACTTCCCCTCCACTGTAAAATATCTTCCTTGAATTCCTCTTTTATATAAGATAATTTCACTCATTCTTCCCCTTCCTTCTTCCTTTTTCTAGCACATCTCTTTTTCTCACCCCTTCATTTTTTGAGATTATTCCAACATTGTTCATTCCCATGCTTTCTGAGTATGTAGACTCCTTCTATAACTTTAATAATAAAAGTTTGAGGAGTTACATGTATCATCTTCCCATATAGGATTATAAGCAGTTAACTTTATTGAACCCTTTGTGATTTCTCTTTCATGTTTACCTTTTTATACTTCTCTTGAGTCTTCTTTATATGTCAAATTTGATATTCATCTCCTTTATTATTATTGATTATTTATAATCCTACTCTTCTGTCTTCCAGACTATAATATTCCATGCTCTCACTTCCTTTAACATGGAAACTGCTAAATCTTGTGTGATCCTGATCGAAATTTCACGATATTTGAATTATTTCTCTCTGCTTGTAATATTTTCTCCTTGATCTAGGAGCTTGAAATTGACTATAATATTCCTTGGAGTTTTTATTTTAATATCTCTTTCAAGAGGTGATAGGTAGGTTTTTTTTTCAATTTTGATTTTTCACTTTGCATATAACACATTGGAACTGTTCTCTTTTATGATTTCTTGAAATATAATGTCTAGATTTTTTTGGATCATGGATTCACAAAACCTAATAATTTTAATTTCTCTCTCCTTGTTCTGTTTTGCAGTTGTTATTTTTTCCAATGAAATATTTCACATTTTCTTCAATTTTTTGATTCTTTTGACTTTATTTTATTCTTTTCTTTGTTTCTCAAGGAGTCATTCATTTCCACTTATTCAATTTTAATTTTTAAGGAATAATTTTTTGGGGGGAATAATTTTACTTAGTGAGCTAAATAGTAGTAGATAGAGCACTGGCTCTGTAGTCAGGATTACCTGTGTTCAAATATGACTTCAGAAACTATCTATGTGACCTTGGGCAAGTCATTTAACCCCTTGCCTTGCAAAAAAAATTCACCAAAAATACATTGGTGCAGCTAGGTGATGAAGTGAAGGGAGCCTCTGTCCTGGAGTTAAGAGAACCTGAGTTTAAATCTGGCCCTAAACACTTGACTGACTAGTTATGTGAACCCCGGCAAGTCACTTAGCCTCAATTGCCTTAACAGAAAAAAAGAATAAAGGAGTTCTTCTCAGTGACTTTTTGTGCCTCTTTTATTATTATTTGTCAGCATTTTTCTGTTCATCTTTTACCAACCTGATTATTGTCTTTTCATAATTTTCTTGTACCAATCTCATTTTTTTTCTCCAGATTTTTTTTTATCACTCAGGTCTTTAACTCTTTTAGTAATTCTTGTTGAACTTGTGTCTAGTGAACATTTTTTTGAGACTTTGTTTTCATATTGTCTTTTGAGTTTGTGTCTCAATCTTCCCTGCTACTGTGACAGATTTTTATGGTTGTTGTTGCTACTGGTCCTGCAGTTTGTTTCCAGTTTGTTTATTGACTTTGAACTTTATGTTTAAGTTGTTCCTGTTCACTAGGAAATGGTGGTTGGCAGACTGTCCCAAGCTTCAAGTTTTTTTTGTGCTATCATTTTCAGAGCTACTTTTTAGGGGGTCTGCAAATTTTCAGTACTTACAAAGTGCTGTGAACCAGGAAGACGTGTCTTCCTATTCAGTGCTCTGACCTTTATTCAGAAAAGGTCCCTGGTCCCCCAGACTCAACCTTAAGGACTTGTATTCCTCTTGATTTGTTATTGTGACCAGAACCCCTGGTCACTTTTGACCAACCACATTCACTCTTCTCCATCCTACAACTGCAGTTGCAACTGCAACTATGAACACCTAGAACTGTATATGGGTAATAGAGTTGTCAATCCTTTCTAACTGTACCCAGTGCCAGTAAAGGGTACCTTATAATTAACCTTCCCTAAGAATCATGTAACTTCTCTTTTCCAGATTGGCACTCTCTACTTCTTATGTACTCTCTTAATCATATAATCCTCTGATTCTTTAGAGATGAAATTTGAACCTTTATTAGTATCATATACCCTTTTTGCCATTTAGTGAAACTGATGGAACTTTTCTCAGAATGTTTTTAAAAATAACTTCTGGGGCAGCTAGGTTGCACAATGGATAGAGCACTGGCCCTGGAGTCAGGAGTACCTGAGTTCAAATCTGGCCTCAGACACTTAATAATTACCTAGCTGTGTGGCCTTATACAAGACACTTAACCCCATTTGCCTTGAAAAAAATTAAAATAAAATAAAAATAACTTCTATGTCCCTAGGTCAAAACTCTATTGTCTGTAGCCTATCAGCAGTTGACTTTGTTTTGTTTGTCCTGCCTAAGGAACCCAAAGTATCACTACTCAGACATCAAACATGATAAAAAAAAATGCCTTTGCTTCCAAACTTTATTCTTAATTTGTTTGGTTTCTCATTTATCAATGAAAATACTTGCTTCATTTCTGGCTAGATTATTTTCCTTACCTTAGTGCTGGTTCCTCTGGCTGTTTCATTTTCAGTGCCAAACTAGCTGGGTCTCTACCTGGTCCTGTAATTCCCCAACCTTCATAACTGGGTTCCCTGGTCAGGTTTCACTACCTCAATTATGTGTTCTTTCCCTGGATTGCCACCTTGAATCTCTAGAAAAACTGTTTTTTCTTCCAATCTAAAATCAAGCTGGATAGTGTAAATTTATCAGTTTATTGAGGTCTTTATATGCCACAGTAATCTATTCTTTAGATCACTGTGTCTATTCTTCCTAAAAAATCTTAATCAGAGCTAACTCCTTTCAGTTCAGAATTGTTTGCAAATGCAAAAACTCATCCCAGCATTAAAATTTCAATATATTTCCTTTCAAATAGGTACTACTAAATGATAAGTAATTCAATCTTGAAATAATTCTACAGCTTCTCTCTACCTTCAGAATTATCATGCAGCTAAGGGTTTTTCCTTCTCACTTGTTCCCCTCTCCATGTTCCTCATGCTAAACAACACTTGGTTCAATTCACTGGCCAAAACAAACTACTATTTTTCCTTTCCCCCCAACCCTCTCAAATGAATAAGAAATCATTAAAGGCGTTGGTGAGGCAGGAGTCACTGTTAAAAGTAGACAAGAACAAAAAGGCTGTCAAGAAGCACTTGTATGGGCTGTTCTTGCTGAGTCACCAGAAGGAAATAACTACCTGCAACATCTGTGATTGTTCTCCCAGTCTAGTTATCATCCACATTATCCTTTCTAAGCATAAAATATGTGTGTGTGTGTGTGTGTGTGTGTGTGTGTGTGTGTGTGTGTGTATGTGGAGGGGAACAGGAGTTTTGACCCTGGGACAGACTTTCTCTGCTTTCCTTACAGATGATGTGCTTAATTAGAATTATATTTGTTTTGCTCATATTTCTAGCCTAGAGAACATAATTTTTTAGATTTTAGATCTCTTGGTTTTCATTCCTTCAAAGATCTGACTCCCTTCCAAACAAAAGGATTTTACACAAAGACCATCACAAATATTAAAATGTGAATAAAGCCATTTATCCAAACCAAAAGCAAATAGAAATCAAAGAAGTTATACACATTCAAATCTACCAGAAAAATATTCAAGAGTAAATGAGCTTTTCCATTGTGAACAAGATATAGCAGCTCATAAAATTTTCTCACTAGAGATTCCTCATCTCATTCAAGGGGAAATTCCCCAAAGTATCTAGTATGACAAGTTAGAAATAGGGATATGTTCAAAGTGCCAGCTTTTCTACATGTTGGCATTTTCTCAAAGTCCCTCGAGGGCCTCTTCCCAAAGAGAACTTGAAATTATATCCTCACCCAAAACTGTCAACAATTCTGCCTTCACTCAGATTCAGAACATCAAGTAATCATTCTTTTCACCAAATGAAGCAACTTTTCTCTCAATGAAGAGAATTTTATGTAAATCATCCAGACTTGATTCTGGGGATACATGGTGAAGACTGTCAGTAATTATACTATCTTCTTGTAAAAAACAAAGTATATTCTATTTGGAGAATGAAACTGGAAACAAATTGCTGGTTAGTGGGGAAAGGGAGGTGGGTCCATCTAGGAGACACCATCAAAAAAATCACTTTCACTCCTGCATTTTAATTAGAACCTTGGAGTCAACTTAATCTTGATTACTGATACAGAAAATTTCTATCAGTGCATCTGATTTAGTCATGTACCTTTCACAATGAAAATTCTTTTCTAGGGTTAACTCTTTGCCATTCCTGTGGAGTTCATTCCAATCATGCTGCAATCCTCATCGTTTTCTGCAAGCTTCTGCACTTCACTATGCAGAAACTTACACTTTGTTGTCAACAATGTCCTCTTTATCTGAGATCTTTTCTCTCATTCTTTTCCCATGTTCTGGTGCCCCCTATTTTACTGAGAAAATTAAGGTTGTCACAAACTCATATCTGCTATTGTATTCCTCAAAACTATTTTTTTTGCAAGGCAATGGGGTTAAGTGACTTGCCCAAGGTCACACAGCTAGGCAATTATTATTAAGTGTCTGAGGCCAGATTTGAACTCAGGTCCTCCTGACTCCAGGACTAGTGCTCTGTCCACTGTGGCACCTAGCTGCCCCCAAACCATCCTTTTTGTTAAATCTTATTTATTTATTTTTTTCCATCTACATGCAAAGATAGATTTCAACAATCATTTTTTTTTAGATTTTGAGTTTTACATTTTTCTCTCTCCTTCTTCCCTTCTGTCCTCCCTTCTCCTGACAGAAAGCAATCTAATATAGGCTATACATGGATAACCTGCTAAACATAGATCCATATTAATCATACACTGAAGGAAGAATCAAATCAAAACAGAAAAGGACAGTAATACTTAAGATAACTTTTAAAAATTGAAGGTGGTAAACTTTGGTATGCATTTAAACTTCATGATTCCTTCCCTGGATAGGGATGGTATTTTCCCTCACAAATCTTTTAGAATTGTCTTTGATTATTATGTTGCTGAAATGAAAAAGTCCATCATAGTTGATCATCACCTAGTATTGCTAGTATTGCTCACTTCACTTAGCATCTGTTCATGTAAGTATTACAGGCTATTCTGAAGTTCCATTCCTTTATGATTTCTTATAGAACAATGTTCCATCACATTAATATACCACAATTTTTTCAGTCACTCCCTAGTGGGCAGGGATCCCCTCAATTTCCAATTCTTTGCCATTACCAAAAGAACTATAAATATTTTTGTACATATGGATTTTTTTAGCCTTTTTAATGATCTCTTTGGTATACATACCTAGTAGTGCTTTTGCTGGATCAAAGGATATGTACAGTTTTATTGTAACCCAAATTGCTCTCCAGAAAGGTTGAGTCAGCAAAGCCACTCTTCATCTTCATTCATATGTCTCCCGTTTCTGAATCTCAGAGGATAAGATTTCTCTTCTAAGTCTAACCTTTTATATGTCTTCTTGGTTCCATACTGCCTTGGCTACATCAATTTGTTTCATTGGTTTCTTCCTTATTTTTCTTTTCCCTTATTCTTTAATTTTTGGTATCAATTGGTTCTTTCATTGCTGCTTATTGTTGCATTCAAGCAAGTTCTAATTCCCTACAACCATTTTAAAAGTCCACAACCTTCCATGATCATGCCCTCTCAAGCTATCATCCTATTTATCTCTTCCTTTCTAGGGCTAATGTTCTAACAAAGAGTAGACTACACTCATGACTTCTATTTCACTCAGTCCTCAGCTTTTTATAGACCTTCAACCCTCATTGCTCTATGAAAAGTGTTCTTCAAAACTTTTTTAATTGATACATAGGTTAGCCTTTTCTCAGATTCTGGATGCTTTATTGTCCATTAATTTTTTTTTTAGTTTTTGCAAAGCAATGGGGTTAAGTGGCTTGCCCAAGGCCACATAGCTAGGTAATTATTAAGCATCTCAGGCCGGATTTGAACTCAGGTACTCCTGACTCCAAGGCCAGTGCTCTATCTACTTTGCCACCTAGCTGCCCCTGTCCATTCATTTCTAAGGCACTAGTTTCTCCTGAGTCTTCTCCATGCTGTGTGATCACTTTACAGTATCTGTTGCCAGTCCATTTTTCATCTCCTCCTTTTAAATAAAGTTGCCCCATAGTTTTTCTGGACTCAGTTCTTTCTTTCTTCACTTTCTTGGTTAGCTCAGCTTTAAATAGCACCTCTACACAGATGACTATCACTCTCCTAAGGTCTAGTCTTCCATAGTTAATAGAATGCTAGTCACTAGTACTTCAAATTCATTTTTATCTAATTCATTGTGTCTTCTTTTCTTAAATCTACCTTTTCTTTAAAATTTTCTATTTCAGTGAAGGCACAACATGCCTCTTATTAAGGTCGTCACCACAGAATCATCCTTTGTCAGGCCTAACATTTATTTCCATATCCAATCTTTGTCAAGTTCTATTGTCTAGTCTATTATCATCATAAACTTAATGCAATTTGAGTATTATCATGATCAATTTGAGTTTTTTAATAATTCCTATTTAATATAGAGAGACTAGGTCCAATATCATTTGCTAGTCACTGGGGGGGGGGGGTTCAGTGTAGGTAGGTAGGTAGTTGTCCGTTATGTTTAAAGGGGACAATATGATGACATGACTTGCACATTATGTTTATTATAGTGATGGGAGTGCTGTTCAAAGACAAACTCCTCACTTCCTTTTCCTGAACTGTTTTACCCCTTGACCTAATTTGATAGGAAATAGAGCTTCTGGTGATGTCTGGATGCTGCAGGAGACCTTTGCCTTCCATCCCATATCAGTGAGGCACCACTGTGTTCCAGCAATACTGTAAAAACACCAGTATGGTGATATTTTGAGACACCTTTGCAACACCATGTATAGCTAACCTAACCTGGAAGATTAACTGTCAGCCTGGCACATTTGCAGTTTTTGGTATAGATAACATGTCTTACAATAACTTAATTATCTGTAAGGTGATTATTTTTTTTTTTGCCCAAGGTCACACAGTTAAGTAAGTATTAAGGGTCTGAGGCTGGATTTGAACGCAGGTCCTCCTGATTCCGAGGCCAGTGCTCAGTGGATACACTGTGCTTCCTGGCTGCCCTGATTGAGATATTGTACTCAGCTCTGCAACCACACTTCCTCTGGGACCCAAAGACTTTGGTTTCCCAAAAGCTGTCAAATGGGTTATGAAAATAATGCTGATGTATCTCTAGTTGGCATCGTTTATGGTCAAAACAATGATGGCACTAATAGGGTAAAGAAACTCTTGATAAGATAGGGTAAACAGGAAATAATTCGAAGTTAAATAAAATTTCATTGAATAATTCCACCCTAGATCAAGAAAGGAGGTAAGAAAAAGAGTTACCAGCAGATGACTAAAACTGGGAGAGCAAATAAGAGAACCAATCAGGGTATTGCATATCATGCATGTCCCACACAATGTCCCCTAAGTCTGTGTTTTACTTAGTTGTGATGATTGTCTCTAAATTGTTTCAAAATTATGTGATTTCTAAATGGGGTAGTTTTAGCAAATGTTCTATATATGTGGTACTCATACATTTTTCATGAATTGCTTCCTTGAGATTCAGTGTTTTTCATTCATGGCTAAGTAAGGTAGGGAGATGTTGTATGCTCTCTGAACTATACTTATTTTCTCAGATTTCCTGGTTTCATTCAATGATTACTGCAATTAGATAAGATTATGAGATTTTCTCTATTATATTAGTGGTTTGACTATAATGTTGTTTTAATATAAATGAAGATAATTTTCCTACAAACAGCTTTTAACTTTTTAGTTTTTCTTTTGTTACTATTTATTTTCAAATTATTTAATTATCCCTTTTTTAAATAATGCAACTAAAATATTTAAAATTAAAGCTATTTTGCTATGATTTTTGGCTTCTAAAATAACATTCAATAATCAAGTTCTTTCTCTAATGTTAACAAGCAAATCAACCCTTATTCTGCATAGTCTGTTGAAAAACCAGTGTGCTGTGGTAGGAGGGGGACATCACAGTTTAATTTCTCTAAATATTTCTTGTTTATAGAAATTATACCCAAACTTAATCTCCACATTATCAAACACTCTTAAGACTCAAAAAATTTAATTAGTCCCCCCATGTGTTATTGTTCATTAGTGCCAGCCTCTTCATGTCCTCTGAAACATAGCACACCAATGCAGTCCTTGAAATTTTCTTGGCAAAGATACTAGAGTGGTTTGTCATTTCCTTTTCCAATGGATTAAAGTAAATAGAGGTTAAATGATTTGCCTAGGTTAATATAGCCTTAGATTCAAACTCAGGTCTCTCTGACTCCAGGTCTAGCACCCTATACATTCAGCCACTGAGCTGCCTCCATGTAGACATAGTCAATTCCTCAAGAGGCCCTTGTAGAATATTAATACAAATGCAAAATGTTATAACCATACACGATTACAAATGAAGAATTTCGTAGGAACTGTGAGAGAATTAAAATGAATGATATTGGCAATTCTCACAAGAAGACTCAAAGTAGAGTTTTGTCTCTCTCTAAACATTAAGATTCTAATTGCACCAAATTTCAAGAGGTATGAATAGCATGGAATTGATCCCTGAGTTGGAGAAAAGTAAGCTAAGATCCTACATTTTCTTTTTATTATATAATAAATTATTAAGAAATTTTTGAAGGTGTTTATTATTCTAGTTAAATGAACCACACATTTTATGCTTGGACATATAAGTAAAAAGATAGAAATATCACTGGCTAAAAGTGTCATCATTTCTCGGGTTGGATTGCTACAGAATCTCAGTTAAATCATGGCAGGTCTAAAGGACTCCACATTTGCAGCAGTGAAAAGCATATATATTAAAAGAAAAGGATAAATATTTGCAGGAAAGTGAATACAAAAATGAAGAGTTAACATTAACTCGATAATAGTTCTGTTTTCTTTATCTTGAATACTAATCAAATTCTTATCAATTCCCATGAACAGTTCACCAAATCACAACCTGTAAGATATATTCTGTACATGGTAATCAAAACGATAAATGGAGAATAAAATCTGTACTTTGAAAAGACAGGTAAGTGGGAAGAGAGATGAATTCCCTGATCAATAAATCACAGGCTTTTTGGTTGCTTCCTTTTATAATGTCAGTGTCCAATCTCATACTGTTTCAGATGAGAGCTAATTTATGTTCACTCCTTTTATGGAAAGATACATGATCAAGAAGGCAAGAGAATGAAACTCAGAATCTTCATTCTTCCTGTTTCTTCTAAGAAGCTACCCTCTGACATTAGACTTTTAGCTCAACTCAGTCACATACAAAACAGGAATTAAACTTGAAAGACTTATGAGGTATTTTTTTAGGACTAATTATTCAGGTAAGTATATCTTACACAGAATTATTTTAACCTTATAAATTACTGCTTATTTCAATTCGGAACTACTTTATGCAGTATGAATAATGAAGAATGTTATTTTCTGTGATTTTACTGGTAGACTATATATCTCTGGGGTGAAGGGAAGAAGGAGGAGGGCAGGAAAAAAATGTATGGATTTGGCCGATATATCTTGAAACGAGCTTGCAAGGCTGGGTCAATTATTTGAACTACTGGAGACATTTGAAAGATGACTAATTATAGTTTAATATATTTTATACATAAAAGGTAGCATCAAAATATCAGTATATTTGAGTTATAAAGAAAATGTAATGGCAAATATGACTGCCTTTTGTTGTTTTTTAATTTGTTTGCCAGGGAATAGACTTGTGGTTTCATTTCATCTATAGCTTAATCTCTTCTAGTCTTAGAGAGGGGGATTCCTGGTGCTCTTAGAGGATAAATGATTTGTACATGGATACACAACTAACATGTGTCAAAAGCGGGTCTTCCTGACTACAAGGTCAGTTTGTTACAGTCTACTATGTTGCCTCTCCTTTGCCCAAATAAAAATTCTTCTTTAAGTCTAATTGGCAGGGAATTCAAATGTTTAGAAAGATGCAAATATTCACATCATATTAATTTCATACAAACTTGAGTCTCAACCAATGTACATACATTCAAGGGAAATCAAATTTTCCAATGAAATTCTCTTCCTAGATACTTCGTGAAAATTTCAATAGTACAAAATAATACTGGAAGAGAAATGATTTATCTAACAGAAAAAAATCCCTTATGCAAATATATTACAGCTATAATACTAACTTTGAATTCAACTTATGAAATAATAGCAATTGAGAAATTATGTTACATTAATTTGTATGTGTGGCATTGTAGATGGAAGGAACAAGTAACAATTCCTTTAGCATTTACTCCCAAACTAGATTTTACGTTTTAGGTTTTCTATATTAGATGACCTCTGTTTGACTTCTTCTAGACCTTTCAATGAAAAATAAATCTATCTGAACCACTCTACTTTTACTCAAAACAGTTACTAAAGTATACTTAGACCCTCTTTCTCAATCATCCATTCCCCACTAGACTTTTTCAACCTGGTTGCTGCAGTTAGATAAGATCATGAGACTTTCTCCTGTGCAAAACAGAACTTATCTTTTTTGCCCTAACTCTTCTTCTTAATGACATCTCTAGTGCTTTGAGAGTACCACCATCTTTCCCATAACTCTGATTCTCAAGCATGGAGTAATCTTCAAATCTTCTCTCTCCCTTACCACTCACATCCCATCAGTGTTCTATCCACTATTGATTCTATTTCTACAGGAGCTTTATTCTCAGTTCTATTTTCTCTATTCATAGGGTCATCTCCTTAGTTCATCTCCTCTTGTTGGGTTATTATAATATCCTTCTATTTGGTTTCCCTGGCTCAGTCTCTTCTTCCTCCATTCCATTACCTATGCAGTTGCAAAAATTATATTCCTAAAGCACAGCTTTGACTTTGTCACTCCATTCCTCAAAAAACCCAGGTGACTCACTTTTGCCTCTAGGTTAAAAATCCAAACTCCTTTGTTGGGTTTTAAAGCTTTTTGCAATATAATCGCAGACTTTATTCTAGGTTTATTGCATATTAGATTCTTTCAGATAGACTGCATTTGAGCTAACCTGGACAGCTTACCACTTCCCTTAACTGGATTTACATTTCTCATGTGCTTGTTGTCTTTGCCAGGCTATGCTCCTTATCTAGAATCCACTCCCTTCTCAAATCCACCTCAATAAATCCTTTACTTCTTTCAGAACACAGCTCAAGTGCCTCTTCCTAGAATACTAACCTAATCCTTGGTTTCTCCTACCCACCTAATCCCCTATTATTATTGCCCTCTCCTGGAAATTATTTTATATGCATTTTATATTTCATTTTCTACATTTCCCACAATCATCATTCCAACTTTCAAAGAATGTAAGCTCCTTAATTGACAGATTCATTTTTTTTTCATATCTCCAGTGTCTAGATCACTGTCTGGCAGGGAGTAGGCAGTTAAATAATGCTTATTGAATTGAATTAAACTAGATTCCCCCCCCCCAAATTAAATCATTGATCTAGTTTTTCCTTTAAGTCTTCTCCCACCCAAATATTTCAATAATACTATTAGTCAACTTACTTACTTGCATAATTTGAGGACTAGTCACTTCATCATTGTGGCTATACTTCTACCTATGAAAATTAATACCCTTTTATGAAATGATAGCTGACTTTTGAGGTCTATTTAGGTCAAAAAAATTAGTTCTCCTCTAGTCAACATGATGATAGAATCTTTAATTATATTTTTACTGGCTTTTGGACAACTGGCATGCAGTCACTATCTCTGGCATTGTACTCAAAACTTGTATAGTTTGGTGGGAGAGCTTGCACTCCAAAGGAATAGTCTTTAAGAATCTTTAAGAATACAGCATGCTTTCAGTACCTGATAGGGATTTTAGACTGTGGCACAAGTAGTAATCTATTTCACCGAATTCCTCTTTTTTCTATTTTAATGAATTAATGATTTTGTTGATATGGGGCTCTCTCATATGTGTGTGGATCCCAACTTCTTTATATGTAAACCTATGTGTTTCTTGCTTTCTTTCATCAATTCTCATAAGCTATCTATCCAATTTACTTTGAACATTGGGTGGGTGCCAGTGAAGCACCCAGTCTGCTCATTTGTTAGCTGTTAATCTTATTACATTACACGTCTGCCTCCTTTTCTGACCACACAGTTTTTAGATGATATATCTCATACCTCTACTTACATATAAGTCATTGTTGGTAATATGGCACAGCCAATTTCTTTGTCTTACAATATCTGTATTGCTCTGAAGGTCATTTGCAATTTTTAGAGCTTTTTGGGAAATTGTGGTGTTCTAAGATTTATAGTCATAAAGCATAGCCAAGGGGTTAAAAAAAAGATTATGAAGCAAATTTAGGTCATTAAAACACTATTCAATTTCCCAAATCCTTTCTATTCAATTATTTTAGGTTTTTGCAAGGCAATGGCATTAAGTGGCTTGCCCAAGGCCACACGGCTAGGTAATTATTAAGTGTCTGGGGCCAGATTTGAACTCAGGTACTCCTGACTCCAGGGCCGGTGTTCTATCTACTTCACAGCCTAGCTGCCCCCAGCTTCCCCCTTTCTATTCAATTTTGAACCCAATTCATTGTCCATTTGCAATGCCTTTCCACCCATATTTGTTTTCTGTTCCTCTGGATCTCTGTTTCTCTGTTTTTTTCCATTTTTGCATAGAGAAACTACTGGGGGGGGGTTCTGGAAAGTGTCAAGACACTTTCATAACTGTCCTTCCAAATGGAATGCTTTATCAGGACAGAAGCAGGATCCAAGGCATTAATAATGCTCAATGGGCAAATAAGTTTGAAATTCTTGCCTCTGCATGTCACCATCACATTCACTCTGGGGCTCAACACAGTCGTCTAATGACTGCATCTGCAATGCACAATTCTATGCCACTTACACTATACTACTGTATTCCTCACCTTCTGACTCAATATTGTCCTCAACAAGGCCATCATTCCAACAACAGCTTTAATTCTCAATACGTGTTCTATTCTCTACCCATTCAAAATCTACTCTCAATGTTATTAGCTACCCCCCCCCATTTCACCAATGATGAGTATCAGAAGAAGATCCTGAAGTTTAGTTATAAGCCTTCTTGCTAATGCATACTGATTACCCTCTACAGTGGGTATCACATATTTCTATTAGACTAACTGGACGATCTGACCATCAAGAATCATATCACAGTCTAAACATTTTCATCCATTTGTTTTATCTAAATGGTTAAGATGGAGTGCTCATAGATTTTATTGAGCAAATTCTTTGATCAGCAAATTAACCAACAAGTATTTAAGTATTCAAGATTCTTTCATGTGCTAGAAACTTTTATAGGCACAAGGAATACAAAGTCAAAAAAAATGATTCCTGCTCATGGAATTTATATTCTGTCATGGCAGTGTAGTGAGATAGTTTCTGGATAATTTAATCATCTTATTAATAATGCCAAGATTTTCAATAAATGGATGGTTATTTGACCACCTTGCTTAGTCTGTGAGCAGTGAGGTCACAGTTTATATGCCTTTCAGAGAGTAGGTGCTCTTGAGGGGTGGCAATCAACTCTGATTGGTTAACAATTAATGAGATAGTGAATATTATAATGAAAGGGTGGACTATATTACAATAAGGTTTTGGGGGAATGTGATTTGGATCACCCAAATCTAGGTCAAAGAGACATCAATTTCCACATCACCTGTCTTTAAAAAAAGGGAAAATCAACACTTACCCAGAATTATCTAAGCAATCACAATGAGCCAAAATGTGCCCATTAGCCCAAATTTAGGATTTCTTTTAATGTCTGATTAGATTTTAGTCTGCGTAAATTTTAAAAAGAAATTTTCTAGTCTGGTTGATGAGGAAATAGAAAAGGAGAATAGCCTTGGTCCTGGTATAATAATTATTATTAAATTGTCATTAATAATAATTTATAACTAATAATTATTAAATTCAAGTGAGAAAAAATTTCTCATAACAGACAATATCTACACATTTGAGTATTCTTAGAATACACATATACAGAATGTATATAAAATAAATAAGAGGTCACTGACCAGAAGAAGGTAGTTAAAGAATGAAGCCATTAGCAGTTATGGAGTGGAGGGGATGACCAGGACAGACTCCTTTAGAAGGTGGTATTGTTTGTGTATCTTGTAGAAACTGAGGAATTCACAAGGTCTAGGGAAGGAGGTAGTGCATTCCAGCAAGAAAAATGGTTAGGCAAAGCATGCAGATGTGACATGGGTTTCCTCTGTGGGGAGTGGAGAGGTCAGTTTGATTGGAACAACATAATGGGGAAGGAAACATTCTGGGAATTGATGCAATCACAACACTATCATTTACCAAAAAGAGTATTTGAAGAATTGCCATCTATGTAAAATCCTTCTTCCATTTGGACTACATTTAGAATATTCTATAGAACAGTGTTGGGTCTTTTTTTTTTTCAACAAGTTCTTTCTGTTTTACATCTTTCTTGATATATATATATATATATGTATATATATATACATATATATATATATATGTCCTTGTTTGCTTGTATCCAAGAATCTTATGCAATTTTAACATGTACATGAAAAAGTTTATTATTGGAGGAGAACCTTTTGCTTTGTGTTTGTCTTATGAAGTAAAATGATTGTTATGGTAAACAAATAATAAATACAACAGAATCTTGCATTCTCTTTTTTCAGTCAATTGTGTAAAATTAAAAAGTCTGCTATAGAAAATCATTTAGGAAAATCTAATCTTTCTCTTCTTATGTTTTTGTCTTAAGGACACATTTGAATGTATGAAGATCATTTTTACAAATATTTTATGAAGGTGGAAAATTAGGAAATATATTGCCAATTACTGTTGTCTTTTTGATTGCTGCCTCCATTGTTTTTAGCCATACTTTATTTTTTTTCAAATCATTTTATAACTTCTCTTTTGATTTAAGTGTAGATTTCTTCTATTTATACTTGGAACAGACACACTGTTATTCTCAACGTTTTATTAAGAATCATTAATACATGTAGAGCAATGGGGGACCAAGGAATCAGAATTTAGTTGTAGCTTTTCTATTGTCATCTCAATGATGATAAAAATTTTGAGTATGCATCTTTGAATACATATTAAAGACAATTCTTTTATTCCAATATCCAAGGAGAACATATGAGTTATTTTCTACTTAGTACAACTTCCTTATATCTTTTGGTCTCATATTTTAGTGAAAATGTCAAAATAGATATTGCTCATTTCCTCAAATAATGTGTCTGTTACTTGGTCATCGAAGAAAGATTTCACATATAGAATAGCAGCAGTTAAACTAATATTTTGTAGGTGAATAAAAACTATGCGATCCTTGACACCTTCTATTCCCTCTTCCATCATCTGCTATAATCATTGATAAATGGAAGGGGCAACATCAAATTAAAGGGTTTTTAAATTTTTTTCTTATTTTCAAGGGTGGCCATGGTCAAGATCCTAGGGATCTTCCATGAAGTTTTTTCAGCAGTGTAGTTCTACTTGGTAGAGTGTCTGCCAATAGATCCCATATATTATAATGAGAGGGTGGACTATATTGCAATAAGGGTCTTGGGACTACTTGAGTCATCCCAAATCTTGGTCACAGAGACAAAAATTCTTGTATCTTCTGTTGATTCATATCTTCCTCTTGTTTCTGTAAATTTTTTCTGCTACTAGGTGAATGGCGCTATAATAAAGCTATTTCATTGGAGGTATTAAATGATATGAAATAAAAATGTTCTAGATGAAATTGTTTTGTGTATTAGTGTCCAAGCACATGTGTATGCATGAATTTTTCTTCCAATTTACTGTTTTCCATCATGACACTCAAAGTGGATGTCTAAGACCATATTTTTCATTGATATTTTGGGAGATGGCTACTTTATTTTATAGTTAATCTCCCCAAGTTATCCAAGTTGTAAATTTGGTCCTTATGAAAATAGCATTCAGGCTGTGTCTAAACATATGGGAAAGTGTTGCCAAGAATAATTCCAACCATTTGCTTTTGATCAAACTGAACAGTGTGATATGTGTACACAGTGATGTAACAAGAGTAGGATATTTCCAGAAAGTTGTTAATTGTGTTCCAATGCATCTTGAGAGTTGGTCAGTCTCATTTAAAAAAAAAATTGGAAAGGTTCTTGCATCCTGGATGTTGCTGTTCATCCCGCAAAAGTCTCTCTGACAACTAAGATCTTCTTTAGTCAATTACTGTTTCCTGAGGTGCCTAATTTAAAGCCAGGAACTAACTAAATACCAGGAGAATCCTTCTCATCGATTGCTATTCTTCTATTTTAGAAAGCACATTGCAATTTCCTGCATTTGTCTTGACTCAGCATTAAAAAAACAAACAAAACACTTTCCTAGCTGCTTGCAGGAATTTAAAAGGGGTTGACTTTGATCGTGTTATTCTAGATTAAAAAATAATAATGAAAAAGTTATCATAAAAGGAGGCAAGTAAACAAGTCTCCTATGGGTAAGGAGGATGGATTGGAGAAAGATTATCTTATCATGTACAGCTTTTATACATCTTTTTCTGTTTTTCATCAAGGCAGATCTGTCAAAGAAACACATATTTTCAGTTCTGCACTGGAAACCATAGTCTTTGCTTTAGTATTCATTATGCGCAATGTATACAAAATGTAATGAGCCAACTGACTCACACTTTAGTGTCATGCAAATAAAACTTAAACACAAGATAGTCTAACATTTAGAAAAATGTGCATAAAACCACAAAGGCTAAGGATGAGAAAATGGGATATCTAAGAAATACAATTAACACATGCATCGAGGGCAAGTCAGAGTATTTGGACATGAGCCATATACAGTATGAATGCTACATTTCTAGGCAAAACAGAATTTAGTTTCATATTAAGGGAGTAGTGTTCTATTAGACATGAGTAAAATTCAGGAAAGAAGGAGCAGACCCTTATTACTGTAAAATCTCTTTATGCACACTCCATGATAAAATCACTGGTGTGGGTCAGTCAAAGCAGCTTAAAAAAGAATATCTCCTCTAGGAAGAGGAACCTACCTCTTGACCTGAAAACATATGTAAATTTCCATGAACATAGGAGAGAATGAATAAGTGCCTAAGGTCCTACCCGGGAAAAATAAAACAAGATGGTCTCTGAGGGTCCTTGAATTTCTAATGGTCTCTCTAATTCTATGAGCTACCTCCACCTTTGGACTCACTCACTCATTTCACATTGTACTTGAAGGTTAGATTTCCAAAAGGGAGAATATAATTTCTTTTCTTTAAGGTTTTCAGAGTTAATCCTAAAGTGATGCAGTTTCTAGTGTCCTTAGAAGTCTTCTATCTTTGAGCAACTAATATCAAATAGCTTTTATGAAGGGTGTACTTCCTGGGGAGATTTGGCAAGAACTTATGTTACAAAACATTACCCAAAGTGTGTCTACTCTCCCCTCTATATGCATAAACACAAATGCAAACTCATGTCCATATAGATAAGATCGTCTCTGGGGGAAAATGGAGTCCACTATCCCCAGTAAAATACAAAGGTAGTTAGTGTACATATAGGGAATATGTGGGACAAGGGATACCTTTCAACTCCTGACTCCTTTTCTCTTTTCACATAGTCTCAGCTAATCTAACTTTGTGATGAGGTATTATGTATTATTTGTGGTGTGATGACAGTTGCTTTCTTCACTAGTGGCCATTCCAATGTTGGGTTATATGAAACAGGTTGCTTTGTTGCTATGCTCTCTTATCAGTGAACTTGGATGCTGATTCTTGTGGGATCTTCACTATCTTAGTTGTATCTTCTGGTGTCACTGAAAGCCTGTTCACTCTTCCCCTGGAATGCTCATTCACAAAGGATTAGAAAAAGTTACAGAAACTGAAGAAGATATGGTTCAAATTATGCTTTAGTTGTGTGACCTTGAGTAAGTTATTTAACTTTTCTTATCCTCAGTTTCCTTTTATGTGAAAAGAAGGGCTTGTACCCAATTACCTCCTAAGGTTCCTTCTAGTTCTAAATGTATGAATCTATGAACCTGTATGAACATTCTCTTTTGCATTCTTGTGTGGTGTAACTTGATAGTATTAGGAAAGTTCTCTACCCCACAGCATGCTACTGTACTTGAAATTTCCACATTTATTCACTCAGAATTGCATAATTTCAGTTATGGAGAGGATCTCAGTAGAAATCTAGACCAACTGAAAAAGTGAATAAAAATCACTTCTACAATGTATTTCTAGATCTAGCTTTTGCTTGAAGTTCCCTAAATGATGGAGAACCCATCACTTCCTGAGATAAGTCATTCTACCTTCAGATAGTTCAAATATAGGGATTCTTTGTCTGTGTGTGTGTGTGTGTGTGTGTGTGTGTGTGTGTGTGTGTGTGTGTGTGTGTGTGTTAGACCCCTTTGGAGGTCTGGTAGAGTCATTGGAATCATAAGGTTTCTAAATGCATAAAATACATAGGATTAGAAAGAAAATCACTAATACTGAAATCATGTTCTCTCCCTTTCAAATTCACAGATCCCCTGAAATCTATCCACCTATATCCTGGGGATCAAGGACTCATGCAATGATTTGTAAGGGTTTTGTTTTTCTTATAAGAAGCCTATATTTATCTCTTCTTTTACCCATTGTTTCTGACTTTGCCTTGTGGGGAAAAACAGAATAGGTAACATGCTGCCCTTCTTCCAAATAGTTCTCTTTCATTTTAATAATGAAAGTGTATTTTTAGGAAAATTAATTTAATTAATTTTTAAATTAAAAAAAATTACAGTGATATTTTTAATAGGTAGCTTTGAGCCAAAATATGATATATCAAGATGTTGCTAGTCCTTAAGGTTTTAAGTTAAATGAGTTTCTCAATGTAGCCTTTCCTTGGTAAATGGGGATAAAGTTGATACATAGGTAGGGCGGGATGGGATAAGGGTCTCACCTCAGTCCAAGTGAGAAGCCACATTGGGAGACCTTGGGTATCTATGCGGCAACATGAGACCACTGAAGAGAAGGGACAAAGAAAGGTGGAGGATTACAAACATGGTCACTTCTTTTTTGTTTTAGAAAACTAAAGCATTTGCTATCCCCTCAATTCAATCATAAACCTCTTAAATTCAGTGAAAAACCTAATAATTTTGACTGAATTGACCAACCAATTTAATCAGTGACAAGCAAGCTAGTAACCCTTTCTGAACATAGTCCTAAAAAGCAAACTGCATTTGTGAAATCAAGGTGTGATGAAATATGCCTCCAGATAAAACATATTCATTTAGAGTTTTGCTAGTCTTACTTCACTTTTTTCAAAGGTATATCAAAATATGTTTATGGGCCTGAATGATACATTCCATGAAGCACAAAAGAAAATATCTGTGATATTCAATACTTGGCATTTATTTCTAATTTCCTGAGCATATCTTTGAAATTTTAGGTTTGTGACAAGGGAGGTGCTGGATATAATTTTTTCATTACTGAATCTAGGTTGATGCCTCCACCATCCTATCAAAGCATTGAAGTCATTTCAATTTGACAAATTTAATTAGATTAAATAATTATTGATCACCTGCTGTGTATGCAAGGTGCTGAAGGATGAAGGGGTCTCTGAAACTAAAGAGACATAAATTTAAAATGTCTCATAAGGAGATTATATTAGCAAGATTGTAATAAGCATGGAGGGGAGCAAATGGTCAGATAAAGTAGACAAAGATGGGCAAAGACAACTTTGTGAAAAAAGACATCTATCATTCAATTTAGGACTGATGGGAACCTAGACAAATAAAACTGGTTCCGCTGGTTTTTTTGCAACGTTTCCATTAATCTTTAGCATTTGGGTCAGACACAAGAGGATGGGATCCTTGTGATTATGTGAAATGAAACGGAGAGATGTCAGTTGTTCATTATTTAGATGTTTTCAAATCTATCTGCCATGCACCTGTTTGCTGTTCTCTGCACATATCTAAGCACCCTGAAAATAGCCTGATAAATCTCTTTTCATATAAGAGAAAGTTTGAAGAACATAGGAGCCTGTTAACAAAGAAAGACTGAGTCCTTTTATTGCCAAGAGGTTCATAAATACTATCAGGTATTTGAGATGTTAGACATGAAACAAGGAATTGTGAACAAGTACATATTAGAGAGACTTGGCCAATGTTGAAGAAACTAGAACCAGCCAGCCACCATGAAAAGAGTTTAGTGCAAATACTTTTTTATGTTCATTTGATGAAAGCAAGGAGCAATGATGTTGGGGACATCTGGAGAACATGCTTGTATTTGGTTGTACTCTTTGGATCCCATTAGAAGTAGCCCTCAATATACAGGAGTTTCCTGCTTTGCTATTATTGGTGATTGTGCTATCATTTCAGAATCAAATCTTATTTCTTGGGCCATTGAAATGGTATCTTGGATTCATGGTTTTTTTTTTTTTAACTCGGAGACTATGAGAGCCTATCAGCTTCAAAGTTTTTCCTTCTTTCATTTTCTTTGAAAAGATTGAAAGTTACAAAATAAAACGAAAGCTATCCTCCTCAGATATGTACCTTTCAAAGAGGAAATTCTGGGGAGGATTATGCCCCTCCCGCTGTGTTTGCATCTTTTTAAACATCTTGAATTTTTTTTCTTCAAATATGCTGAGGTCAGAGAAATAGAAAGCACTTTTCTGCCAAACAGTTCTCCTTCATTTTAAAAATGAAAGTGTATTTTAGGGAAAATTGAACCCATATGTCTCTGACTCATTTACATAAAACTATGCAGAATACTGCGTGGTCAAACCATTTGAAGTTCAAAAGTTTCATGGGACTTTTAATAATTCTAATAACTTTTCCCTCTTTTATAACCCTTCTCTTTCTAGAAATTAATCCAAAATCTGTGCTGGTACCCTACTTATCCTCAACAGGCAAACAGCAATCACTGTTTTGAGTATCTATCCCTCTTTTTCTCTCTCATTAGTGGAGATGAAATGTCTTCTGGGAGCATTGTTCAAAGACTTATAGTTTTTTGGACACAATAACAAAGCAACTGCCTGTCTGATCAGTTGGGGGTGGGGGATTGGATAATGGTAGAATAAAATGGAAATCTGTTATATTGATATAAACTAAAATAAGATGGTTTTTGTAAAAAGTTAATTAAAGTTAAGTTTCACCAAAAAATGACACATTTTGCATATCCTAGAAAAGGAATTCTCAGTCTTGGATCCATGAAGGGAATCTGTGAACAAGAATGGGAAAAATATTATAATTTTAAATTATTTTTATGATTACAATTACAAATATTACTATATTTGATTTTCTTTGCAATCATGTAAATTGAAAAAGTCCTTAAATTTGAGTAAACTGCTGAAGGAGTTCTTGATGCACAAACAATGTAAGTATCCCTCTTCTAGAGGCATGTCATATTCATGGCATTTAGTCTTCAACTTGACATCATGGATATTTAGCATTAAGGTAGGGGATAGGGGGTGTGGGAAAAATGCATATACTTTCAGACCCAATTGATGCTTTATTTGTTTCTGAGGAACTTACTCTCTTTAAAAAAATGTTTTAAAGGATAAAATGCTGGTTGGAGGAAGGAACATATCTGGAAATGAATGCAATATAAGAACAAAAAGTATCAACATTTTTTAAAATAAAGTAAAAAGGAAATGGGGAAAATATTTAGATCATAAGATTTTAGAGGTGGAAGGATCTTAAGAAAATATCTAGTCTAGTCCCTTTATTTTACCTATAAGGAAGGTGAGGATCAGGTAGTTGGGCAAAGTCACATAATTACTTAATGGTAGAATTAGACTTTTCCATCTTCTAACTCTTATCTATTACTCTTCCCAATTACCCCATGCTGTTCTTGCTTATTAGCTTGCAAAAATTATACAAGGATCCCAAATATTTCTCAATAATCAGAAAGTAGATATAATCTGTTGAACTGTAGACAATCCACTTGAGAAGGAATTTCAAGAACTTTAAAAGAACATTTCATTTAACAGAAAGAAAAAGGCAGGTTTCAGATGATTCTGTAGGCAGATGATTCATTTCTCATTTTGTACTTGGCTTTATCCCTGCTTTGATGGCACAGAGTTTTTGAGAGCAGAATATATTGTATTTCCATGTCATCAACAGTCACCAACAAGTAAATGACTTGTTTGACTTTTTTTCCCATTTGGTTATCCTTAGGGCTCCTTTTAGCAACATATATATCTAAACCAAGAGACAGATGGATCTCAATTGCTCATGCAATGTGAAAAAGAAACTGCCAAAGAACTGCAGAGTAGCCTATAGTATCATGTGCTATTGAAGCCTTAGTTACCATGCAACCACATAAAAGAAGAGACACATTCTATATAGATAGCCAAGACTAGGAAATTTGGGGGTTGGAGTTGGGGAGAATAGTAACAGTTGATCCATGATTAAATGGTATAGGAAATTCCCAGTGTGACAGCTCTTTCCACCAGTTTGTATTGGTACTTCATCTATTTAGCATCATAAAATTTGCTAGAGGTATTGAAAGGTTAAACAGTTTGCTCATATTCACAAAACTAGTTATGTGTCAGAAAGAGCACTTTAACACGGGTTGTCCTACCTCCAAGGTTGACTTGACAAATCTGCTTCTCAATCAAGGTTACAAGCAATTGAGATTTATTGAAATCTGGAAGTGAGTATAAATTTACAATGGAGGACCACTTCCAAAAATTCATCCAGGTACTTTCAGTCCATTTGATCATGCCATTGTACATGGTGGTTTACTGGAAAGACTTCAGCAAACTCAGTTATATAAATGCAATATGCTGATTGATTGACTCAAGTTAAAGAATGGAACCCCTTTTAGAACCGGTCCTGTCTCCATCTGTAGAGGCAAAGGAGAAAAATGTCATAGTTCAATTTTTGCAATTACTTTCTTATACCACCCTATCCTTTAAAAGACATTTAACATTGGTGAAGTGTTTAATTAATAAAATTAATCTGTTCTTGCACATTTAAAAAAAGGTTGAATGCGTCATGGCTGCTCACTTGCCCTGGAATAATATTCAAATCAATTTCTGCTTATCTCCCTTCTACATGAGTCCTGTCCTCCTAATAATATTCAGTTTACCAAATATGGCAAGAATGCAGTCTCATCTCGTACATAGCTTAAAAAAATCTCTGCAGTACCTGGGCAAATAATTCTTCCCCTTCTTCTCCAAGTGTACTCCTATTTGCAATGCTCTGTCAATATGCCTGAGTTGTATATGTAAACATTCAAATGATCTGAAATCCCTCTGACACAAGGGGTTCTGCTGGTTGATAATTCATTTCTCATTGTATACTTTGCTATGTGAACTCTTCTCTGCTCTGTCGGTCTATTAAGTTTTGCCAAAGGCAGCCATTTAAGGCATTAATATACAGAATGTTTTGTGTATCTCTTTCATTATCTGTAAGGAATGCAGATAAAAAGCTGACAGAACTCAAAAGACATAAGCAAATACAAAAGATTTCAAAGGTGCACTGCTGGTAGAGGCTTCCCTGAAGTTCATTCTCTAGTCCTCCTCCCCACCCCCCCATCCCTTCCCCAGTACGAAGTTCGAAATATTGAGCATTTTATTTTGTGATCTATTTAAAAGTCTAGCTCCTGAGGCTAGTCTGAAAGGAGACACCTCTTCTCTTTGTGAGAAGCCTAGGAAAAAACAATGTCGGAGTGTGTTTAGGCATACGCAGCACACCTCTTCGAAAGGAAATGCTCTGAGAAATCCCAGGGAGTTCAACATTAGAGACAAGATAGTTTAAAATAAGAAGACAGTCCACATCTCTCTCTCTCTCTCTCTCTCTCTCTCTCTCTCTCTCTCTCTCTCTCTCTCTCTCTCACACACACACACACACACACACACACACACACACACACACACACACAGAATTCATGCCTGTAGCTGCTTGCAAACATCCTTGTTTTTCTGTTATTTCTATGAAATGGCAAAGTGAAGACCGAGGTGATTCTTTGTGGGGGCTGGGAAGGAAAAAGGTACAACTCTCATTAGAGTCTCCCAGAGGTTACATGATGGAGTGGATCAGGCACTCTCACTAATGAGACACAGGCTTAATCCAAGTCTTAAAAGGGATTTTTAAAATTTGTAATAACTCTCCCTAATGTCCACAACACTATCTTTTCTCATTTAGCTCTCTTTTCATTAAGCCTGTCTATGATGAACACCAATATGTATCACCTAATTTTTATTTAGTTCTATCTCTGAGGAGCTCAGAATTCTGAATGGGTGTTTTTCACCCCTCTCTACCTTATTAATCACATTTATCATTCTGAGGTAGGGAATAACCAAGTAATATCATTCCCATTTTATAGACAAGAGCACAGATACTGAGAAGTTAAATAACTGCCTGAAGGTCACATACAGAATCAGGGGTGAAGACCAGAATACAAACTACATCCTTTGGTATATAATTCCCATTAGATAGAGGGGTGAGGTAATTGGGAAGGGGGAAGAAAACATGTAAGTCAGGGTGTCCTTTTTACTCCAGAAGGCACTGGATGTGGCAGAAACAACAAACAAAAATTACTGGGTTAAAATTTTAACCCAGCCTCCCCACCCAACCCAGACACCAGTTGTTAATTGCCATGCTTGCTATAAGGGAGCTAGATGGTACTGTGTATATAGTGTAGGACCTGATGTTGGGAAGATATGAATTCAAATATGACTCCAAACTCCTATTTCTAGAATGACCCTGGGTAAGGCATTTAACCTCTGCCTGCCTTAGTTTCCTCATCTGTAAAATGAGGATAATAATAAAATTTACCTTCCAGAATTGTGATAAGGTTAGAATGAGAAATTTGTAAAATGTTTCACAAACTATAAAGCATTTTATAAATGCTATTGCTATTATTTTATTCATCATAATTATTTCATCTATGGACCTTGGGCTGTATATTCCCTTGGAGCAGCAGTTTCCCAAGTCCTGATTATTCTTCCAGTTGCTGCAAGGCAAAGAGAACATATGAGTGGAGAGAATACATTTCTTCCTACTGCTCCTAGGAAAGGCATGAGGAAAACCTAAATCCGTACTTTATAGCTCTGAAAAAGTTACAGTCATGGGTTTATCCATAGAGGCAAGTCCTGCTCCCCTCCCCCACCTTTAACCCAAGGTGAACATCACTCAAGGTTGAATTGGAACTTCAATGTTCAATAACTTTTGGCATAAGAAAAGGTTGCCTGGGAAGGCCAAACGTTTTAAACATTTCTGCCTGAGTGAATGTATTACCATGTCTCTGGCATCAGGCTTCCTCATGGCAGCAAAGAAGTCCACATGAAGGACTTTATTATAGAAAAGTCTAGATACCCCCAATCATAGTCAGAGAGAGTCTTACTTAATTTTCAGTTGTTTTGGACATTAAGATTCATTTCCTCAATTTTCCCCCCTCTGCATAATATGCTTGTTACCTTTTTGGCACATTCCATAGGAATAGGAAGGAAAATGCATAATTGGGTGGTCCATATCCATCCAGTGCTATCACTCTATACTTCCAAGCACAAACTTTGGGGTTCATTCCCACACTTCTTAACTTTTTCTTCAATTTTTATACTATTTACATATATCACACACAAATCTTATGAAGCAAAATATATATCTTTTCCCATACTTTGCATATGTACATTTCTAGTTAGTAAACTAAATGTTAATGTTAATGTTGCCCCTTTTTCAGAATCTTTTTACAGTAATTTATACATGGATGACAGAAGCAGAGGGAGGTGGTTTGGTATGGACTTGGGATTTCAGCAATATGTATTACTCTTCCTTTGCACTCCCTCTACTGGGAAGGATCATCAGCTCACCTATAATATATTGGGGGATTGGAAGTTGAGAGATTAAGTAATTTGTCCATGGTCAGACAACTAGGATTTTAGAGTCAGAACTTGAACTCAGAAAGGCCATCTTTCTATGACATGTGGTTTCTCAGCTTGTTAAATAGGACTTAATAAAATATATTTGCCTGAAGAAATAGTTTCCCTCAGCCCTGAGGCTGATGAAGGAAACCTCTGTCTCAAGGGTTGCATTGGTCTGGTGTTTCCAAAACAATTGCAGATAGGAATCGAAATTCAATAAATCTAGGAGCTTTTTAGGAGTGAATTAATAAAATGTTTGACCACATATAGCCTGTGAATGATGTTATAAATATCCAAATGACCCTTGGCAGAAAATGTTCTCACCCTAATCCAGGGTCACATAAAGAATTTTAGGGGCAGAACTAAGATCTTAGCACATTTCTAACAATTTCTACCCTGGTGTTCTTTTCATTATATCATATACACACATATATGTATATTACATATATGTATATATGTGCATATGCATGTATGTGTATGTATTAATGAATATGTATAATAACCACCTTCCTTTCCCTCTCCACCATGACTCCACTTTTTTAGCCAAAAATTTGATAGGGATAGTGAAAAATCCACAGTATTTTCAAGTTAGAAGAGGCATTATAGTACCTTTCCTGTATCTTGATATTCAAATATGACTTAATTTGTCTTCCCTTCCTGAGATGATACTGCCCAGAAGATAAGAACTCTGAAAGGAGTTCTTATCCCAGAATACTGGGAAGAAGAGAAAGTGAGATTAAGGGACTAATCTTGGCTGAGAGCATGGGTACTAAAGCAGTATTCTCATTCTTGGAGCTAGAGAGGAAGAGTAGTAATCTCTCTGAAACTAGTGAGGTGCTTGAATAGCCAGAGCTGCCAAGAAGAGCTTTGTTCCCAACCTGATGAGCCAGAGCAATCAATGCAGGTCAAGGAGCTAATGGGCAGGGCAGCCAAGGGTTACATAATTGTGTGAGGCATGTAGAGTGATCAGTGTACCCCCCTAAACTCCTGCTTGTTGCCTAAGTAGCTCCCATGAGTGAATGACTAGTTTGCACTTGCATAGCATGAAATAGCTTGGGGGGATGGGGGAAAGGTTTGATTCCACTGTGAGGGGCAAGGAGGAGAGTGGGAAGATATACCATATACAGATATAGAGTGTGGGTTGTATTTTCTGCGGTTCATGTTACCTGTGTTTTGCTTGTGGCTTGATATTACTATGCTTTCCCCAATTAACTTGCTTTCCTTTAATAAGAAGTCGAAGTAATTTGTTTAAAAGGAATAGAATTAAAATCAGATGAGATAACAGACAAAACTGTTTAAAAATTTTAAAGTACTATATGAACTATGTAAAGTACCTTATAAAACCTAGGTAGATATATTCTCCTCCTTCTCCCTTTTCTCCTCCCCTACTCCCTCTTCTCCCTCTTCCCCTTTCTTTTCCTCTTCTTATCTCTTTTTCCTGCTGCTCATCATTCTCTTTCTCCTTCTCCTTCTCCTTCTCCTCCTCCTCCTCCTCCTCCTCCTCCTCCTCCTCCTCCTCCTTCTCCTTCTCCTTCTCCTCCTCCTCCTCCTCCTCCTCCTCCTCCTCCTCCTTCTCCTCCTCCTCCTCCTCCTCCTCCTTCTCCTTCTCCTTCTCCTTCTCCTCCTCCTCCTTCCTCCTTCTTCCTTCTTTTTCTTCTTCTTGTTCTTCCTTCTTTTCTTCTTGTTTTTGTTCTTCCTTGTTCTTTTTGTTCTTCTTTTTCTTCTTGTTCTTCCTTCTTTTTCTTTTTCTTCTTCTTCATCCTTCTTCTTTTTCTTCTTCTTGTTCTTACTTCTTTTTCTTCTTCTTCCTTTTTCTTCTTGTTCTTCCTTCTTCTTCTTCTTCTCCTCCTCCTCCTCCTCCTTCTCCTCCTCCCTGTGCCCTTAATCTTCCCATTCCTTCCCCTTCCCTTCCTCCTCTTCCTCATTCTTTCTTCCTCTCCTCCTTTTTCTTCCCCTTCATCTTGATCCTCCTATTTCTTCTCCTTTTCTTCCTCTTGCTCCTCCTCCTCCTTTTGCTCCTCCTGCTCTTTCTGCTTCTCTTCCTTCTTAGCAGTGAGATTTGCTAGTATATACAACACAACTAGGTATTGATTAACAAGAATAAAAATGCCGTGAATTAGTCACATTTTAACTCATATAACATATTTCCATTTGGTTTGAACCAATAACTATATTTTACATAATTTTAACATTAAATATTATGAATATGAATATATACATCCACTCCATGGAATTCATTATTTGCCCTAATAAGGACCTAGTAGCACCAAAAAAGCCAATGTGGAATACCTAGATTGTGTGGCACAAACTGAGTTCCAAGAAATCACAAAAAAGTGTCTACCAATATCTCTAAGAAACTGTTACATTGCTACAGCAAAGATCTGCTATTATACTACTATATTACTTTATTGTGGAGTAACACACTACATTCTGCTAGCTCTCTCTAACCAAATAAAAGAACCAAAAGGTACCTTCATAAGAATATGCTGAAACTTCTTACAGGACCTAAATAGATGCTTCTGCTGAAAGTCTAAAACTCTAATATGCTCTTCCATTGTGAAAAGATTTTCAAGCTCAAAGAATTAGTGGTCTTAGATACCATTTTGTCTTGATTAATTCATGGTAACATGATTCTGAAGACTTCTTTAGTTTTCTAGTATTAATTTTCCATGACTGAAGGCCCAGGTTTTCTCTTGATAAAATTCACCTTTACCTCATCATAATGCTCAAAAAAAGAGCAAATTAATTATTTCTTTGGTCACATATTTTGTTTTACTGCATAGATGATGCTAGAGTCTAAAGGATACATGTGTCATAGCAACTGAATAAAAGTTAAATTACATAAAAAACTGTGTAAATCTTTTGTCACTTAAATTGTTTATTTCCAGCATTAGATCAAAGAACAGATTACCAAAGACAGGCGCAAAGAACTTTTGGGTTAGAATCTATATATGAAAAAGAGATTTTAATTAATTTAAATGAATGAGTATTATAGCTATGTGGTACCTGGCTCTTTAGTGGCATTAGTAAGAATCTCAGGTCAAAGAGACCTCCTTGTAACTTAAAGGAATAAACTCTTCAACCAAAAGTTGAATGTTTTAAGTCTTGTGTTAAAAGTTATTTGGTGTATACATTTCCGTATGTAAGCATAAATTTTCAAAGTATTTGCTCAGAACCAAATATGGAAGTAAACCTGGGGGGACTTGTTCATTGTGAGAGTGGGGATATCTAAAGTCTAAAAACATTATTTGGAATGACAATAAAAAAATGAGTAAATTTTATCACATTTATCAGGGAAAACAACTCTTCATTCCACCCCATCCCCCTAGATTTACCCCAATGAAAGATCTGAGAAAGCATTAGATGTGACCAATATCACTTTGGGTTATGGATTGATTGTTGCTAAAAAATCTTAATAGACTATATATCTATATCTATATCTTTGTCTATGTCTATGTCTATGTCTATGTCTATGTCTATGTCTATGTCTATGTCTAATCTATATCTATATATCTATACCTGTACCTGTACCTGTATCTGTATTTGTATCTGTATCTCTCTCTATCTATATCTATATTCATAGCCATAGCCATAGCCATAGGCATAGCCATATCCATATCTATATATATATATATATATATAAAACTATATGTATATATATAACTATATATACATATACATATGTATATATATATATATATATATATATATATATATATATATATAACTAGGGGGTACTATTGTTTGTTAGAAAGAGTTTTCTTTATATCTTCCATTTATTCTACAAAGTATGCCACTTAATGATACAAGTCATCCCAGAATTTCTGGAAACATTGAAGGGTTCTCACAGACTATTTCCCTTTAATTGATGACTTTTCTGTAGGCCAGAGGATAATGGGCAAGACATTATGCCTTTAGAGTTTAAAAAATTGACCACCAAACTACATTGAAACATATTGTGAAATAGATTGGAGCTGACATATTGAAAAGAATGATACAATTTTTCAAAAGCCAACTATTGTGGTTATGTCATGAAGAGCTCTCCATTTAAGTGATACCTTAAAATAGTAAATTCTCAGTACTATAAATTTGTTGCTGTACTTTGGTGCAGGATTATGACCTGCTAATGATGAGTGTGCTTGGTGGCTATGATTACATTGACAGCATTGTATTACTGTACTTATCAGTAATAGGATTTAACTAATGAGAAGACCCACTGCAGTTTTAGAATCTGCAAAATATTTTTTTGTGGTTTTTGCAAGGCAATGGGATTAAGTGACTTGCTCAAGGTCACACAGTAAGGTAAAATTATTAAGTGTCTGAATTCATATTCGAACTCAGGTCCTCCTAACTCCAGGTACTCTATTCACTGTGTCATCTAACTGCCCCTGCAAAATATTTCTTAAAAAAGTCAGCCTATGCTCACAGCAACTACATCTGGAAGAAATCTGAGACACTAGCTAGACCCAACTCCCCACCTTTTAACAGATAAAGAAATCAAGGCTGAGGTGAATGATATAATTTTACTTAGTTTATACAGTGAGTAGTAGAGATGGGTTTCAAAAAGTTTCTCTGGTGCTATATCTAGTATCCATTCCATTATCTCTCAACAAAGAACCTAGAAAGTCTGGAGTGAAAAAATTAAGTTTTTATTGGTCAGGTTAAATCAATTCAACATGTACTTACTATGTGCCTAATATTAATCTAAATTAAAATGAGCAGTAATAGATAACTAAACAAAGTCAAGGTCAAAAAGTAAGATCTATGTAGATTTCTTCCTTGTAGAAAGTGTTAATAGTCCTAAGACAACTCCAAAGTCCCAGTTTTTTAATGCTGTCAAGGATGTGATGTCCTTTTGTATAGAAAATGAAAAGATTAATGAGCATGAGTTGATCAGTACTTGCCAAGTGACTAGGAACTCCTGAATTTGTGGTTTCTAACAAAATAATTATCCATGGGGGAATGGGGTAGTGTAGTGAATCAAATAATGTCCCTGCAGTCAGGACAAATCATTTAAACCTGATTGCAAAAAAATGAGTTCCAGATTCATGAAAAGATGGAGAAGCATCTATTCACATGGGAGAATTTTTACTTCTCCCTCTATCCTTTTCTCTACTAAAAACCTTAAGTTTAATCAAAATTCTCTTTCACCAAAATAAAATATTCTCAACTAGGTATTGATCTGTCTAATGTGAATGACACTGGATTGTGACAACAGAGCTTTAACTAGAGTGAAGCAACAGGGACTTTGTCTTAGGAAAATAGATTTTAAAAGTGTGGATAATGCTTGTAGTCCTTTAGCACCTTAGAAGCAAGAGAACTCAGTACCTAGCTAGCAAATATGGTTAGCTAAAATTGGAATTTATGAGATGATACATGCTTCTTCTTCACCTCTGGCTTGTACCCCAAGTAAGCTCCTCTGGTCCACCTCTTTTCCCAACCCCATCTCATGGTAACTAGACAAATTTCATGATGTTTGTTCCAGTTATATTTCTGTTTTTCTCCATTTGCTCTGGGAACAAAAATTGCTAGTAATAGTTCTGGGGGGACAAAATTGGCTTGAGTCTCTCAGGGGGTGGGTAGCCACATCCATTAAGAGGAATTTCAGGCAGCAATCAGTTTTGAAGAGAGCACATAATGATGCTTCAAATCTACTTTAGGCAGCTGCTCCTCACCTCCAATCTACCCTGTCAAGGGATCAAATAAGTAGAAACAAAAAATTTTTTAGTAGAAAGCAATTAGTTAATTTATATTATACTCCCCCCTCCCATTATTATTAAAGGCAGCTGGAGGCACAGTTAAAAGAATGATGAGCCCGGATTTAGAAAGACCTGTGATCAAATCTGTCCTCAGACATCATTAATTGTATAATACTGAGTAGGTCACTTAACTTCTCTACCCCATTCCCCCCTTTCTCAACTATAAAATGGGGATCAAAATAGAATCTACTTCTTTGCATTGTTGTATCAGATAAAATAATATTTTTAAAAGTATTTAGCATAGTGCCTGAAGTATAGTAAGCACAATTTAAATGTTTCCCGTTTCACCACTGGCATCATTTAAAAAAACCAGAATATTTTCCTTTATCTTGCATTGTTTAGTGTAGTGAATATTTAGAACCAAGAATCAAGAATTTGAAAATGCAGAATTCTTGTGTATTTCAACATTGGACTCTACAATTATGTTAGATAAAAATATGACATTTTTCATTTCTCCAGACTATACATTACCAATTAAAATAGTGCAATTTTTTTTTTGCTGGTAAAACTACTGAATGTGGAAAATATTAGTAATTCCCTTTTGTGTATACTATTTATAGTTCCAGAATTTATCATTTCATTAGTGTGAGCATTCCTTCTACTGAAGACAATCGTAACTTCTCCCTTCATTGGAATTTCTTTGAGTTTCTATGTGTAAACATTTTTTTTTACCCCCAGTAAAACCTTTGTGAATTTAGCTGTTTGTCCTTAGATAATGCACAGTTGGTCTTAGGGTTCCTGAAGACTTCCTCCATTGGTAGACCAAGTTTAGAAAAATTTGCAACCTGTAAGCATCAGTTTTAAGAAACCAGGACAACAGGGAAGAAGCTGAGTGTACAACTTATTCCAAATGAAGATAACAACCTCCTAGAATATTAGTTTCAAGGAACCTCAGGGATAATCAATTCAATCTTCACCTTAACAGGAATCCCGTTTACTAAATTCTGAATTCATCGGCAATTGACTTTTGTCCTGCCATTGAACTTCAATGATTCTAAAGGGGAGAGTGAGGATGATGACTTGTGTATCTCTGTCCCATTTAAATTCAAAGCATTGGCAAATCAGGATATTACCCCATGATATCTTTGGTTCTCTTTGAGAAGGAAGAATGGAAAAAACAATAACCCACTCAAAGCAGTTCATTCCAGTTCTGGATAAGTCTAATTGTTGGGAAATTTAAAAAAAATTATCTAAATTTTCTTAAAAAAAAACAAACAACAACTTCTACTTACTCTTCCTAGAAGTAAATTGTAAATAGAAGTAAAATCCCATTACATACAAACATAATTACAACTGAAAGTCATATAGAGCATTAAGGTTTTTTTAAAGTTTTTTTTTTTGCAAGGCAATGGGGTTAAATGACTTGCCCAAGGCCACACAGCTAGGTAATTATTAAGTGTCTGAGGCCAGACTTGAACTCAGGTACTCCTGACTCCAGGGCCAGTGCTCTATCCACTGCACCACCTAGCCGCCCCTGAGCATTAAGGTTTGCAAAGACTTTACATATATTATTTCATTTGGTCTTCACAACAACCTTCATTTTGTATACAAGCATTAAAGGAATTTGTTTTGCTTTACTTAATAGGTATTAATTACAGAAAATGTGTTTTTTTTCTTGTCTTCTCTCTTGCTTTTCTTCCCCTCCCTTCCTCTACCCTTTTCTCTTCCCTTTCTTGAGGTGGGGGAAATAAAGGAGTGAAAATAGATTTCTATTAATTTTATTTAAAAAGATAGTGTTAATGCTATGGATGTGAACTGTAGAATTCACTTTCAGATGAGATCACTATATTGTTCATTTTAGTTGTTTTGCTGAGATACAACAGCCCTCTCACAAAATAGGAATCATCTATAAATATTTTTAATGTAAAACTTATTGAAAAAATTTATAAAAAGAATTTAGTCATATTTGAAGTCAGCTTTTTGTGATGCCAAATTTGTCACCTGATCTTAATTGAAACATAATTGACTCTAGATGTTAGTCCTTTTGGACTAACTTAGAGACTCCCACATGACTACCATATACCCTCTCAGACTTCATCTGTAGGATAAACAATCCTAATTCCTTTGGCTGATCATATAGTTTGATCTCAAAAATTTTCCTCATCTTCCAGATGAAATTCTTATCCTAACATTCAAGAATTTAAAAAATGATAATTATTTCAATATAATTATTTTACTTTGTAATCCTATATATTTCATTTTATGCATTCAAAAATATTATTTTTGGAACCCCCTAGATTTCATCCTAGGTGTCCATAATTAAAAAATAATTAAGAATTTTCTTTTTTTTTAGGTTTTTGCAAGCAATGGAGTTAAGTGGCTTGCCCAAGGCCACACAGCTAGGTAATTAGGTGTCTGAGATCGAATTTGAACTCAGATCCTCCTGACTCCAGGGCCAGTGCCTCTGTCCACTGCGCCACCTAGTCACCCCTATAATTAAGAATTTTCAATCACTTCCTTTCATAAAATACCATATCTAGAATTATCAGTTAGTCAGTAAGATTTTAGAAGCCCTAACTTAGTGTGAGGAGTTCTGTCAATTGTACCTTCACACATTCTAACATGATGATGATGCTTGTCCTTTGATCTTGAAGAAGATCATGACATCAGGGAAGTGATACCATGACAAGTCACAAGCTTCACTTTTTCCTCCAGTGCCATGTGGGTCCAGGAGCCAGATATGAATCAGGATGAGCCGAGGATTAATTGACTTGTCCAAAGTCACACAGCAAGTAAGCATCTAAGACTGAATTTGAACTCAGATCCTCCTGGCTTCATGGTTGACTCTCAACCTCCTGCACTATCTAGATGTCCCACATTTTAACAGCAAAGGGGAAGGGAATAAGCATTTTATTAAACATGTAACTATGTACCAGGGTCTTTTGCATTCTGACTTTATCAGAAGAATCAAGCATGAGCTTGAACACAACCTATCACTCTTCTTAGTGCAGCTGGAAGCAGATTAAAATGTAATTGGGCAACAGCAAAATAAATGAAAATGCACTAAAACCTAGATAATATTAATAAGTGTTTTCCTAAATCAATATGTGACCAACAGGGATCTTTATGTAGAGTTTTGTTGTTCCCATTTCTATTTGAGTATGACACCATGCTCTAATCAATTTTGGCAATGTTACCTCTGAACTTTGTCTGGGAATTTAACAAGTCTGCTCTCTGTGCTATGATCAGTCATTTATAAAAAGTGTTAAGTAACATAGTGCTAAAGACAGATTCTTGCAACCCTACACTGGTGAACCCCTGCCAGCTGACTGTGAATGATTATTGGCTCGCTTTGGGTCTAGTTATTCAAATAGTTCTGATGCATAATAAAGTTTAGTACATATCCTTACCTTTTTTTCCACTAGGATAACATGTGAGGGTTTATAAAATATTGTCAGCATAAGCTCCAGGTCTTGTTCTGGCTCTTCCTTATGATGTGTTTTAACTTGTGTTCTTTTGCACCAGACACTACTTAAGAATGTAAATCTAGGATTTTCTAACTTTCAAAGTTTTTACTTTTGTCTGTTCATTTAGTATCCTTCAAATCAGTATAGTACAGTGAATATTGGACTTGGCATCAGGAAGAACTGTGTTCAAATTCTGCCTCAGACATTTTAATTGCTATGTGACTGGGCAAATCATTTAAGTATTTTGTGATTAGTCTTCCTCTTTAAAATGAAAGTAGAATTCAATAAAAGTAGAATTCAGACATTCTAATCTATGATCCTATAATCTAAACCATCCTACAATGATCCTTTCAAGATGCATTTTTAAAAATAGTCTCGAGAGCAAAAACTGTTTTTCATTCTTATATCATTCATAGAGTCTCATATAAAATGGGTGCTCAATAATATTTGATAAAGAGATGGAAAAAGTGGGTCATAGACATCCTCAGGGCATGAGAGCTATCTTTCTCTGCCCTCCCAGATTCTTTTATTCAATCAATGTGTTGTCACTTCTGATCAAATCTCAAGGATACTCAGTAGAGGGGTCCATAAATCACGTATTCAATGAATAGTGTAAAGAATATTATATAAGGAATATAGGTAGGGCAAAATTTAAGGGAAAGGCATGAAATTGGTCATTTGTCGTAGTTCTGAAAAACTACACAAAGTTTCCAATCTCTTTTGACTTTTTTCTCCTGGTGCAATATCTTCATAATTAAATATGTCCTGTATTACCTCTACAGTTAAACGAACAAGGTTAGAAGGTAGACCCAAGGTGATAAATATATATATAACATTCTGTATATAATTCCCTCTTTGTTATCCAAATCATTAAACACTCTAATGGCAGGAAATTTGGGCCTAATAGGAAAGCAGGGAAGAACCAGGACAGGTCAATAGGAGAGACATTATGGGCTAGATGGGATTTTTGGATGCTCTCAAATTACACCAAGTTGAAAGTTGTCTACTCCATGATAAGGTAAGCTCTGCACACATTAATGATAATTCAATTAGCCAAAATAACCAGTAAATACACACATATCTATGTATACATATGTATATATATATATATATATATATATATATAGTAGTTGTATACATATGCATATGTATATACATACATACAGGGAGAGACCAAGATAGAGATAGAGAGATGGGAGACAGAAGAGACAGAGAGATAGAAGAGAGGACAGAGAGAGAGAGAGAGAGAGAGAGAGAGAGAGAGAGAGAGAGAGAGAGAGAGAGAGAGAGAACCTAGTGTAGTGAATGTATGACTGAGAAAGTCATTTAAACTATTGTGGCTTTTCTAGACAGTTCTTTAAGACTTTAAGTTTCAGAGAAACTAATTTACCTACAATATTCATAGGAAGTTCCTCACTGACCACTCCCTACATCACTGAAAAGACAAGACTAGTCCCTATTCATTAAAGAAGAGTAAAAGTTTCTAATCAGGTAAAAAAAAATGTTGTGGCAGAGCTTAGCTTTTATGTCCAGGTGCCAGAGGCACAAAAGGCTTGGGGGACTGTGTTTTTTTTTTTTGCCTACTTAATGTGGTTCTATCAGGCCATGTAGAAATCATAGGAAATTTTCTAAACCAGGTATTCTTAACTATTTTTTTTAATGTTCCATAGACCCTTTGGCAGTCTGGGAAATCTTCTGGACCCCTTCTAAGATCAATGTTTTTAATGTATAAAATAATACATCATTACACATGAAACCAATTATACTGAAATGGTGTTATCAAAATATTTTTCCAAACAAACAATTCAGTTCATAGATCCCAGGTTAGGTCCTCCCACAGTGTAGGTCTCAGGAGATGGAGTCTTCATCCACCCGAGATACTTTAGCTTCACATTTCCTGACTACATGATTCACAGAGATTTGGTTGAGGAGTAAAACTCTTCCCTTCAACAGACTGCAGCTGTGTGACAGACTGTTGACAGGTGGGGAAAGCCACACCTATCCCAGAAGTATGTCACAGGTGGTTGCCACAGTAGCAAAAAACAACAAGACTGCAGAGTCAGTGGAATCCACTCCCACCCTGAAAGGACAAAGGTAAAGACTGTTGTTTAAGCAATGGAGATAGCAAGAACCTGTAGAAGAGAAGCAAGAACAGAAGAAACTTTCCCAGAAGGTTCCTCTCTTATGAGAATGTAGAAAAATGAACTTTGATAGGACAGCGATACTAATATCATAATGTTAATGATTTGTTCTAGGTGTCAAACTGGACTCATTTCTTAGTATCTATCCTTCCTAGGGCAAGTCATTGTGATAGGGAATTTGTGATGATGTTTTCAAGAAAAAAAACTATGGCAATTTCCTCTTGTAATCTCCTGTAATTACAATGGCATTTAATAGAGATAAAGGTAAAGTATGATACTTGAGTTCAAAAGGTCAGCCTCAGAAGTACAATATTGGGGGCAGATTTCTAGAAAGTCATTCATTTAAAAATATCAGGACATTACTTGTAAACAAAAACACTATAAAAGGATATGTAAAGTCAAGAGCTATTAAAAAAAGACTAACAAAAGTTTATTAGCTAAGTTGATCCAAATAAAATAAAATGATTAAAATCAATAATGAAAAGAAGAAATCACCACAGAAAGGAATTTAAAGAATTAACTAGAAACTACTATGCATAAGCATATGTTAATAAAACTTTAACAACTTATAGGAAAGATATGATTACCCAGAAAAATGAAAAATAATCAAATTAAAACTAGAAATCTTAAACATCTCAATGCAGAAAGAATTATAGCCTTTCAAAGGGGAAAAAAAGGTTCATGTGGATTTATAAAAGAATTATGTAAGATTTTCAAGGAGAAAATAATGATAAAATTATTTGAATAATTTAGAAAAAAGGTATTTTATAAGCATCTTTAATAAGACAATTTTGGTATTGATACCCAAACCAAGGAGAGAAAAGGCAGAGAAAGATAATACTAGATCAATCTCACTAATGAAGATTAATATAAAATTTTAAAATAAAATCTTAGCAAAGAAACTACATATATTCACTATTATTGTTAAATATGTATACTGAGGATGTTAAAATAGCACAGATTTTAGAAATGAAAGAAAGCATGGGGATATTAATAAGCTCCCACCACCACCACCAAATTCTTTGACAAAAGATAGTATTTCTGATTTCTGGTTAAGATGGCAACACAAAAGAACATAGAAAAATTGAGATCTATCAAATAAAACCCAGAAAATACCTGAAACTGATCCCACAAAGATCAGTGATATTTTCCTTAAGATATTTATAGCAATTTATTGATTGCGAAAGAACATTTGAACATGAGCGGGATAAAGTTTGAGATTTCTTCAATAAAATACTATAGATTGAATTTGGTTAACTATGTACCCCTCCTCCCTTGACAAAGCAAACTTCTAGGATATTGTTGAAGAGTCAACTGACCTCACCTTATCTATTGATGTCAGGAGAATCATTCAATTTCTAGGGCTAAAGAGACAATCTGGTTTGAGTTTGAATTTTATGCTCTTTTCCCTAGATTAGCTTGCCTGTCTAGATTGTAAGGCCACATTCCTTACTAAAGAGGGTGGGTCAGTGGGGGGTCACGAATCCAGTTAGGATAAATGTGATTCTTGGGCCTTTTGCTTCTGCCTCAATTTCTCTAATTGATTGTGGCCCATTTCTCGAATAAACGGATAAACGAATAAAGGCTTCTCTTCATACCTTGAGAGATCTCCAAAATTTATTTAAGTGGCATTTGTCCCACACAAACAAAATTCAGCTTCCAAAAATAATCCTTTCAATAACGATCTCCTAAGTATGCAATAGAAGTTCAATCAATAGTACATTTCTTCCATTGGCATCTATGCATAACATTTTGAACTAAATTTTTTCCATCTGACAATCATTAAAACTAAAAATCAAAACAAAATGAACTTAATATTAGTTCTTCAAATCTTTGTATCACTAAGTTTTAAATTAAGATTAAAAAATGAAGCATATTCTAACATACTACTCTCATGAGAATGATAAATAAAATAACAATATTTTATTTAATCTTTATTTCATGCTATTTTGCTTATATTGTATAATGTACCTAATACATTTATTTAGCTTATAAATGAGTACATGTGTACTGTTGATATCTGTTGAATTTTTTTCCCTGATGGGGTAAGCAATAAAAAAATTGTAAGCAACTTTACTAAAGTATAGCTAACAGTGGAAACTACAATCTGATAATAGTCAACTGACTGTGGCTAGGTCCAATATATTTTCTTAGAAATAGCTTAATGTGATAGAAAGAACAGTAATTTTGAAGTAAGAGGAACTCATCTCCAATTCTAGTTCTATCAGTAATAGTAGTATTACTAAATAATGATATTCATTTATTATTTCCATACAACATTTTTTTGAAGAGATTAAAACTCAGCTAGAAAATTCCATTTTCCCCTGAGGTCAATTGGCTGTTCTTTCAAACTAATTAGAAGATGTTACATTTTTCATATTTTTAACAATTGTGTTCAAATTCTCCTAAAATTCTTCCTATGGAAGATTTTAAAACAAATTAGAAAATTCGAGTGATAAACATTCTAGATATAAAGATGTGAGTTTTTAAATAAATGGTTAACTTTAACAAGGCTCAATGGACTTTTTTTTAGGTTTTTGCAAGGCAAATGGGGTTAAGTGGCATGCCCAAGGCCACACAGCTAGGTAATTATTAAATGTCTGAGGGTGGATTCGAACTCAAGTGCTCCTGACTCCAGGTTTTGTGCTTTATCCAGTGCTTTATACACTGCACCAGCTAGCCGCCCCCCAATTGACTCCTAGGGAGAAGTTCATCTTTAAAGATAGTGGACAGAAACTCATAGTTCAAATTATCTTTATTGTTTCAAGATCTGACTTTCTGTTAGCTCAGAATATGTGATCATTACTTTTCTCATCATGTGGTTGATGGGGAGTTTATATAAAGAGTATCCCCTCTGGCATTTTCCTATTGTTTGCTTGTGCTGACATTATTAATATTATCTTTAGTTTGTGGGTTATTGCTATAATCTTTTTAGAGCAACTTGTGCATTTTGCAATGTTTGGTCTCGTTAAAATAGGTAATATAATCTATAAACATATTTAACCAGGAAAGAAAAATGTAGTATGTCACTATTCATATTAAAGTGAATTAAAAAAATAAAGGCACTACTATCAATCATTACATATTATGGAACTTTTTCTTTTCTTTCAGTATTTGTGACAAATTACCATCTAACATCCCAATGGAGTAAGAATAATAATTTTAACCTGTATATTACATATTAATAAAAATTAAATTTCTTTTGAATAAGATAAATACGAATAAATATTTTAGTAGTTTCTTCCTATACCTCAGTATATCATCTTGTTCATACTCTGGGGGTACATGGATCCCACTTAGAGTCTACTGAACTTTAAGGGTTTATATAGGATATGTTTATGGGCTGTTAGTAAATGTACTTTATTAAAACTCTTTTGATTCATACTTATATATAGGCAAGCATGAATAATCTATGATGACTTCTGTTGTTGCCCAGAAAATAAATTCTTTTTGGGTATATTGTTATGACTATATCAGTTTGTATGTAATTCTATTATTTTTTTCCTCTTTTCTTCTGAATTTCTAGTTCAAAAGATTTCTAGACTTTCCATCAGAAATTCTGAGTTTACTTCCTATTTCCTACTTCCTATCCCCCCCCCCCCGTAAGATTATATTCAATTTTGCCAGATAGGGTACTCTTGGTTGCAAGTTTCCATGTTTTGCCTTTGAAAGATCATATTCCGTGTTCTTCTTTCTTTTGTTATGGCAGGTACTGAATCTTGTGGGTTCTGATTGTTGCCTCCTTAGCATTTGAGAAATTTCTTTGTGTATACATACAATATTTTTCCTTTGACCTAAAAGTTTAAGATTCTGGTTATGATGGACGTGAGAATTTTCATTTTGTAATTTCTTTTAGGAGGTTACTGATAGATTGTTTCAGTTTTCATTTTGTTATCTGGGTCTCAGAGATATTTTTTTCTTTACAATTTTCATTGTGATTTTTTGATATAGTATATCTGTTATTTTTTTTGAGCATGGTTATAATTTTCATGTAATCTGATGATTATTATTATTAGATTATTCCTCCTTGAGCTAATTTCCAAGTCAACTTTTTTAAAAATAAAATATGGTTTGTATTTTATCATAATTATTCAATCTTTAAATTTTGGTTTAATTTTTCTTATTATCTCATGGAATATTTGCTTTCTTTGGTTCATTCTAATTTTTGAGGTCATTTTTTTTTTGTTTTTTTGCAAGGCAGTGAGGTTAAGAGACTTGTCCAAGGTTACACAGATAGGTATTATTAAGTATCTGAGGCCAGATTTGAACTCAGATCCTCCTGACTCCTGGACTGGTGCTCTATCCAGTGCAACACCTAGCTGCCCCTTGAGTTCAATTCTTGAGAAAATTTTAGTATCATATGTTCTAAGGTATTAATTTTTCTTGTCATCCTCATCTTCTTAGTTATTGAACTAGACCTCATGGTTCATTTTTTCCTGGTATTCTATTTTTATATTCATTTATTATTTAGTTTTTCATCCATAGGCACACGTATAATTTTAAGTTACAAAATTTCCTTCCACTCCTTCCTTGGTGATAGTAAGGTTAGTACATAGATATTTTTGATAAACATTTTTACAGATTAGTTATTTTTGGTGTGAAGAATTAGGATTAAGGGAAAGAGATAAATAAAAGATAATTTTTATAAAATGTTTATCAGTTTCTGAAGGGATTTTGTTTTGTTTTGTTTTTATTTTTCTGGGTGGGGATAACATTGTCCATAGCTGGTCTAATATGGTTGTTGGTAGGGGTGCCATCTATTGCTGAGAAAAATATATATATATATATTCTTTTCTAACCTCATTATTAAGTTTTACCCAGAGGTCTGTTATATCTAAGTTTTCTAAGATTTCATTCACCTTTTTAATTTTCTTCTTGTTATTTTGTGGTTAGATTTATCTAGTTCTGAGAGAGGGAGATTGAAGTCCCTCACCATTAAAGTTTTGCTGTCTGTGTCTCCTTGTAATTCACTCAGCTTTTCCTCTAGGAATTTGGATACTATATCACTAGGTACATACATGGTTAGTAATGATATAGCTTCATTACCAATGGTGCCTTTTAAGAAGATATAGTTTTCTTCCTTATACCTTTTAATGAGATCGATTTTTGCTTTTACTTTATCTGAGATCAGGATTGCTACCCCTGATTTTTTTTTTTTAATTCAGCTGAGGCATGCTACATTTTGCTCCAATCTTTTATCTTTACCCTGTGTGTATCTCTGTGTTTCAAATGTATTTCTTATAAACAGCATATTGTAGGATTCTGGTTTTTAATCCATTCTGCTATCTGCTTTTGTATTATGGGACAGTTCATCCCATTCACAGTTAAGTTTACTAATTCTGTATTTCCCTTCATACTTTCTTTCTCTATTTATATTTTTCTCTTTCTTTTCCTCTTTTTCTTCCTCACCAAAATTTTACTTCCTTTCCCCTTTGACTTTCTTTTAAAATTTAACTTTCATTTTACTTTCACTTATACTATCACCTTCCCTTGTAACAGTCCTTCTTCCCTTATCTTTCCCTTTTCCCATCCCCCCCTTCCCTGTACATTAGGATAAATTTTTAAACCCAAGTGGGAATGTATCTTATTCCTTCTCTGCGCCAAATCTATTGAACAGAATTTGCTCAGAGTTCACACTCTCCCTTCTTTCCCTTGAAAATTATAAATCTCTGTGCCTCTTCACCTGGTGTTATTTATTGCTCTAGTACTATTAATCAGGTATTATCAATCATAGTGTGATTATTTGATTGCTTGATAAACCCATATTGTTATTAAAGTATCAACACAGATTGATTGCTTACTTGTTTGATGAGCAGCATTGTCTCAAATTACATCAAATTGTAATTATAATAATTTTTTACCTTACTCCCTTTTCAATTACACTCCAAGGACACACAATCGTTCCATGAACCTAAGTATTGTCCAAAGCCAAATCTTTTCTTGAATTATTTTTGTCCTCTCCGCCCCTGGCCTATTTTCCTTCACACTTTATCCCCCCGCCTCCATCCATGATAATTAATCCATTGTTAAGTGAGGTCTAGTTTATTTTCTCTCATACTTTGCCCTCCCCCCAACCCAGTGTACTTAAGCCCTTGTTAAATCAAGTGTGTGAATTAAATCAAACCTTGATCTAATTAATTGCAAGAATCTTAAAGATCTCTAAGTACTGGGGGCTCTGGAGAGCTCATCTGAGAACTTTACAAATGATTGTAAGCTACAGAGATACTGACTCAGGACCACCCAGTTTATGATGCCCTCATCAGACAAAGTTCTAAGCTTTTGTCAGCACAACAGAGTTAAAGTGCGTCAAAGGATAATGGAACACCTAAATTTAAAGTTAACACCTGTACTTTTCATCACGTTTTTTTGTCTCAAACATAGTGAAGTCATCTTGATTTTTTTAAAGAAAGACAAAACCTAACTATACCCACATCTTTTAAGTCCAATCTCTTCAATTATATTAGATCCTTTAATTAGCCTAAAAGAAAGTTCAAAAGAATTAGAAGTATTATATCTTCCCTTTTAGGGCTGTATACAATTTGGTGTTCTTGACTAACATTTGTTTTGTTTTGTTTATCCCCTCCCCTTTTCATTTGCCTTTTTATGCAACTCTTGAGTCGTCTATTTGGTGATTTAATTCTTTGTTCATTTCTGATCTTTGTGTCAGGGAAATCTGGAAGTCCTGTATTTCATTGAACATCCATCTTTTTCCCTGACAGTAAATGTTGAATGTTTCAGGACAATACATTCTGGATTATAATCTCAGGTCCTTTGCTCCCTGATATATGGAATTCCAGGTCTTCTGATCCTTCAGTGTTGAGGCTGATAGATCCCGTGTAAGTCTGATTGTGCTTCCTTTGTATTTGAATTGTTTTCTTTTTGCTGTTTGCAATATTCTCTCCTTGATTTGAGAATTCTGGAATTTGGCTATAAAAACCTGTGGAGTTTTTTATCCTGAGCTCTCTTTCTGGAGGGATTCTGTGGATTTTTTCAATGGTTACGCTGTTTTCTCATGCTGGTAGATTGGACAATTTTCCCTTATATTGTTTTTGGGTTCTTTTTTTTTTTTTTATCTAGGTTTTCTAGTGGTCCAATGATTTGTAGGTTGTCTCTTCTGGATCTATTTTCCAGATCATTTGTTTTCCCTAACATGAACTTTGGTTCATTTCCTTCAACCTTTTTATTTTGTTTGATGGAATCTTGTAGTCTTGTAGATACATTGGTTTTTATTTGTTCAGTTCTAATTTTTAAGGTTTTATATTTTTCAATTAACTTTTGTGTTTCCTTATTAAAGGTACTGTATTCTCCTGTCAATTTTTCATAATTTTCTTGCATGACTCATTTTTTCCCATTTTTCTTCTTCCTTTCTTCTTTGATTTTTAAATTATTTTTAAGCCCTTGGATGAACTTTTGTATTTGATTCCAATTTATAGACTGTTTTGATACTTCTCCTGTGAGTGATTTTTTTTACTGATTTATTCTTCAGACATGACATTGCTGTAATTTTCTATAGTGAGTGCTCTTTTAGCTTTTCTTCTCATCTTTGTTGTTTTAGCTCTACTCCTGGGGTATAGTGTGTATAGATCCAAACTTTTTTCTTTTTTTTTCTTTTATTTTTGCTGGGAATGGAATCTGATCCCTGGCTTATTGTTGGACAAGATGTTGCCTTTGTAGCCCAGGCCTTGCCATTGCAGAGCTTTGTTTCTTTCTTTATGTCCAGTGGTTTGTTCCCTACCCTGTCCTGTCTTTTATCCCAGTGTTCCCAGGGCTCATACTTTATTAGGGGTTGGGATTCTCCCAGCTGGCTTGCTATCTAGCTACTGTGACCTCTGCTGTTGTCAAGCTGGGGGGTTTGGATTGTACTGTGGCTAAAAGCCTCCTGCTGACTTTCCTCCAATTTCCTGCCTCCTAAGCTTTACTTCCCTTTTTTTCACCCAAAGAGATCTTCACTGAAGATCCCCATGATGTCTACCATTGAAAACTTCTTTGACTCTTCTCTTTTTTCTTGGTGATCTGTAGCTTGAATGTCAGAATAGAGGCTTCAATTATCTTTGGTAGGGAAAAACTCTGGGAGCATGTTAGCTTCCTGCTGCCATGTTGGCTCCACCCTGGATGTCCAGGTATTCTTTTTTAACAGTTGTACTTAGATTTCGTGCATAGTTATTGTCTTCTTCTGGGTTTACCCCTTGGGCTTCCTTCAGGTCAAATTATTTCTTCTTTGTGCTTTGTGTTTTCTTTTATTTACTCACATCTCTATCCTCTATTTCTGAATTAGGGGACTTTTTATTCTTGAATTTGAACTCTATTCTTACACCACCTCATGATGTGGATAGGCTGAGCTTTATCCTAAATTTTATGGCTAAAAATAGCCTATGTTCTGTAGGAATTGTCTGGTTTATTTTTATGTTCTTGTTTTTTGAGCCTAGGTTGTGTAAGTAGTCAGAATTTGATGGGGGAAGGTAAAAAAATTCATCTTAGAAGTCAATGCAAGGGCTGGCTAGGTGGTGCAGTGGATAAAGCACTGGCCCTGGAGTCAGGAGTACCTGGGTTCAAATCCAGTCTCAGACACTTAGTAATTACCTAGATATGTGGCCTTGGGCAAGCCACTTAACCCCATTTGCCTTGTAAAAACCTAAAAAAAAGAAATCAATGCAAGCATAGGTAATTGTGGAAGCCATTAAAATTAGGAAGAGAGTTCAAGCCAGGAAAGGCAGTGAACTCAGCTAAAAGATTTGAAAATCAATAAAACTGAGGAGAGAAGTCATATAAAGGAAGCTATCTTTCTAGCTCCTCCTATTTTCATTTATTAGTGATCTGTTTAGCCTGGGTCTTATTTGTACTTATTCCTCCTAAATTTTTCCTTCTTTCTTTAAGCTTCTTTCTTTCTTTCTTTCTTTCTTTCTTTCTTTCTTTCTTTCTTTCTTTCTTTCTTTCTTTCTTTCTTTCTTTCTTTCTTTCTTTCTTTCTTCCTTCCTTCCTTCCTTCCTTCCTTCCTTCCTTCCTTCCTTCCTTCCTTCCTTCCTTTCTTTCTTTCTTTCTTTCTTTCTTTCTTTCTTTCTTTCTTTCTTTTTTCTCTTTCAAATTAGTAATTTTTGGCATGGGAATTATGATTAAGGGAAAGAGATACAGGGAGAGATAATTTTTATAAAGTGTTCATCAGATTTGTAAGGGTTGTGTGTGTGTGTGTGTGTGTGTGTGTGTGTGTGTGTGTTTTGTTTTGTTAATCTTTCTTCTTCTGGTTGGGGATAATATAGTACATTACCAGTCAAATACAATTGTCCTAGTTCTCTGGACTGCTGATAGGAGTTGCTTCCATCAAGGTGGTTCATCTCATAATGTTGTGGTTTATGTGTACATTGTTCTTTTGGTTCTACTGCCTTTGCTCAGCTTCAGATCCCATAAGTCTTTCCACGTTTCTCTAGAAACTGACCATTTGTGGTTTCTTATAGAATAATAGTATTCCATAGTATTCATGTAGCATAACTTGTTTAGCCATTCTTCAAATTATGGGCATCCCCTAAATTTCTAATTTGTTTCCACTACAAAAAAGAGCTGCTATGAATATTTTGGAACATGTAGTACTCTTCATTTTTTATAATTTTCCTGGATATAGTCCTAGAATTGGAATTGCTGGGTCAAAGGACATGAAAAAGTTTTATTGTTCTTTGAGCATAGTTTCTTATTGTTCTCCGGAAAGGTTAGATCCATTCACAACTCTACCAGCAATGCATCCATGTCCTAATCCTCTCATAACCTTTCCAACATTGATCATCTTCCCTTTTTCTCATCTTGGCTAATCCAAGAGGTGAGAGATGATGCCTCATTGCTGTTTTAATTTGTATTTCTCTAATCAATAGTGATTTGGAGCATTTTTTCATATGATTATGTATAGCTTTAATTTCTTCATTTGAAATCTGTGTGTTCATATCCTTTGATCATTTATCAACTGCGGAATGACTTGTGATCTTATAAATTTGATATAATTCTCTGTATTTTTAGAAATTAGAGCTTTATCAGAACTCCTAGTTGTGAAGTCTATCTCTCTCTCTCTCTCTCTCTCTCTCTCTCTCTCTCTCTCTCTCTCTCTTTTCCTTCTTTCTCTTTTTGTTATTCTCAGCAGCAATTTCAGAGGCAAATATGGGACGAAATCCCCTACAATAGTTTACTTTTTTTGTAAATGATGTGTATTCAAAATCGCCATCACCCTTGGCTGTCCTATCTCCTCATTTGGCAAGAAGATATAACTCTTGATGACTGAAGTGCTGAGAGGGATTTTTCAGGTTCCTTATTTTAACTAGATGGTATTAATTGATCTCAATTGAAGACAGGAAATTGTGATAATCGATGTTTCGTGTCTCATTTTTAGGGGAATCTATAAGCCCATTTAAATAGATTTAGAGTTGTTGTAATCCAAAAAATGGTTTAATATTTATCTTTGACATTGATGTATTTTTAGGCAATCAGAATCGAGTGACTTGCCCAGTGTCATACAAATAGTAAGTTTCAAGTGTCTGAAATCAGATATGAAATTAGGACTGCTGATTCCAGGGCTAGTGCTCGATTTACTGTTCTACCTATCTATCCCTGACATTACTTTTGATATGTTAATGATCTGACTACACACAAAAATCCCATTCTAAAATAACTGCAGTGTGAGTAATCTGTCATTTTTTCTCATGTGTTAAGATAAAGCCAACTTCAATTTTTATTATGTTGTTCAGTGCTCAATACATTCAATACCTTCAAGAGCTCTTCTCTTGAGAACAAGTATTCATGATATGCCAGCTTATCACATCAAATAAGATAAATTTTTCTTCTATTTCAATTTTTGACCTGTAATCACATCTTTCAATATAGCTTTCACTTTCCCCCTTTGCATTGAAGTCATAGAAGATCAAATTTTAAGTAGATTTACTTTGAAACTTTTTAAACTGTTTTTTTTATATGAACAGAAATTTATTTTCCCCCCATTCCCCCCCCCACATGGAAAAGATGAAAGAAAAACATTTCCTTAGTCATGTAAAACAAATACCCTAATTAACTTATGTGTGAAATATATATATATATATATATATATATATATAATTCTGCACTCTAAAATCATTACTTCTCTATCCAGAGTTAAAATGGCATGTTTAATTGCGGGTCCTCTGAAATAATAGAATTTCTTTATGCTCTGAAACTGTTACCAGTGAACAAACCACAGGTACCTTCATCACAGTTTGCTTATACTAATCATGAAAACGCTAAAGCAACAAGATCCACAATGTTGCTTATCGTATTTTACTTCAGTTGCATGACATAGCCAAAAGAGCTTTGGACTTGGAATTAGGAAGACTTGAATTCAAATTCTGTCCAATACTTATTAGCTGTGTAGCAAATCACTTAAGGTCCCCATGTCTCAGTTTCCACATCAGCAAAATAAGAGGATTGGACTTTATGGCCTCTAAATTTATGATCTTATAGTTTTAAGTTAGCTCTGGCAACTTCTTTATTTGTCTCTTGGATGAGACCTTGTAGACCATTGCTCAATTTAGTTGCCACCTTTTCATATAATTTTATTTTATTTATTATATGAATGTTAGTTTATCCAATTGTTTGTAAATTCTTTTGGTTATTGGAAGAAAACTTAATATTGGAGCATCAATTGATAAAATAATGTTTGTTATAAATTTAAGTACTAAAACTCTCTTGGTATCATCTGCTTTTCTTTTTGCCACTTTCCATCCATTGCTGTGGAAGTAGAAGAGGGCTCCACAAGAGTGAAAGTTATTTCATATTTCTCTGAAGATTATTAGAGCCAAAACCCATCACTCAATGATCATCTTCTTTAAAAAAAATTAAAATTGTTTTATGCAAGACAATGGGGTTAATGACTTGCCCAAGGTCACACAGCTAAGTAATTATTAAATGTCTGAGACCAGATTTGAACCTAAGTCTTCCTGACACCAGGGCTGGGGCTTTATCCACTGGGCCACCTAGCTGCCCCCCACTGCACCTCCTAGCTGTCCCTCGGTGTTCATCTTTGCTTGCTGGCACAACTTGTTCATATCTATCAATGTAATGCCTTGGCAGCAGAAATAGTCTGGCTTTCAGTCTATACTAAAACTACCAGACTGCTAGGTGGCACAGTGGGTGGAGCTCTTTTTTTTGGAATCAGGGAGACAGGAGTTCAAATCCAGCCTCAGACACTTGACCTTTACTAGCAAGTCACTGAATCCTGATTACCTCACATCCAGAATAGTCTCTAGTTATCCCGATCCATATCTGGCCACTGGATCCAGATGACTCTGGAGGAAAAACTGGATCTGGTGACTTAGTACCACACCGCTTCAGTAAAATTCAAATCATGTGTTTGTCATGGTATCACTTCCCTGATGTCATGGTCTTCTTCTAGAACAAAGGACAACTACCATCACATCACTAAAAGTACCTCTCCGGTTTGGTAGTTGTTGCACTCATAGCCTTCAATAACAACCTCCATGAAGACATTAAGGTAGAGCTTTTATGAAAACACAACTAAGGGAATATTGGTATCAGAGTGAAGGATTCTTCTAGCAGTGAGGTCTTTAAAATATCTGAAATCAATAGATAAATTTTCCAAATACCATCTAGCAAGATATTCAGTCTTGAGTAGTATCTATCATATCATATTAAGGGGATTTATTTAATAGGGCAACTATATAGTACAGCACATAGAGCATGGGGCCTGGAGTCAGGAAGAGGTAGATTCAAATCCAGTTTCAGACACTTACTCTCTAGGCAAGCTACTTAATTTCTACCTCAATTTCCTCAACTATAAAATGGGGATAATAGTTGCACCCATGGTGCAGAGTTGTATGAGAATCAAATGGAATAATATTTATAAAGTGCTTGGCATCATTCTGATACATTGTAGGCATTATATAAATCCTTATTCCTACACTTCTCCCCTCAAAATGTACAGTTTTATATCATATATAGAATGATATGCATTTTGCTTCTGCTTTGTTTTTCTAATTGGAGTGATTAGACCAAATCTTTTTCCACTGCTGAGAATTTTACTGAGGAGGCTTTGTATTATTCATAATCATAATTAGAGCATCAGAACTGGAAAAGATCTTTGAGAGTATGTAGTCAAAAATCTTCACTTTTCAGAGATAAAATTGAATCCCAGAGAAGGCAACAAAAGTAGGAAGTGTTGAAGCCAGATGAACTCAGGTCATTCGATTCCAAATACACTGCTTTTTCTATCACAGCACATTATCTTTTCTGTTTTTGCACCCCATGAAATTTATGCAATATTATCTGTAAATTGGAATATATGGGAGCCACATCATCAATGGAGAATACTTCTTTTGTTTTTAATGCTAACATCTTTTTTATTTTTTAAATTAAATTTATTTTTCAATTATCAGTCATTTATTTTTCTTCATCCCATTTCTTCCTTCACTGAAAAAAAAACACCTATCCTTCTTCCCTTCCCCCTCAGCAAAATTTTTGTAACAAGCAAGCATATCAAACAAAGAAATTAATTCCCATATTGACCATGTTAAAAAACATGTGTCTCATTCTTTATATTTACTCCATTCCTTCTTTGTCAGGAAGTGGACATTCTTCATCTTTTGTCAGAAGATTTAAACATAAGATCTCAAAAGAACAGATGAATACTTTGTACCAGTAGATTCTAATTTTCAAGGACAGTCCAAAGAGGTGATGTTACTAAGCTGTCAGAGCTGCTTAAAGGTCACAATCAGAAGTTTTACATCTCATAAACAACATAGATTCACTGGAAACTCATGTTATATAACTTCTTTTCTTTCATCTATGCCTACATATATGTGCATATTTGTATTTTGAAAGGTTTCAAAAATGAATTTCAATGGAAAAATAGTATTTTCTTTAAGGAAAGATATAGAGTTATTTCACATTTTGTACTTCAATTTTCCCCACCCACTGTTTCTGTTATATTAATGTACTCAGCATGGTAAACCATGATACATCGTCTTTCAAGATTTTATTCAGTAAATTGTGTGTGTGTGTGTGTGTGTGTGTGTGTGTGTGTATTCAATTGCTTCTTTCCATTAAAAATAACAGCAAATTGAATTAGATTGCACATAACTACCATATATTTAGACATTCCATGGAGCATATATTGTGTAAATATAGAAAGAAAAAAGTGTCAGGATTATTCTGGGAACGTTTATGATTATAAGTTGTGCTAATAAAATATCACTTAGATGAGGCACCAGGGCCAGGAGGAAATTGAGTATCCAAACAATAAAAATATTCATTTAAAGGACAAGAGAAGTGATTCCTTTAAAATGAACTAGTGATGATTAGAAAATAAAAATGAAAAATATTATCAAAATGATTTATAACAAATTGAGAAAATATGAATTAAAGCAGAAATTCATATTGGTGACAGATAGATTGAACTGCTTTGTCTGAAAACACATGTTTACCTGTGCCCTAATAAGAAATATAAATAAACAGCTCATTAAAAAAGATGCTATCTGGCAATGCGATTTAGATTTCAGGACTAGAGTGTATGACCAGAAATGGAACCTATCTTAGAAGGATTAAGTAAGACTATTATTAGGTTGGATTGTGGATAGTCAGGTGTGATTCAAACTGAAATGTAGAGGAAAGGAGAAAAGTACTCAGGTACAACTGCCAAGTGAGATAGCAAAGAAAGTAGCAGAAGATAAACAACAGTGGAACTGCTTTGCATAGCACACAGTATCTGTGACATAGGGTCAGATGTCTATTTGAAAATGCATCGATTATGGTAATAATTAAAGGGAACTAGAGGTTTGTGTTTATGACTGAGACTTTGTGGTATATGATCCTTAACTGGAAAATGTCGGTGGAAGGATATGTTTGCTTTGGAAGAAACCAAAAAGACAAAATCCCTGATAAAATATATGAGAAGATATATTCCCATGTGAAAATTCATAAACAAGAGAAAAAAATCTTGGTAGAGAGACTTAATAGGAGAGGATCAATGGAAAGCAAAAAGGAAACAATGTTGTCAGAATATGCTGTGACTCACCCAAGAAGGAGAAAATGTATGATTGACTGCAAAGTGCATCATAAAACTGGCATGAAGCCTGTGAATAGTGGTGATGTGGAGATGGGAAGAAATGGGAAGCATTATACCCACCCACCTATTTACTGGTGCTTTCTTTCTCCTGAATGTAGAACCAACTTGAAGACTTTTGAATGGTTGGGCTAAATAATTTCAAACTACAGAAGAGCCAAGAAACAACAAGGGGATTGGCTACTCTGGACATAACTCTTATTTTAAAAAAGATTAAAATGATTGGTTAACTAAAATGAGTGTTATCTTGGCAGGTAGACTTATTTAGTAACATAAAATAGAAACAAAATTCAGGAATAATGTTTTCTTAATTAGCTATTCATTTACTTTTCCTATTAAAGAACAGAGGTACAAATGTATCTTGAAGGATATCTCTGTTGTGGTAGGATTTGGCTATATGTAATGCTTCAATGTATAAGAAAGAGCTATGTCATAGTAATGTTCTAGTGTTTACCTGGGAGCTACTTCCAAACATGTGAATAGCTAAAGTCATGTCTGAATTGATGTGAGGGAAAGATGTTTCCAACGACTATCAATGATGGTCGGATTAAAAGCTTACTGTGTGCAAGGGGCCATTTATTAGACATAAGGGATATAAAGAAAAACAAAAATCCTTGCTCTCAAAGTGATTGCCATCTGTATATAAACAAATAAATATAATATAATATAATATGAGTAGCCCTACAAATGAGGTTGGGGTGGAATGCTAAGAGAGGAAAGAGGTTACATTAAGAGTTAGATGCTGAGACAAGTCCTTGAAGGAAGCTAAGGATTCTAAATGACAGAGGTAAGGAGGGGATGCATTCTGGGCATGAGAACCATTCTGTGAGAAGGCATGAATGTAAGAGATGGAACATTGGGTGACAGGAACAGCTAGCAGATCAATTTGGTCAGAACACAGAACTTGAGAAGAAGGAGTCAAATGTTTAGAAAGTTAACCTGGTTGGGAGCAGATGGGTGGTTCAATGGGTAGAGTACTGACTCTGGAGTCAGGAGGCCCTGAATTCAAATCTAACCTTGGACACTCTTAATGATTACTTAGCTGTGTAACCTTGGGAAATTCACTCAACCCCATTGCCTTGTAAGAATGTAAAAAACCAGAAAGTTAACCTGGAGCATTTTTGATGTTAGACTGAGGAGTTTGTATTTCTTTTTTCTTTAGAAATAGGGAACTACAGAAGGTTTTTGAGGTGGAATAGTATCTTGGGAAGATTATTTTGGCAATTATGTGGAGGAAGAATTAGAGTAGAGGAAGAATGGAAATAGGGAAATCAATTAAGAGACTTTTGTAATAGTTCAAATGAAAGATGATAAAGAACTTCAATAAGATGGTAGTCATGTGAGTGAAGAGAAAGAAATGAATGCAAGAGATGCTAAAATAGAATTGACAAGACTTGGCAATTTATTGAAGGGAGGGGGTGAAGCAGAAAGAAGAAGAAATATGAAATCATGAAAAGACTGTCGAAAATGTATTCTGAAGACAAATCTGATTACCTATTCTTTTCCTTTTAACCTGTATAACCTCTGTAATATTGGGTATTTTTTCGCAATATCCTCATCTATAAAATAAGGTTTGATAAGATGATCTATAAGGTCCTTTACTATTTTAAAGCTCTGATTGGTTTTGAACCTAGGCAACTGGAAGGATAGTAGCACTCTCAATTATAGTACTTTGTAGTTTTCTTATTCAATTTTCATATTTTACTCGGTTTTTTTAATATGGTTCATCTCTCTTACAAAACTCCTTGTCAGCAGGGTCTGTGTCTTATTTATCTAAGCATTACTCCACAGGGCTAAGGAGTTACCAGATCCTTTCTGGAGTCTTGTAGACTCTCTGAAACTAAGTATGACCAACTTGTTCTAGTTATCTCTTACCCCAAAATTATCTCAAAGTAAATAAAAATCTTAGAGAATTTCAAGTTAATAAATATCCTATCATTTTGATGTCCTTTGAAATGGAAAGAAGCGAGGATTATATTTTCTAAAAGGCAATTCATGAACTCACAATCTGGTCATGTGACTCTGCATTCCAATTGGGTAGAGAAACACTAAAATCTGGGTTTTTTATAGTTTTGTGTAATTTTATATGAGTGTACATTGTGGTAGGTGGAGGTGCAGAGAGCAGTGAGGTGTGTGTGTGGGGGTGTTGAATATGGGAAAAGAAGAAAAGGACAGCTCTGTAAAGAGGAAGCAAATGACAAGGACTAGGTCATGGCATCTGAAAAAATCAATGTATATCTGGACCATGATGAGGCGATGAGAATTTTGTCAAGAGGCTTCATTATGTGTCTGGTCTGAGAAGGGCAGAGATCAAAGGGAAAGATGATTGAGCAGGTTGACCTTAGATTCTAAATTTTAACACTGATAGCATGCAGTTGAGTTGATTGTATCCTTTTACTTTGAGGGAAAAGAAGGATTAAGTGGAAGTTGTCTAGTGCTCCCTGAAGGTATGGAAAAAGAGTAATGATTTGTATTTAGCTGCAGGGAGCATTTACAACCTGATTTAATTCCTTTTTATTTACATTGATATTCTATTTTAATTAAACACATTTTGCCTTTGAATGTTTGTGTCATTTATTATAGTCTGGCATAGAGATGTATTGGTGGGGACTCAAGCCATGGTTTTGAATGGTTATGATCCAAATAAGCTCTAACCCCACATTCAACTAATCCACTCTTACCTATGGAAAGACAGTCATAGAGTCTTTGAAACTACTAGAAAAAAAAAGGGATAGAAAAATAAATAAAGCAAAAACCCACTGAAGCAAAACTATGTGTATTCTACATTATTATGGCAACAAATCAATAATGGCATTACAATGAGTTCTTGTGTAATCAGATTTTTCTTTCTTTGTTATTACAGCATTAATCTGTGTGTCATAGAGGAAATGGGATGGCTCACAGGACAGGTAATGGGATGCAGAAGAGTTTGCCTTCTAGAACTGAGGCCATGGGGTCAGCAATTATTGAAAGCTGTCACTCCCTAACAACTGCTTGCTGCTCTGTAGGAAGCAAGTTGATGGTTTCAGCCTACTTTTAACAGCTCAAGTATTCACATCACAGAGTTGCTCCCCAGCCTACTGTTATTGATATTATTCATTAGATCATTTTCTGCTTCCCCCACTGCTGTGCTGTAGGCTTTGAGCATCAGACATATCTTAGAAACGAAAATCATAAAGCAAAACAAAAATTGGTCCTAACTGGCGGCTGAGACTCAGTGGTCAAAGATCGTCTGGGTGTCACTGTCATGGGTCATCCCAGTTAGAGTGGAAACACAATAGTTTAGCAATTCATACACTGCTGGTTTCCAAGTCCTGTTCCTTCTATATTGTTATTAATAAAAGGAATCTGTTCATTTAAAAGACTATGAATCTGGCAACTTTTCTAAACATCAAAACTCATTGAAGTGTATATATTTTACACCATCATAGAAATCACAGAGTTGCTAGAAATCTTAGAGATATTCTAGTCTAATTCACACTTAAAGAATGATTACTGCCTATAGCATTCTGACTTTTCTTGCACAAAAACTGCCCACTCACAAACACTTGCCACATGTCCTCACATCCTGTCTCTAAGTCTGAAGCTGTCTTGTTAAATACTTTTTTTCCCATAAGATATTACTTGGAAAGGGGGTAAAGGGGAAGGCATCACAAGCCAATCATACACACACACACACACACACACACACAAACATATATGTGTGTGTATATATATATATATATATATGTATGTATATAGTGTTCCAAAAGTTTTTGTTATTAAAGCTTAAAACAGCTCCAAGACTCTGGGACCCCCCCCCCATTTGTCTGCCAATGGTTTATTTGTGCTGTCTCCAACCAAAAGTCTATGCAATGGAGAAAGATGGTGTCTCAGGCCTTAAAGTGCCTTTGGAATGTACTGGCACTTCATAAAGACCAGTACTTCTTTTTCCATGTTCCCACAAATTTAGGTGTAATCTCCCCACTTTACCAAAACATTGAATTATACATTGTCCATATTCTCATTATGCTTATTTATCCAGTTGCTTTTTCTTACACACATGTACTTAATTACTCTCTCCTTCCCTCTTTCTTCTCTCTACTTTGCCCTCCACGCTTCTTTTTCCCTTCCTCTGCCTGTCTTTCTCTGTCTGTCTTTCTGTCTTGCTCTCTCTCTCTCTCTCTCTCTCTCTCTCTCTCTCTCTCTCTCTCTCTCTCTCTTTGTCTCTCTTGTCTGTCGCCCTCCCTGCCCCCACCTCTGTTTCTGTTATTTATTCTGGAACTACTCCTCTATCCAACACAAACACTGCCACTCCCTGCCTGTACCCTGCCAAACTGTAATCAGTCTTCTGAAGAGAACATTGAAATTCTCTTCTAAAGATGGTTGGAATATTAGATATTGAGGACAGCTGTATGAATATTACTTCTCTTTGCCACTGTCTCTTTACATAAGGTTCTCATCATTGACTGGTCAAAGCCTGTTTTTTTCTCCTACTGTGGAAAGTGAGAGTGTTACTCCAGGATTCCCACAAGTTCGCTGGAAAACCCCTTCTATATGTCCTTAATGGGTCTCAGCATGGCTTACTATTTTCCTATAAGTGATATGCTTATCTATACTTTTTTCTTCTATAATATCAACATCTCCCCTTCCCTCTTCCCCCTATTCACAACTTACATACATTTCTTTTATTCTTCTTTTTGCCCTTGCTTTCTCTTGGTATTTTCATTTCCATCAATATTTTGCTTTCTCTCATTCTCATTTACTTACCCTTTTTTTGGATGCCATCTCCCCACCCCCTACTGCTGCCTTTCAGCTTTGATTTTTAGCTTCTGCTCTTCTTGTTCCTCACTCCCATCTTCACCTATGCCATTCTAGATTTATATCCAGTTTTGATTCTCTTTGTCTTTATTCCCTTGCTGATGCTTCTCTAAGGGCCTGAGTGAATCCCATAAGCAGCCCCAGATGGGTTATGATAACCTCTCTTAGTCTAGACCTATAGGTCAACTGATGTTCTCGAGTATGGCTTCCTCCATTTAGCTGGCAGGTTACTACATCATTTCTTGCTCTGCCCCACCCCCCTGCCAAGAATCCAAATTCAGATATAGTCAACCTATCTCCTTTGATGATGATGAATCCAGTTTCATGACAAGCTTTTACAGTAGATAAAGGCAAGGACTTTCAATTAGGAAGTCCTAGGTTCAAATTTATAATGCTGCATAGGAAACTATTACATCTCTGTAGTTCCCATCTTTAAACCGGGAATAGTAATAGCACCTACCTACCAGGGTAGCTGTGAAAAATTTGATATTTGTAAAGGGCTTTGCAAACATAACATTACGTAAATGCTAGTTATTATGGTTATTTTCCTATTACAGTGAATTATGAGGGTACCTTTTATATCCACCCTTTCTAAGCCTGGCCCAAGATAGAAATATTGTCCATTGAAGTTGGAGATGGAAGTACTGTCTACAGTGCATAGTACCTAAATAAGTGCTCTGGTTTCCAAAGTGTCAAAAGAAGCCTGGGTCAATTCAAAAGCGTTGTTTCCTAGGAATTTCAGATCTTATCTTGAACCTTTTTGGCTACATCCAAAGCTGTCATTATTTTCTGGATTATAGCTTTCAAAACACCATTGAGAAAGATGACTCCCATGTCCACATGAGGAATACCAAATATCCCATTCTCTCTAGTGCCAGCACTAGAATGTCAGCTCACACTATGGGGTTCCAAAGCTATACAGGCTCTAGCCTAGGGTCCTTATTGAAGGCACTGCTCAGACTCTTGGGTCACATATTACTTGCATTATACAATGGAACTGGAGGGCCATGTTCACAGGAATTATTGGACTTTTAGGGATAGGAAAACAGCTTTGAAATTCATTACTTTTCCCCTAGCATCAGTAATTCAATTAGAAATATTTCTCTCTACTTTCAACAACTTTCAAAGGCTTGAACTCAAAGAATTACTCCAATTGAAGCCCCAAGCCTTGCTTAATATCCAAGATTACCCTGACAGTGCTATGAGTCCTGGATATTTCTTTGAATTCCCATCTAAACCGTGGGCAATTTTCAAGCAATGGACTGTTCTTCATTGAAAGCACTGCCCAATAGAATGTAGTAATATCCCCATTCCAATGGAGTCACACTTAGATCAAAACAGGAGCCACTAAATTGTAAATAAGAACACTTGCTGGTACATATCAATCTAGAAAATCACATATTAATATAATACAATTTTGCTTCTTTTTAAATTTGCTATTTTATTTTCCCCAATTACGTGTAAAAACAATTTTAGCATTCTCGTTTCAAAACTTGAGCTTCAAATTCACTCCCTTCCTTTCCCCTCCCCTCCCCTCCCCCATTTAGAAGGCAAGCAATTTGATATAGATTATTCATGTATATTCTTGCAAAACACAAACCCATGTAAGTCATACTGTAAAAGAAAAGCACAGACAAAAAACAACAACTAAGAAAACGAAACTAAAGAAAAAAGTATTTTGAATTTGTATTCAGGCTCCACCAGTTCTTTCTCTGGAGTTTGATAGTACCTTTCATCATATGTCTTTCATAATTGTCTTATAGTATTATCGAGATTAGCTGAGATCATCATACGATATTGCTATTACAATGATAGCCTGGTTCTGTCCATCTCATTATGAATCAGTTCATACAAGTCTACAAGTTTTTCTGAGAACATCCTACTTGTCATTTCTTATAGCATAATAGTATTCCACAACAATCTTATACAACTTGTTCAGTCATTCCCCAATTGATGGACATGCTTTAGATGCCCAGTTCTTAGCCACCACAAAAAAGAGCTGCTATAAATATTTAAGTGTAATAGGTCCCTTTCCCCCTTTTTTGATGTCTTTGGGATACAGATCTAGTAATGGTATTGGTAAGTACAAGGCTATGTATAATTTTATAGATTTTTGGACATAGCTCTAAATTGCTCTCCAGAATGATTGAATCAATATACAACTTCACCAACAGTGCTTTTAATTTGCCAATTAATTTAATTTACCAGTGCACCAAACAGTTTTTTTAATTTACCCATACTACTGCATTTTTATTTATTGTTTTAAACATGTCCTAATGTCATTTTAATCCAGTTCAGACTGCTCTTGGAAGTCTCATGCCTTTTTTATTTGACACTTGTGACCTGCTCTATAAGCCACTTAGACCTGTTACTTTTTCAATATAGGCAGTCACTGTGTGACTGCCCCAGAAACTCTCAAATCTTCCCATCTCCTCTTAAATCAGGTGAAGAAATAATGAGACTCTGAGGGAGTCTCAAAATATGAAAAATTAAGTAACTTTTCTAAGATGTCATCCATCAGTTTTTGTTTGTTCCTCTCAATTTCTTACTGCTCTATTCACTCCCCTATTATTTGCAAGAAGGGAGCTTCTGTGAGGTACTGGTGATTTTGACATGTAATAGGGCTTCCAATTGGACATTGTTATAATCATGGTTACATCTAGAATTGGATTCTTAAATTTTTACTTGAGTGATCCTCTCCCTTCCTTTCCTTTTTCTCACCTTACCTCCCCTTACACCACCCAGGTAAAGACTGACTACTGGAGGAATTAAATTGAGCCAATGAGATCGCTACATCTGCAAGAGATTATTACATACACAACAATGTTATCCATGAAAAAAATCACAATGTCTGCCCTAATGTATCCGATAACATCACCAGGAGGCATCTAAACTCAGATTAAATACATTGGCTAATCTTAGTTGAAGAAGGAAAAACAATGAATCATTTCCTTTTTCTAAGTAGATATATAAGGGAGCAGAAGTGTAAAATGGTGTATACATTGTTAGATATAGTTAATGTGTTTGTTTTGTTGTTGTTCAGTTGTATTGGACTATTCTAGAACCATATGGAGTTTTCTTGGCAGACACTGGAGTGGTTTTGACATTTCCTTTCCCTACTGGATTAAAGCAAACTGAGGTTAAAGTGACTTGCCCAGGGTTACTCAGCTAGTGGGTATATGAGGCAGGATTTGAATTCAGGTCTTTCTTACTCTAGGCCCAGTACTCTATCCTGAATTACCCAGCTGCCTTATGTGTTTGTTGGTACTGGTAAGTAATTTTTTTTTTTTGTTTTCAGGAATGATTGTATGGTAGGGATGTATAGTTAATATGGCATAAAATAATAGGAATAAATATTTCTTTTTCTCCCTCTTTTTCCTTTTTCCTTCTGGTACCTATTAAGGAACTTCAGTAATGGTGAATTCATCAATCTGAGATAGCCTATTACATTTTTAGAATAAAATTTCTTTAATTTATTTACACATTACTAAAATATTCTTGTTTAAGAGTAAACATAATATCCTCTCCCCCAAAAATATAAAACTTCATGAGAAAGAAAGTGAAAGAAAGAGAAAAAATGTGTTTTGGTCTGTGTTCTGATTCCATCGGATCTGTCTTGGGTGGATCACGTTCTTTATCGTAATTCCATCATAGAAGTTGCTGATTGCAATTTCCTCCATCCATTCCTCCCCACTTCATCTATTATATTTTCTCACTCCTTTAACTCTTCAAAAATGTGCTGTGGGGCAGCCAAGTGGCAGAGGGGACAGAACACTGGCACAGGGGACAGAGCACTGGCCCTGGGGTCAGGAAGTTGCAAACCTACATCCCTCCCCAGAGACCCAGCAACCACCTGGTCCTATGATCTAAGACAGCAACCCAATCCTACCACCTTGCAAAAAAAATAAAAAATAAAATGTGTTATATCTGACTATCCTCTCCTATGATCTACCCTCTCCTCTATCACCCATAAGCCCCTCCCCTCTCCCTGTCCCCCTTCTCTCCTTTTTTCCTCTAGATGTCTATACTCTATTGAGTGTATACATTGTTTCCTCTCTGAGCTATTTCTGATGAGAATGAAAGCTCCCTCATTCTCCCTCACCTCCCCCTCTTCCATACCATTGCAAAAGCTACATTAAATATCTTTTACATGAGATATCAGCCTATTGTACTTCTCCTTTCTCTTACTCCCAGTGCATTTCCCTTTCATCCATTACTCCCTTTTTACAATATATTATATCTTCAAATTCAGCTCTCGCTTGTGCCTCATCTCTAAAATCTCCTTCTATCTTTACTATTAAATGAGAAGGTTCATATGAGTATTATCAGTATCATCTTTCCATGTAAGAATACACACACAGTTCATCATCATTAAGTCCTTCATAATTGACCCTTCTTGTCTACTCTCTCTATGCTTCATTTGAGTCCTACTTGAAGATCAAACTTTCTGTTCAGTTCTGGTTGTTTCAACAGGAACATTTGACATTCCCCTGTTTCACTGAAGGTCCATCTTTTCCCTGGAAGAGTATGTTCAGTTTTGCTGGGTAGTTGATTCTTGTTGCATTCCAAGATCTTTTGCCCTCTGGAATATTATATTCCAAGCCCCATGAGCCCTTAATGCTGACTGTAGCTCCATGATATTTGAATTATTTTCTTCTGTCTGCTTATAATATTTTCTCTTTGACTTGGGAGTTCTGGAACTTTGCTATAATATTCCTGGGGGCAGGGTTGTTATTTTTTTGAATCTCTTTCAGTAGGAGATTGGTGGATTCTCTCAATTTCTATTTTGCCCTCTGCTTCTAGGATATTAGGACAATTTTCCTATAGAAATATTTTTAACATGAGGTTAAGGCTTTTTTCCTGATCATGACTTTCATGTAGCCCAATAATTTTCAAATTATATTTTCTAGATCTGTTTCCTGGATCAGTTGTCCTTTTCAATGAGATGTTTCACATTTTCCTCTAGTTTTTCTTTTTTTTGGTGTTGTATTATTGTGTTTTGATTTCTTTCAAAGTCATCAGCTTCCTTTAGCTCCATTCCACATCTGAAGGATTTGTTTTCCTCAGGGAAATTTCTTATCTCCTTTTCCATCTGGCCAATTCTGCTTTTTAAAGCATTCGTCTCCTCATTAAGTTTTTGAACTGTTTTATCCATTTGACCTAAATAGATTTTTAATATGTTATTTTCTTCAGCATTTTTTTGGAAATCTTTGACTAAACTGAAGACTTAGTTTTCATGTTTTTCCTGCATCTCTCTCATTTTTTTCCAATTTTACTTCCACCTCCCTTACTTGATTTAAAAAAAAAATCTTTTTTGAGCTCTGTCATAGGCTGAGCCCAACTTCTATATTTCTTGGAGTCTTTAGATGCAGCAGTTTGGACTTTCTCATCTTCAGATTGTGTATTTTGGTCCTCCATGGGACCAAAATAATGTCTATGGTCAGGTTCCTTTTTTGTTTGTTTATTCATTTCCCCAGCCTGTGTCTGTTTTAGGGGTGCTTCTTGAGCATTTGAGTATTATTGGGACTGCTCCACAAGGACCTCAGTTCCTTCAAGGTCTTATGGGAGGTTCTGACTGTTCTCCTGGTCTGTTGAATGGCCATAAGCTCACCCCTCTGGGGCCCCAGACTGTGACCTGGGTCTGAATATGATCAAAGCCCCTGTGTGCTGTCCTAGGGACAGAGGACAGACCTTGGCAATCTCCTTCCATCCCCTTACCTCTCATGGGTTGAGCTCTCAGGGAGCAAGCAGCTGCCAGGTTGGGCAACTCCACAGCCATGCTTCCATTCCTGGGATCTGTGCTGTGCTGAAGGCTGTGACCATGCTGAGGAGGACCACACTGGCCTGGGCTTAACACTTGCTCTGGCAGAGGTCACCTTGCTGATCTTCCAAGTTGTGCTTGATGCTCCATGGGGTGGCAGGTCAGGAAACTCAACCTATTACATTTTGAAAAAGATGTTGGGAAATTTTATCTTTATTGAATCCTATTCTGCTTCCTGAGAGTGTCCACCAATGCTTTCTTTCTCTTCTTTCTGTTTCTCTGTCCATCTCTCTCTCTGTCCCTCTGTATTTTTATCTCTGTGTCTCTCTACCTCTCATTCTGTTTCTCTCTCTCTCTCTCTCTCTCTCTCTCTCTCTCTCTCTCTCTGTCTGTCTCTATCTCTGAACACTAAACATAAAAGAAAGTGAGAAAAAGTGGAGAGAACTAGTGTTTGGACTCAACTGGTGTTTGGACTCAACCGGTGCTTGAGTAAGGCAGCTGTACTGAATCTTCACATAATATGACCATTCCATATCATTTGATTGACTGACTCCCTGAACACATTCAGTCACTAGACTTATGCTATTGTAACTTTAATCACAGTTATATACCATTGATAGTGCTAGAGAACTCCTTAGTAATCCACATTGGTCTCAATTTTTCTCATAAAAATTTTTTGTTGGTATTTTGCAGAAATAATGGCCACAAATATACAAGATTTCTTAGTAATGAATACTTCCCCAGACATAAATGATACTGGGCATACTGTTACTGAATATGCATCTATGTATATCTATCTCTATCTCTATCTCTATCTCTATCTCTATCTCTATCTCTATCTCTATCTCTATCTCTCTACATCTACATCTACATCTACATCTACATCTACATCTACATCTACATCTATCTCTATCTCTATCTCTATCTCTATCTCTATCTCTATCTCTATCTCTATCTCTATATCTCATCTATATCTATATCTATATCTATATCTATATCTATATCTATATCTATATCTATATCTATATGATATCTATCAATATATTTTATTGTGATGCAATAGCATTCATTGAAAGGGATATGTAAATTATTTTTAAAAGTGTAAAGGGCTCCTGACATCCAAAATGTTGAGAATTATTATTCATATTGAGAGGAGGAAACATTGGATCTCACCAATTAAAGAAATGTGTGACCATATGAAGGAGGGGAAATTTTTACATTGACATCAGGAGAGAATTAAAGTGACCATAGAACTCCATTGAACTGCCTAAGTAATAATATCTTGTTTCTGGATGCAATCAAGTCAAAGCAATATTAACAGTATAAAATATGCTTTAATTCTTCTGTAAATGATTGTTTTTCAATCTTTTATGGGTCTGATTTTATAGTATTCATTAGTATTCTTTTGTGGTTAATTATAGATTCATTTACATTAGCAGGACCCCCCCAAGCATTGGATAGACAGATGGGAATGTTCATTGTAAGGTTTAGGTTCTAATGAGGGCCACAGCTGCTGGTTGAAAATATCAGCTCTGGAAGAAGAGGTGTTTTTTCTGTTCCATTTAAAATACAAAGACTGAAAGAACCACATTTCTAAGATTACTGGGAGATGTTTTAAGAGAGATGATCCTAACTCCAGATAAGAGTTTGAATGTATCCTTATCTTGGACACAGAAGGTACTCAATAGATATTAATGATTTTAGATAAAAGTATACAATTTGAGTGGATAAATGAAGATAGCTGATAGGTGTCTACATTCTTTATTCATTTTGAGGGGCAGTATCGTGTATTGCAGTGGTTCTCAACATTTTGGATGTCAGGAACCCTTTACACTTTTAAAAATAATAAAGGACTCCAAAAAAACTTTTACTTGTGTGATTTCTATCTATTGATAATTGTCAATTAGAATTTAAAACATGAATTTTGAAATAATTGTTGGTTAATTTAAAATATAACATACTCATTACATCTTAATATAATCATTTAAATGAAAAACAGTTTTACAAATTGAAAAAAAAATTAATGTTGAGTGTCATTGTTCTACATAATTTTGTAAATCTCTTCACTGTCTGGTTTAACAGAAGACAGTTGAACTCCCATATCTGCTTCTGCATTCAATCTGTTGCAATATATTGTTATGGTTGAAGTATATGAAAAAAATCCGTGCTAACACAGATATCTATAATTGGAAAGGGAAGACATTTTAATAGACAAATAACATCTTAGTATTAATATGAAAATAGTTTTAAACTTGTAGGCACCCTAAAAAAATCTTGGAAATGCCTAGGGATCTGCAGACCACTGTTTGAGAACCATTGACATAGTGGATAGGGCACTCACTGATCTTGAAGTCAGAAAGTTCTGGGATAAAATACTGTTCCACAGAATTACCTGCTATGGGACCCTGGGCAAATATCACTTTTTTGAATTTTGCTTTCCTCATCTGTCAAATGTAGGAGTTGAGTTCAGTCTCTTAGTACTTCTGTGGTACAATGGAAAGACTACTGAAATTGATGCCATAGGATCTGGACTCAGTTCTTGGCTCTTCCACTTAATATCTGTGTGACTTTAAAACTACTTTACCTTTTTTCTGGGTCTCGGTTTCTTTATTAAGAGGGGGATTGGCTAGATGATTTCTATGTTTGTTTTTTTACATTTCTTAATCTAGGAGTCTGTTTTTTGAGTAGACAGTTCTATGTTGAAAAAGACAGAAAAACCCACAGGGAGTTTGCAGTCTAGTATACTATAGGGCTCAGATAATGTTAGAACCAAATCCAATTATGGTGGGTGTCTGGGAAAGGTACAAACCAAGAAATATGAGAGTACTGAAGTGGAAAGTTACTTCTGGTGAGGGTGTGTGTGTGTGTGTGTGTGTGTGTGTGTGTGTGTGTGTGTGTGTGAGAGAGAGAGAGAGAGAGAGAGAGAGAGAGAGAGAGAGAGAGAGAGAGAAAGAGACAGAGTGACAGAGAGACAGACAGACAGAGACATATCATGATCTTCGATAACTACTTATCAGAAGTATACGACAAAATAGTTAAACTAAACATTTTTACGATAAGGTTACCTGTATCACTTCCTCCATACTGGGCTAAGTGAAACTATTAAGATGTCATGAGGACTGCTGGTAGTAGGATTCAGATATTTTTTTTCCTTCATGACTTCTAATAGAAATAAATTCAAATGAACTAGTACTTCAATCCTATTCAGAGATGATTTTATCAAGACAATTGACAAAGAAGAATTTTTATTGCCTGCATTGTTTTAGCTTCTCAGATAAGACAGTAAATGCCAAAAATGTTTTTTTCGAAATGCAACACAATTATTATTATTATTACTGTTGATATTTCCTCCTTGACTCAAAACTTTTTATTGCCTCTTATTCTTGTTTAGGGACTTGATCCTAATCTAAGCTCATCTGCTTGACTGTCCAAGCACACCTTATTTCTTACTATTCTAAAACATGGCCATTATCCTCATCCAGGACCAATGAATAAATAAAAAAGAATTTATTTAAGGTCAGATAGACAATGCAGTAGATAGAAAAATGGGATTAGAGCCAGGAAGAACTGACTGAGTTTAAATCTGACATGGGATATTCATTAACCTATGTGATTCTGGACAAATCCTTGAGCTTTTGTTTGCCTCATCTTTTGAGTGAGAATAATTATAGTACCCACCACTTAGGTTTGTTGTAAAGATCAAGTGAGATGATAAAGAGTTAAGAATGATACCTGGATCATAGTAGGGACTATATGAATATTACCTATCATTTATTAACTCATTATATGCTATGAGATGGGGCTACAAAGAGACAATAATCCCTGCTCTCAAAAATTCACATTTTTGGGGAACATATCCCATGGTATAGTGGGGAATACTGTGTATACACAAATAAATAAATATTGAGTATATAGTATTTACTAGCAATGATGAAACATTTTAAAATTTACAGAGCCCTTTACATATATTGTCTTATTTGATTCCCTTAGCTCTTTGAAGCAGAGTGCTACTGGTAGTAGATACTATTTTTGTTGTTGTTATTATTATTATTATTCCATTTTTACAGTTAAGGGAACCGAAGCTGAGAATAGTTAAATGATTTATCCACATATTTATGTGTCTGTCAGGATTTAAACTGAACTCTTAAGTCCCATACTCTATCTAGCAAGCTCAACATAAAGTCAGTTTCTTTAAGGTGAGCTGTATGAACTGAGGAAGACCATGTTCTAAAATAGGAAAGGAAAGTGAGGTGGGAAGGTGGGGTTCAAATGATGGACTGAAAGATTAGTGGACTGTTAAAAGTGTTTGAGCATGTGTGTTTGGAGGGTTGGTAAAGTTGGGTGAGGTGGTTATATTTGCATTTTAGGAACATTGATTTGACAATTGTGTGGAGGATGGAATAGAGAATGGGTGTAATTGGAGTCAGGGAAATCATATAACAGGTTATTGCACTAATAATAAGAGATAGATGACATTTATATGATATCTAATATGTTCTAGCAACTGGACTAAGTGCTTTGTAAGTATTCTTTTACTGTTATTGTTGTTGTTTTTGTGAGGCAATGGGGTTAACTTACTCAATTTCACACAGCTAGTAACCATCAAGTGTCTGAAATCAGATATGAACTCAGGTTCTTCTGACTCCAGGAACAATACTCTATCCTCTGTGCTACTTAGCTGCCCTAGGTTCCTCCTTCTTCTCCTTTTTTTAATTGTTTATAAGTATTATTTTTATGTGATCCTCACATCAGCCCTGGGTGGTAGGGGTTATTGTCATCTTAATTTTACAGAGGAGAAAAAAGAGGCAGACAGAAGTAATATGACTTGCCTAGGGTGACACATAAATGAGATGAAATTTGAAATCAGGTCTTGTTGACTCCTGTCTTATCCATTGAGTCACTTGAATGCCAGAGGTAGTATAGGTGAGAAGAATTGATATTTGAGCTTCAGTATAAGCCAAGTGAGTGGAAAGAACAGAAGGCCCCCAGAAATAACATAAAATTAGGAATAATAAGATTTGACAACTGAATGGATATGTAGATTGAGGGATAGGAAAAGTATTAAAATGACACAGAATCATAGATTTAGAGCTGTAGGGACCTAGGTGGCCATTAATTCCATTTCTTTAGTTTACAAATGAAGAAACTGAGTCACAGAAAGGTTAAGTGATTTAACCCTGGAAATACACATATCCTCCACTCATTGAAAGGAATAGAGTATAATAAATGAGACTCTGGATTTGACATTGAAAGGTTTGGGTTTCAATCTTATCTCAACTATTTTCTATGTGGTTCCAGGTAAATTACTTTACTTCTCTGGGTGTCAGTTTCCTCATGTATAAAATAGAGTTAGATTTGAATAGTTTTAAGATCCATTATAAGTGGAAATCTGTGACCATGAATTGTCTGAATTTAAATTTCCCAGCTTATGCAACTGAGCGTCTGGAGGCTTCTGGGCACTGAATGAATAGAGAGCCAGACCTAGAGTTGGTAGGATCTATTTCAAATCTAACCTCAGCCATTTACCAGCTGTGTGACCCTGGACAAGTCACTTAAGCTTGGTTTTCCTCAGTTTTCTCAACCTTAAAATGAAGATAATAATAGAATCTAACTCCCCAGGGTTATTATCAAGAATAATGAAATAATTTTTGTAAAGTGATTATGCACAATGCCAAAGATATAGAATGGCAAAATAAGTATTATTTCCTCATTTTCTGGAAGGACGATAGTGCCCTAATAGAAACAAAAGTTTAGACAAAGGGGGAGGTTTGGGGAACAAATATGATACATTTGCCTAGCATTGTTTAAGGAGAGAATAACCTTTTAGGAAACTCTAATCTGGGGCTGTACAATGAATAGGTCACTGGATTTTCAAATGGTAAATTAAATAAAATAAATGCTCATTAATAAAGACATACACACACTTTGCAGTTTCATTATCTGTTCTTTACAGTAAATATTTACACACTAGCAACTCATTAATCCTGAAGGTTCCTGAGAGGCATGTAAGTAGAATTATTTCCATTTTATATCCTTTTCACTTTATGTTTCCTAATTGGTTCAACATCATGTTATTTAAAGGTAAATTGTTTACTCGTGATTCTTTTCCCTTTTTGGTTTTGTTTTAGGTGCTTTTATTTGGTGTGATGGGATTGCATTTTTCTACCCAAATTCACAAAACTGTTTTCACCTGGTTCTTGTTTCTCATGCTATTTTTTCCCTTTAAGCTCCCTTTCTATCTATGTTTCTGCCTCTGCCTCTATCTCTCTCCCTGTCTCTGTATCATTGTCTCCCTGTCTTTCCCTGTCTCCCTATCTCTGTCTCTCTCCCTTCCCCCCATCCTACCCAAAGCCTTCCTCAGAGGGTATATAGTCTAATAAAAATGGCCAGAAGACTGATAAAAAAATGGAACTGGGGGATTTCATGCATATTCTGCATTTCTAGTCTACAATTTCAAGTATTTCATTCCCCCTTTTAACCTTTCTGACTGGTCCTCATTCATTTTAATATGTGACTCCCCCCACCACAACACTTATGTTTCTCTTCAGAACTTGTCTTTTTATGCAATAATATTGGTTTTGATTGCTCAGTAAATTAGATATACATATAGTCTCTCCTATTGGCCACTTTTTATTTTAAAAATCCTTAAAATACTGTTCAATAATGGGAGTCTCTTTTCTTGTAAATATTGTCTCATCTAGGATAGGGTAGTGCTACTGCATAGGAACACGGGAGACTTCCCCAGTGACGGTTCTCTCCAAGACACCAGAATGGGTATCTTGCTATCTTTCCTCTGCCTGCCTGCCAAACCAGAAATTATGATCCTCTTCACATCTTATGGGGCAGGGATTTATAGAATCAGAAATTTAGAGGCAAGAGGGACCTTAGAGGTAAATTTGTTCAAGTCCCTTTATTTTGTCAAGGATACCTAAAAAGAAATTGTGTTTATGTGAAACTCATGGTCATACAGCTCCCAAGCAGCAGGATGGACATTCAAATCCAGCTCCTTCATGTTAAAATACAGTTTATTTTCCTCTATACTAGCTGCATATCTTAGTCCCCCCAACTAGCTGCAGGACAGAGCTTCAGAAATTGAATCCTCACACTAGCCAGGACTTCTTTTTCATAAAATACTTTATTATGGAAACCTTAACTGTATTTCTCATGCTATATAGTATAGTTGTTACTGTTTAGTCATTTCAGTCATATCTGACTATTTAAGATCCATTTGGGTTTTCTTGGCAAAGATATTAGAATGGATTGCCAATTTGTTCTCCAGCTCAGTTTAGAGAGATGAGAAAACTGAAGCAAATATAGTAAAGTGACTTGCTCAGGGTCACATAGCTAATAAGTGTCTGAGGCTGTATTTGAACTCAAATCTTTGTGACTCCTGATATCCTTACTCCAGACCTGAAGCTCCATCTATTGTGTCTCTATTTGCCCCATATTTATTTCTTATTCACCTTCAAGATGGTAAACTCCAAGAAGACCAAGACTGTCTTAGCTAAACACTGAAGTTCTCCAGATCCCATTATAATATTTGCTCAGAAATGTTTGCACTGGTTGTTTTATTTTATTGAGTAAAAGACAGAGGTTGTATTCACATAGAAAATAAAGAGCAACTGACATATTTTGAACAAAACAGAGACATGTCCAGCTAGATCTATGCATAAAAAAAGATGATTCTTGCACTAAATTGAAATGTCTTCTCCAACAGCATATATAATAAAACAGAAATGATATAGTAGCAACATGATTCTAATATAAGAATGGCACACATATTTGTGAAACACTACATATATTTGTCTCATTATAAGGGAAGTTTTTTTTATTTTTGGGTAGGCAGATATGGGGAGATTGCTGTCACATAAAAATAAGTATAGTACCATATTAAATACGATATTTTGTAGGTAGCCTCATTTGTGAAAGGTATGGTGGGACCATTCCTTTTTGTTTTTTTTTTTTTCTTTTAAAATATTTTCCTTTTTTTAAATATCTGATCCATCATTTTCATTATTGTAGACAATTTTTTTTATCAGTTCCACATGTACAATCCCATTAACTTCCTCTGTAGCCACATCATGATGTTGCCTCAAATAATACCTCTGAGCTCCAGACCAATGAAAATGACTTTTACCAATGATAGGGCCAAGGAAATAAATAATGAAGGGATTAATCTATTTCTTGGTGAAGAAAGAGATGATGTTAACAGAAGATAGAAGGAAAGCAAAAACCACTCTTCATTTTCTCTATTGGTTTAGTTTTTGTTTTAATAAGGTGACCATTTTTCAGATATAAGTACAAAACAAAAATAGTTTAAAAGGTAATTTAAATTTGAACTAGATGAGGATATTTTAAGACACCTGGTTGATTCAAATGAGTTAAATTGGCCAGGTTTGAATGAATTATATCTTAAGCTACTGAAAGAATTCCTACATATTACTAAAGCATTGTTCAGCATCTTGAATAATTATAGAGAAAAAGGGGGTAGCTAGGTGGCGCAGTGAATAGAGCAGCTGCCCTGGAGTCAGGAGGACCTGAGTTCAAATCTATCCTCAGTTACTTAATAATTATCTAGTTGTATGGCCTTGGGCAAGTCAATTAGCCCCATTACCTTGCAAAAACCTAAAAAAAAGAGGCACAGAATGGCCTCTTAAATAACCATAGAGAAAAAGATACTGTAGGCAAAAGGATCATAGAAGTAGACCCCAAATAAGGGACTTCATAGGGTATATGGTCTAGGCATTTCATTTTATAGGTGATCAAATTGAAATTTGAGGAAATTAAGGAATCAACCCATTTTCTCTGACTAAGCTCAGTTGATTTTCCATAATACCACAAAGATTCCTTTGTGAGGACAAGACTATAAGACTGGAAGTGGGTAAGTGCCACTTTGAAAATTCTGAAATTTCTTTCTTTTTTTAAGATTTTATTTTTTTGAATTTTACAATTTCCTCCCAATCTTCACCCCCCACCACAGAAGGCAGTCTGTTGGTCTTTACAATGTTTCCAAGGTATACATTGATGTTAAGTTGAATGTGATGAGAGAGAAATCATATCCTTAAGGAAGAAAAATATATTATAAGAGGTAGCAGAATTACATAATAAGATAATGGTTTTTTGTCTAAATTAAAGGTAATAGCCTTTGGTCTTTGTTCAAATTCCATGATTCTTTCTCTGGATACAGATGGTATTCTCCCTCAAAGATATCCCCCAAATTGTATCTGATTGTTGCACTGATGGAATGGGCAAGTCCATCAAGGTTGGTCATCATTCCCATGTTGCTGTTAGGGTGTAAAAATTCTGAAATTTCAAAAAAAGTGTAGGAGATAAATTATAAATGAATGTGTGAGAAAGCATTTTATAAATGATTTCAATGTGTCAGAAACTGAACTGTCCTGAAAAACAAATACAAAATATAAGTTAGTTTTCGCCCTCAAGGAGTTTACATTGCAAATGGTGGAATCCAACACTTATAGCTGGGGCTAGAAACGTTGGAAGGAGGAAAAACACTGCCAGAAAGTGTGGTTTGGAAGTAACAAGAAAGCTTGGTTCTGGGCAAAATATACTGAAATCTCCTCTGTATCATACTAGGATATTCTTAGAGTTAGAATTCAAGGTTCTGGTGGAACAGGGCATGAGAAAATTGCTGATGATGGCCAGAGCAGCAGCATGGTTTCAAATTATCCAGGAAGTCTTACATTCACATAGACACACACACACACACACACACACACACACACACACACACAAGCACACATCTGGAGGAAGAAGTTCTATAGCAAAGGCAGTTTGACATAGTAATCACAGAACCAGTTCTGGAGCTATGACAGATTTCAGTTTACTCTCACACACACTGGCTATGTGCCCCCAGGCAAATCATAGCTTCTCAGTGCTTTAGGTAACTCTTTAAGGCTATAAACATAAATCCCAAATCCTACCCTTCTTTCATGGATCAGCTCCAATCCTACTTCCTTTTCTTCCCTATTTCTCTCGGCCCCCTGGACCCCAAGCTGGTTGTGACAATAATGATTATCATGTATATAGTGCTTTAAGATTTGCAAGTGTACCTATTATGCCCCATAGTCTTCATTAAAATGTTTAATAAATATCATTATTATTTCCTATTTTAATGATAAGAAAACTAAGACTGGGAAATTGTGACTTGATCAGGGTCACATAGCTATGAATGTCTGAGGCCAAATTTGAACTCCATTTTTTTAGAATCTAAGTCTAGAAGTCTTAGGCACTTCATCACCTAGTGCCTTTCAATGCCATGAATACTTCTTGACTATATCATTCATTAAAGTTATTACTTTGTATTTTTAGTTCCAGCTTCATATAGACATTTACCTTATCATATATTTTTCACCTCATCTGGATTGATTGTGAACTCCTTCACAGATGGTGGGTGTGCTATATTATATATACTATTATAACTTTTTTTGCTTTGCTTCTTTTTATTTAAATAAATAAATAAATAAATAAATATTGAAAGTTAACAAGTTCTAGAGCTGAAAAGCACTCATTGGGGATCCATAAAATAGATACATATGAGTGGGCTCAGGGGAAAACAAATGTATAGCTTACCTGGTGCTATTAAGGAGTCATTAGTTCTATATACAATAGTATTAAGAAGATACAGCTTATGTAGTATTATAAAATGGTGTTCTTTTGAATGCAAATCCATCCAAGCTTCCAATTCAATTACATTTAATAAGCTTTAATTAACCACCTCCCAAGCATTATGCTATGTGTTAGGAATACAATAGCAAAAAATGAATCAGTCTCTGCCCTCAAGAAACTTACAGTCTGTTATTTTATACACACATATACACATAAACATAAATATAAAAATACACATATAAATACAAATAAATAGCAAGTATTTATCATCTATTTATCCATCTATCCATCTATCTATCTATCTATCTTTCTATTATCATCCATCTATCTATTCTATCTTTGGGAGGAAAGAAGCTGAGCACTCAGGAAATACCTCATGTAGGAGATGGTTCTAGAATCCAGTTTTGAGAGAACTTAGAAATCCCAGGAGACAGATTTGCAGAGATTTCAGGCATGGGGGACATCCTTTCCTAAAAGCAAAAAGAGAGAGATATAGAAAGTTGTGTACCAGTTTGACTGGTACATAGAGTGTGTGAATGGGATAAACAAAAGTGTGAACAGCTTAGAAGGGTAGACTGGATCAAATTGTGAAGAACTTTAGATGAAGATTACATTTTATTCTCTAACTGAGAGGGAGCTGCTGGGAGTTTTTTTTTTTTATCAGTGAAGTAATAAGGTCAGTACTTCACTTTAGGAAAATCATTTTGGCAGCTATGTGGAGGATGGATTGGATGAGAAGGAGACTTAAGGAAGAGAGATAATTTAAGTGGCTATTGTCATCTTACTATTCTATATACCCTTCTAGCCTCACGGTATTATTACACCTTTGCATAGATTGATCTCCATATCTATATGTACTTTCTCTTCACATTTATCACCTACTCTATGAAGATTTTTCTTTCCTGATTCTGTACTCTCCCTTATCTAGTATTGTCTCTATTACCTTCTATTTATTTTTTACATAATTATAGATGGACATATTAGTCTCCTTTTATGCAAAGTTGGGTCTTTGATGATTGCGTCTGATTAATTTATGACTAACTATTCCCTGTGCCTATCATAGTGTCTGGCAAATGGACAGCTAATAAATATCTTTTGATCGATAAATGGATGAGGTCACGAAGACCTGATTCTAGCAGATTGGTCATGTAAATGAAGAGAAGGGAACAGATTTAACTGTGGAGTCAGAATTAACTTGGTAACTGATTAAATATGGAAAGTAAAAGAGACTGAAGAGTTGAAGATGAATCTGGGAAGTATGTTGTGTTGAAAAAGGAAAGTTAGGGAGAGTTAGTCTTAAGGCAAAATATAGACTGTAATGTATGTGAAAAGTATGGATTATATTCTAGAAGTACTTAGTTTACCTACCTGATAAAATGTCTGACTGTACTTAGCATGGTGTCTTTCATACAGTGGTTTTTCAATAAATATTTGCAGATGGCTTCATGTACTGCTCTTTTTAAAGGTCTTGCCTCAGGTGTGGCCTATCTTGCCCCTTACTAGTATTCTATGAGTTTACTTTGGGACTTTATGAACCTGGACTCAGGAGGCAATTGTAGATTTAGTAGGTCTTAGTGGCTTGGAAAGGATAATGGGTATTGTGTATAAAGAACTTAGTCTTTTTTTTTATTTTACCACATGGGAAGAAACCTGATGAATGCTGTGTAAAACATGCTCAAACTTGCAAAATTCTTCCAAATTTATGCCAAACATGGACAAAAACTAATGCATTTGGCTAAAAATATTTATCTACAAGAAGACACTCTAATTTTTTTTCCTATGACTATGTGTGTGTGATTCAGCATGTGAAGGAAAATATTTTAATGTCAAAATATGTCAGATATTAAGGTCAATTGATTTTCAAAGCTTTCAGGCTAGAGGAAAAACATAATGTGTCGATTTTTTTCTTAATGCATATTATCATAATTTGTCCTACTAGATATGTTAAGCAAGTATCCATGAACATAAGGAGAGATTGGAGGGAAACTGTCTCTAAAACAACTTTCAACATGAACATCACTGCAGCAGTATTTGCCAACGCAAGCTGACATGTACATGCTAGATTAGACTAGATGATGAATTTAAAACAAGTTGGTGCTCTCACTGTGGCCCAAATTAAGTCTTGTTCTAAAGTTGCCATAGCAACATTATCTGTACCAAATGTCCTGCACCACTGAATAACTGGAAATGTTTTCTGTTACTTAGAAAAAAAAATTACATTGCTATTAATTTCTCATCCCCTACTGTATAGAATGCATGTTGCTTATGCAAATTTTTTTAAAAAATCAGCAAAACTCCTGAATAGATGCACCATGTAGATGTTATATAATTAAAAAGACAAATGCCAGAAGAATGCCAGAGAGAATTGGTCTGAGTGGTAGTCTGACAAACAGAAAAGAATTGAAGGGGGAAACAATGCATCAGGGTTAGCTTTCATCAGCTTAGTATGTATGAATTTCCAACTTCCTGGACCACTCACTAGACATTCTCCTTAGAACTTTGGAAAGTTGAGCAACACTTAATAACATTCTATTTGGAGATAAAGCAAAGCATAGCTACATCAACAGGCAACTTCCTTCCAAACTTACATACAGCACTCTAGGAAGCAGAGAAATGTTGTAACCCATTCTCTCCACCATGACCATCAAGGTTCCCTGAAGACTCTATTTCACTTACAAGAATCATCATGATGCAGTGAAACACCAGGCATTGATGTCTTTATTTCTGGGAATTCTTTTAAATTGATTCTATCAATAAATGATTCTCATAAGAAAACACAACTAAGTATTATATCATTTAAGCAAAATAAAGATACTTGTAAATTGGAAGAAAAAATAAGGCACAACATACTATATATTGGCTAATAACCTGTGAATGCATACTCTATGTAGTTTCATTCAACAATTTCAGTGCTAATTATTTTTTATATTTTGGAAATGCTATTTCTCTCGATGTAAATTTAATTCCAAAACACCATTTCATGCTTCATTATCCCTGAATGAGAGTTGCCTTTGGCCCTTTTTTCATTTGTGAATCATGGGTTGTATCACTAAGTGTATTATTCTAAACAGTTCGAGCAGGTAGGCACTCATTTTTTGTTTACATTTACAGAAATTGACCCTTCCATTTTCTATGAAGCATATATAATACTAAACATTGAAATAGACACTAGTAAACTCTGGGAGAGGAGATGAAAAACAGTAAGTGTGGCAAGGTGGTGGTGGTTATGGTGGTGTGTGTGTGTGTGTGTGTGTTTGTGTGTATGAGATGCTCATGAACAGACACATACAAACATGCAAAATACCCTTTCTACTTTTCTATCCAACATAGATTAGCCATGAGATCACTGACTAAAATGTACTATTTGTGTGTGTGTCTGTGTGTGTGTATTGTATGTGTGTGTGTATGTGTGTGTGTGTGTGTGTGTGTGTTTCAGTCTGTGTTCTGATATCATCAGCTCTGTCTCAGGTGGATCACATTCTTTATCATAAGTCCATCATAGAAGTTACTTCCATATTTTTCCACATATTGCTGATTGTAATTCCCTCCATCCATTCCTCCCCACTACCATCTGTTATATTTTCTCTCTCCTTTCACTCTGTCCCTCTTCAAAAATGTGCTTTGGGGCAGCCGAGTGGTGCAGTGGACAGAGCACCGACCCTGGGGTCAAGAGGCCCCAAGCTTACAGCCCCCCCAGAGACCCAGCAACCACCTGGTCCTCTGGTCCCATACAGGCCACCTTGCAAAAAGTAAAACATGAAAATATGTTATATCAGACTATCCTCTCCCATGATCTACCCTTTCCTCTATTACTCACTCCCCCCTCCCTTCCCTCTGTCCCTCTTCTCTCCTTTTTCTTCTAGATTTCTATGACCTATTAAGTATATATGCTGTTTTCTTTCTGAGCCATTGCCTATGAGAATGAAGGGTCCCTCATCCCCCCTTCCCCCTTTCATACCATTGCAAAACCTATTTCTTGACTCTTTTACATGAAATATCTTAGTCTATTCCACCTTTCCTTTATCTTACTCCCAGTACATTTCCCTTTCACCCATTGACTCCATTTTTTACAATATAACATACCTTCAAATTCAACTCTCTCCTGTGCCTTGTCTATATAAGTTCCTTCCAACTGCACTATTAAATGAGAAGGTTCATATGATTATTATCAGTATCATCTTTCCATGCAGGAATACACACAGTTCATCATCATTAAGTCCCTCATAATTTACCCTTCTCATCCACTCTCTCTATGCTTCACCTCAGTCCTGTACTAAAAGATCAAACTATGTTCAGCTCTGGTCATTTCAATAGAAACATTTGAAATTCCCCTGTTTCATTTGAAAGTCCATCTTTTCCCTTGGAAGAGGATGTTCAGTTTTGCTGGGTAGTTGATACCTGGTTGCATTCCAAGATCTTTTGCCTTCTGGAATATCATATTTCAAGTCCTTGAGCCCTTAATGTAGATGCTGCTAAGTGTTGGGTAATCCTGACTGCAACCCATGATCTTTTAATTCTTTTGCTCTGGCTGCTTGTAATATTTTCTTTTTGACTTGGGAGTTCTGGAACTTGCCTATAATATTACTGGGGGTTGTTTTGGGGGGGATCTCTTTCAGTAGGAGATTGGTGGATTCTCTCAATTTCTATTTTACCTTCTGCTTCTAGGATATCAGGACAATTTTCCTATAGAAATTCTTTAAAAATGAGGTCAGGGCTCCTTTCCTGATCATGATTTTCAGGTAGCCCAATAATTTTTAAATTATCTTTCTGGATCTCTTTTCCAGATAATCTTTTTTTTTCAATGAGATATTTCACACTTTCTTCTAGTTTTTCAGTTTTGGTGTTGAATTATTTTGTCTTGATTTCTCGCAAAGTCATCAACTTCCTTTAGCTCCCTTCTACATTTGAAGGAATTGTTTTCTTCAGAGAGCTTTTTTTTATTTCCTTTTCTATCTGACCAATTAAGTATTTGAACTGTTTTATCCATTTGACCTAAACTGGTTTTTAATATGTTATTTTCTTCAGCATTTTTTTGGATCTCCTTAACTAAGCTGCTGACTTTGTTTTTATGTTTTTCCTGCATCTCTGTCATTTCTCTTCCCAATTTTTCTTCTACCTCCCTTACTTGAGAGTCTTTAGTTGCAGAAGCTTGAACTTTATCATCTTCTGAGTGTGTTTTGGTTCTCCATGGGACCAAAGTAATTGTCTAAGGTCAGGTTCCTTTTTCTCTGTTTACTTATTTTCCCAATCTGTGCACTGATTTTGAGTTGCTTCCTGAGTTTTTGAGTATTATTGGGACACTCGCGCCAGCATCTCAGTTCCTTCAAGGTCTAATGAGAGACTCTGACTGCTCTCCTGGCTTGTGGATGACCACAAACCCACCCCTCTGACTCTGTGAGGAGCCCCAGAGTCCCAGGCATAGAGGACAGACCATCTCTCTCCACTCCCTTACCTTCTGTGGGCTGAGCAGTCTGGGAGCAGCTGCTGGGTGGCTCCTTCTGGGCTGCTCCACAGGCCTGCTTCAGTTTCCTGGGATTTGGGCTGCACTGAGGGCTTCAACCATGCTGAGGAGGGCCACACTGGCCTGGACTTCACACTCACTCTGGCAGAGGTCTCCCTGCTGATCTTCCAAGTTTTGCTTGGTGCTCCCTGGGGTGCAGGTCAGGAAACTGCTTCTGCTGTTGGGAGCTGGGGCTCCCAGGGACCCAGGCACCCTGGGGTTGTTCCTGGAAGGCTGAAACTCCTTCACTCAGGTGTACTGCCACCCCTCCAATCCTGTGGAATGGAGTATTCCCACTATTTCCAGGTTACCTTGGGCTGTAAAATTGCCTCACTGAATCTTTCAGTGGGTTCTATCTCTTGAAAATTTAGTTAGAGTCATAATTTTAAGATTTTTGTAATATTTTGGAGTGAGCTACTGAGAAAGCTGTTCTCTTGCCACCATCTTGGCTCTGCCCCCCTAAAATGTACTATTTTTTAGAGGGAAGACCATGATGATTAGAAATTATGTGGATGAATAGATAAGATGCACTAAATTCCTATCTTCATCTCTCAAATATGGAAGATAACTATCATTAGAAAGAGGGTAGCAATGCCATTCCTATAATGGTTTCCTGTCATCTACAAGATCAAACCTAAAGAAATTCTATTTAGTATTCATTTATTTCCCCCACAGGTTTATTTTAATCTATCCTACCTCATCTTTCTCTATGAACCAATAGCATCCTCTTGTTCTAATCATACTAGTCTTCCTGTCATCTTTTGCATAAGCTATTCTGATAATTGGTTATGAATATTAGCTTATGCCTCATACCATGTATACTTTCTACCATTTTTGCCATCATTCTAAATCCTGCCCTTCTCTCAGAAGCATTTCATAACTTCATCCTATGATAATCTTTCTCTTCCTGTGTATTATTTCCCTTAAAAATCAGATATGTAGATACTTTCTATTGTACAGTTTATAACAAGTAAACAAAAATTGATATTAGTCAATAAATTAAGGTAAAGTCTAATATATAAGAAATGTATAGAAGTTGTCATTCAGACTGGAAAACAGTAAATAATAAATTTTGCTTAATTATATATGTCATATTTATATATTTAAATATATATTTATATATTTGCTTGATATATCTGGAAATAATTGTACTTTGATTCAGTTTATATATATCTACACACATGTTACAGCATGTTCTCAGAACCACAGGTGAAAGTTGATTGATAAGTGGATACTAAAGGTGAATGAACAACCCTGAAAGGGTGTGGCAAGTCTTTACACCAAAGTGCTAAGTGTCCATGTAATATTCTTCCAGTCATTGTATATGATATTGAATCCTAGGACACAATGACCTTTAAAGAATCAAAATTATAAATAACATGCCAAAGATGATATAAATATGCTGAAACTGAAACTGAAACTAACAGGTTGAATTATATTATGAAGTACTATAAAAAGTCATTTTTAATGAAATGTATGATTAGAAAAGATGATGAATTAATTATGTAGTGAGTATGAAAAGTGGGAGATGAAGAGCAGAAGATCATTGGTACTTTTACAAATAGTAAAAGAGCCAGAGAATGTTTCAGTATGATGAGGAAAGTTATGAACTATTCATGGATGTGAATGGCATGAGAATGTGTAGCAAAATCATAGGATCATAGTATTTTGGTCTGAGAGGAATCTTGGAGATTGTCCAACCCATTCATTTTACAGTTGGGGAAATAGAGGGAGAGAGGAATCATGTGATTTCTTAAGACCACATAAGAGCTTGTGATCTGCATGCTTTTCATTCTTACTAAATTATCTTACTATTTTCCAAATGTAACATTCTCTGTACCAGATCATAAGTTGTCTCCTGTGCCTGAAATTTATTTCCTCCTTGTCTCCTATTATCTTAGAAGAATATCTTCTTTCATAACTCAGTTCATGACAAAGAAATATATTGGGAATTTAGAAGTAAAAAGAAACAAGAGGGTCAAAGGCTTACAGAATACAGATGCTCCTGTTTCATGAATATAGTTTTAGAAAAGTACTAAGCATGATTTCACTTCATTTCATACATGAGATTTGTCATTTATATACATAAACAAAGTATGCACACATACACATATACATGGAGATTAAATTCTCCAGATCTCTGATTTCTTTGGTATAGAGGACACCCAGGGAGGGAACAATATTTATTGTGTTCAAATTCATTTTCTAACTAAGTCAGAGTGAATCTTGGTAATGTGTCAAATTATCTAAGATCCAAGTCAAATCAGGAGACTTTGGTCTCTAGCCTCAAATTTTATTTCTTTCTATTTCTACCAGACCTTCCAAACTATAAGTATAGTTTTCATTCTAGACATTGTGGCTTCTCTTTCTTTATTAAGTTTCTTAATAGCCTTTTAATGAGAATTTCATTTGAGTTAAATAGGATCTTATTTTTAAAATAAAGCTTTAAAACCATCAAGGGGGCTATAGTTATTCACATAGTAGAGAAAGATTATTCAGCTTCATTCTTACCTACTTTAAATTTGTTGAGATCACTAGGGAAGGAGGGATAGGAAATTTTTCACCAAGATTGTCATGCCTAGTTTTGCTACTGTATTGGTGAAATCTGACCAGCAAGTAAGCAGTGGATGTTTAGGGAATATGGAGAGAGATACACTAGGAGTTGGAAAATAGTCAAAGAAAAACTATCTTTTTTCAGATTTTTGCTTTGGATTAGTCCTATGCTAAATAAAATAAAATAAATTTATTCCTCATCATCTGGGGAGGGAGAATTGCCATAAGGGAAGATAGACATGTTGTCTATATTACTCTATCCTGCCCTTGATAATATATTGTCTTAGAGCTATTGTCTAGTTGTTTCTTGGATAAAATATCTCATTTCTATTTCCTTTGTATTCCCTAAGGTACAAAGTACAAGACAATGCATGTACTTAATAAATGCTGGTAGGATTGAACTAAACCAAACTGAGAAGAGATATGGGATTCAGTGGACTCAAAAAGTACCAATTTCTTCCAAATTACAATATAATGCCTAAGAGAAAAGGCCTTTGAGTATATTTGGGGATGTATTGATGTGTTTGACACCTGAGGGTTTTCAAAAAGAGTCATATAACAAAGACATTTATATAAAAGCTGAATTTTAAGAAGTTTTATTATATTTCTTTAATTTGAGCATGTCTTGCTTTAGCAGAGAATTTCAGAAGCTTTATTTTTAGGATTTAGAAACATTCTTGACTTTTATTCAAAATAATATGTTTGAGTTGTTGGAGAATCTATTCTATTCACATATTTGGCAGAGTGGATTCCTGGCCAAGAAAAAAGAATGGCCATTCCACTGCTGTTTAAAATGTAACATTTTTATGATTACCATAATTAATACTTTCCTCAGTATTTAGGCCTCTTTTTCCTTATAGTAAAAATGTAAAATCATTTTATCAAGTAAGATTCTTCTTTGTTCAAGAGACTTTTACTTTATTCTCAAGATTTTAGTATTATAGATTCAAGTATACCTACTGAATTGTAATTTCACAGGGAAAGCCCATTCACTTAATGATGGTATCTTAACATGGATGTCTTTCTATGATTTTTTAACTTATTTAAGGTAATGTGGTTAAGTGACTTGCCTAAGGTCACATAGCTAGGCAATTACTAAGTGTCTGTGTCTGGATTTGAATTCAGGTCCTCCCGATTCCAGGGCTGGTGCTCTATCTATTACACCACCTACCTGCCTCTATGTTCTCTTTCTTTGAAACAAAGACAAAACCCTGTCTTATTCTTTGTTGTTCAGTTATTTTTCAATTGTGTTCAATTCTTTGGGACCCCATTGAGGTTTTCTTGACAAAATCACTGATTTGTCATTCCCTTCTCCAGCTCATTTTATATATGAGGAAACTGAAGTCAACAGGGCTAAGTGACTTGCCCAGAGTAACACAGCTAGGAAATATCTGAAACTAGATTGGAATTCAGGAAGATGAGTCTTCTTGACTCCAGGTCTGTCAGTCTACCTACTGTGTTACTTAGATTCTCACAATGGTATTAGGAGGACCACATAAAACACAGAAATCAGCTAACTATGTTTGCCTTCAATAATATGAAAGAAAGAAATGGATTTGGAATAAGCCCATCTCCTAGTTTTGAGAATTCTGGTTAATAAATTTTATCTCTCTAAGTCTTTGTTTCCACTTTTCTAAAAAATCAGAATAATAGATTATTACATAAAAATAGCATAATTTATGTTCCCATTCATATCTATACTAAAGTTCTTGCTAGAAGTTCTTTACTCTTATAGATATTCCTTTTTATTGGCAGGGGACTAGAGTGATATTCCATTAAGTGCTGATACTTTAGTTTGGTCTCTTCCCCTTCATAGGAGACTCTTTTCCTGTCTGCAGGGAACAGAGAGAACTCTTTCCAAGTATTCCCTTTGACTAACCTGCACAAGCTGCCTAACATCCTGAGAGTTCACCACCCTACATTCAAATCCCTATTGGCATCAATAATACTTCTCAACTCATTCCCTGGGCAATGATTAACAAACTTTCACCAGAAATGTGCATCTGAGGCATTAACTTTGATTCCTTACTCTCATTCCACAGATTCAAACTGAACCCCACTGTCATAAAAAACAGACTATTTTCTACTCCCTACTGCTCTTTCCCTTATTCTCTTCTCAATCCAACCTTCCTTAGTAATATTGTGTTTTAAAGCTAATCACTTCCTCCACTGTGTTCTCTGGATTATTTGCTCTATAGATAACAAACTTAATTTCACATTTCTTTTTCCCTTTCTGGCTCCTTTTATTTTTTGGCTCTTATTGACACCTGTCTCCCTTCTGATGCCACAGCCTCCCCAGCAACCCACTGGTTGCACTTCCTCTGATTCCCTTGACTGACTGGTTGAAGTGAAAGAGTTGGAAGTGCCGTTTGGTCCCCATTGCCACTTCCAGGTCCTCCATCTACTACCATCATTTAGAGTTTCATTCAATTCCTATTTGGTAGCCAATCAAGTTGGTGGTAGCTTTTTACTATATACCTTCAGAATAATCTCCTTCCTTCCTCAATAATACAATCCTTGACTAAGAGCCTTTCTCTCCTTCTCAACTACAGCCTTCATACTAGGAGTTATACATTTAAATGTCAAACTGCCTTCCCTCCCAGGTCTTCAGTTTATTCATTTCTCACGACCTATTCCTCCACTCCATTTCAGCTATAAAGATGGTCATAGTTTGATTTTACCATCGCTAACAAATGATCCATTTTCATATTTATGAACTTTGAAATTCACTTATTTGGATACAGTCTGTTGTCATTACATCTCTCTTCCTTGTCACCCCAAAACTTGTTCTTTGTTGTCCCTGTGATTGCCAATCCTTTGACCATTAGGCTCTTTCCCAGGCCATCACCAATGCATTAGGTGCACTCTTATCTTCACACAAGTTCAATTCCACTCTGTCCTTTTCTCTGGAATCCCTTTCTCCTTTATCCTATCACTGATATTGCCCTGAGAAATTTCACTCAATCCTGGATTACTCACACAATCCACTGACTTCTCACCTATTCATATGCTGTCCAATGAAGCTGGAGAAAAATCTCAAACCTATGCTACCTGGATCCATTACAAATTTATCTTATGTGATCACAAGTAGACCTCACTACCATAAGGCAATTCCTTTACACCCTTCTAATTGGCTCACTATTAAACTCACCACAATAATTTCATCTTATCAAAACTCTCATGGCTCTGCCTCTCCGCTCCTCTAGTCTTTCACCTAAAAGCTTCAAATTTCATTAAAAATAATTGAGGTCAGTCTCAAAGAGTTAGGTCCTTCACTTCCCCTGTTCTTTGCCTCACATCATTCACATCATTCAAGATGTCATTATCTTCCTTATCATCATTGTTTCATATGAAGAGGTTACCTTCTCCTTACCAAGGTGAACCCCTCTATATGGCCAAGACATCCTATTCCATCTTATCTTCTATAATAAATTATCCCTATCACTTCTGTCTCTTACTTTATCTTCATTCTGACTCTTTCCCAATTGCCTATAAATATCTTCATTCTGTTCCCCACCCCACCCCCCCCATCCTCAAAAAACCCTTATTTTATTTGATCACCCCCACTTTTGGTCTCATATCTCCTTATTTTTTAAGGAAAAACTTCCTCTAAATGCCATCTTTACCTGATGTTTTCCACCCCCCTTTCTTTCTAACCACTTACAGTATGATTTTTTGGGGGGTTTTGGCAAGGTAAACAGGGTTAAGTAGCTTGCCCAAGGACACACAGCTAGGTAATTATTAAGTGTCTGAGACCAGATTTGAACCCAGGTACTCCTGACCCCAAGGCTGGTGCTTTATCCACTACGCCACCTAGCCGCCCCTTACAGTATGATTTCTGACCCCATTGCTTAACTAAACTTGCTATCTCCAAAGTTACTAACAAGATCTTAGCTGCCAAATCAGTTCTTAAAATACTTGACTTCTCTGTATGTTTTTTTCTTTTTCTTTGTCAGTTTTTGCAAGGCAATGGGGTTAAGTGACTTGCCCAAGGTCATACAGCTAGGTAATTATTAATTGTATGAGGCCAAATTTGAACTCAGGTCCTACAGAACCGGTGCTGCATTTACTGCACCACCTAGATGCCCCATCTGCATTTTTTAATATGGTCTATTTTCCTTCATACATTCTTCTCTTGAGGACTATGTGACATTAATCACTCTTGGTTTTCCTACCTGTCAGACCACTCCTCTGTCTCTGTTCATAGGGTTCTTTCCTAGATTCTCTTCTCTTCTTCCACTGTATTACTTCAGATGATGATCTCAATAGCTTCTATGTTGATGATTCTCAAATACATTTATTCAGTTCTAATCTATCTGCTTAACTCCAATCTCATATTTCCAATTATCTATTAACAAATTTTAACTTGATACCCTGTAGCCACCTTAAACTTAACATGTCCAAACTGATCTCATTATATTTTCCCCTTAACTCACCCTTCTTTTCTAAAAATTTATTTATTTTTAATTTATGGAATAAACAAAAAATGAGGCAACTGGCAGTGTTAAAGAATGCAGAGGTCAAATATCAACATAGATGAATGCACATGAAACTTCAAATCTGCTATGCACAACTTGATATTTCTTTCAAATTTGCAATATTTTCTTTCAAATTTCTAATATTGTCCAATATATAGTTTATTATACAAATACATTTCATTTTTTCTTCCATGTCCCTCTTAGAGAGGCCTACCATCAGACACAAATAAGTAAATATATATATATATATATATATATATATATAAATATGTGTGAAAATTATTCTATAATAATTCTATTTATCAATTCTTTCTTTGGTTACAGATAATGTCTTTCTTCATATGTCTTTTATAGTTAATTTGGACATATATAATAGTCAAAATGACTTATTCACTTAAAGTCATTCTTAAAACAAAATTGCTGTTATGTTCTCTCGGTTATACTCATTTTGCTCTTTACTAATTCCTGTGTCTTTCCATGTTTTTCTAAGATCATTGAGATCATCTTTGCTTATAGCACAGCAGCATTCTGTCACAATGATATGCCACAAATTAACTTCTGTATTACTGTTGAGGATACCATGATCCTCCCAGTCATGGAAGCTTGCTACCTAGACATTATCCTTGATCTTTTACTTTCCCTCCCCAAATTCAATCTGTCATCAAGTATTTTCCATTTTACTTTTAAAATATCTCTTGTATTTTTTTCCCCCTCTCTCCCGACTCTATCCTGATACAGGCTCTCAAAACCTTATGCTTGGACTATTGCAATAGACTGGTTTGATTTCTTGCCATGAACCTCTCCACACTCCATTTTATCCTCTATTCAGCTGTCAAAGTGATCTTACTAAAATTAAGGTCTAATCAGATTGCTTTCCTCAATAAATTTCAGTGGTCTCCTTTTACCAACAGGATTGGATATCAAATTCTTTGTTTGGTGTTTAAACCCCTCAAAGCCTCCCCCCTCCCCACCACTTTCCAGATTCTTATACCTTACTTGTACTCATTGTTGTGTATTCTGCGATTGAATGATATCAACCTCCTAGTCTTAACGTTTTCATCAAATTTTCCCCTTGCTTGGAGCTTTCTCCTTTCTCATCTCCACCTTCTTGTTTCCCTGGCTCCCTTGATGTCTTGGTTAAAAGTCCCATCTTTTATAATAATAACAACTAGTATTTATTCAGTATCTTTTCTGTACCAGATACGGTGGTATGTGCCTTTTATAAATTTTTCCCTCATTTAATTTTCACAACAACCCTGGAATTTAGATGCTATTACTATTCCCACTTTTTAGTTGATGGAAATGGAGGCAGACAGATGTTAAATTACTTGCTTTTCTTTGGTCACATAAGTCAGTAAAATATCTGAGGTTGGATTTGAATTCAGAGTTCCTGATTCCAGACCTTATATTACATCACCTAGCTGCTTCTTTTACAGAAAGCCTTTGTTGATTCCCCTTATTCTGGAGCTTTCCCACTGCTAATTATTTCCAACTTTTCCTGTATATATGTGTATATGTGTATGTATACACACATACACACACACGCATATATATATATATACACACATATATATATATATATATATATATATATATATATATATATATCTTCTTTGTATCTGATTGATTCATGTATTCCTCCTTTAGACTATAATCTCTGAGCACAAGGACTGCCATTTACCTTTCTCTGCTTAGTACAGGTTCTGCTATACAGTAGGTACTTAAAAATGTTTACTGACTGATTGACTAAGCAAAACATAGCTGAAGTCATACTGTAGGGGAAGGGAAGAACCCTGACCTGTTAAGAATTGTTGCCCAAGATGGCTGAATATTATTCCTCATTGCCTCTTAACCAAACTACTGCAATTTTTACTTTCCCAGATTTTCCTATACCTCTACCCGAACTGAATCTCTTCCCATCACTGCAAAGTTTGTCATCTCAACCTTTGGCTCTGATCATACAACTCACTTTCATTCATAACTTGTTAAAGGGGTTTCTCCATGTAGTAACATTTCCTTTATGAACAATTATATGTTACTGCTCATCCCAGGCAAGTCTGTGAATTGTCCCCAGTGCACATGACTCTGTGGTGTCTCTTCTATTGAAATTTAGGTTAAATGACTTTAAATATATCCCAAAGTAAAACTAACTGTGAAAGTTAATTAAATATGGATAAACAATATCTGTTTTCAACCCATTAGGAAAAATAGATGGGCCCTGGATCCCACATTTAAACTGGGACCCCCAACATTCTTGGCTCTCTTATTTACCTATTATCTGTGTGACTATGAGATTCTAAGTCAAGATTTCCTCAACTGTAAAACTAATAGGAACGGACAATATGACCTCCCTTTATAATTTCTTCCTTTCAATATCTCTCATCAATATGATTTGGGTGGGACGTCAAAAGTTTGTCTCTTTCATTCAATTCAAGGTCATCTAAAGGGAGTTACAAGTCTTAATAAGAATCTCATGTATGATTACTACTACAGGTAGAGTCAGGTTAAAAGAAAGAATACATTTATGTAAGATTTTAAAGTTTTCAAGGCACTTTACCTAATAACTTTGTGAGAAAGTAATGTAAATGTTTTACTATTACAGATGAGAAAACTGAGACTTAAAAGATTGACTTTTTCTACAGTTGCACAGCTATTTAAGAGAATCAGCACTTTGTCACTGGCCATTTGGCCCCAATTATGGTGTTTCTTTTTCAATTCCATATACCTCATTAAAAATAACAAACATTTACCAATCTTCTAATATGTGTAGAGCAACTTACCAAGTGTTAATGAAGAAATACAAAGATTTAGTCCTTTCGTTTAATAATAAATCAATCAATTAACCAGCAAGTATTTCTTAAGTATTTACTACATGACAGACACTGTCCTAAACTTGGAGGACAGAAAAAACAATCAAAAACTGGAACTTTCAATTTAGAAGGAGAATAAAAATCAACTTGGAAGGCAAAAGAAGTTTATGAATTTAACTAAATTTAACAATAATTCATTAAGTACCTTTTATGTGCAAGTAATTGTACTAAAATAAACCAAACAGTCCTTACCCTAGAAACTTATATTTTTATATCTAGACACTTGATATTTCTTACTTAAATGACCTTGAGCAAGTCACTTAACTCTGACAGCCTCATAACCAGGGCCATCTCTAGTTATCCAGATTCATATCTGGACCCAGATATGTCTGGAGGAGAAAGTGAGGCTGGTGACTTAGCACAGCATCCCCCTCACTTGAATCCAGTGTGCTTGTCATGATGTCACTTCCTCGATATCATGGTCTTGTGGAAAATGAAGACAAAAAACAACTACTACTACTACCACTGCTTGTACTACTATCACCACTACCATCACTATTACTACTACTACTACTACTACTACTACTACTACTACTACTACTACCACCATCACCTCCATCACTACTACTACTACCACCATCACCACCTCTACTACTACCACTACCACCATTGCCACTATTATTGCTACTACTACTACCACCACTACCGCCACCACTATTACTACTACTGCTACTACCATCACCACTACTACTACTACTACCTCTACTACTAGTACTACTACAACTACCACATCCACACTACTAACACTATCACCACTACTATGACCACCTCTACCACTACTACTATTTCTACCACTACTACTATTACTATCACCATCACCACTACTACCTATTGCCACCACTATCAATACTACCATTATAATACTACTATTACTACCATAACTACTTCTACTACTAGTATCACTACTACCACTACCGCCACCACCACTCCTCCTCCTCCTCCTCCTCCTACCACTGCCACCACCAACACACTACTACTACTACTACTACTACTACTACAACTACTACTACTACTACTACTACTACTACTACTACTACTACTGATAATCTACCTGAAGGGTGAGGAGAAAATAGGACAGAAAATCCCACCTATTCTGCCTTGGTGTTGGTTGGGGACTTCAGTGGGGGTTGACTTTGCTAATAAGCATTGGGTCCTTGTAAGACTATATGTCACTTTTTAGCACTGATAGCCCAAGAGAGGTACAATTAACCACAAAATGTTGTGACCTATAGAGAAGTTTCCAAAAACTTCCTGATAGAAGCACAACAGAATTTATGAGAGTCAATTGACAATAACTACATAAGATGGGAAGGCAGGCATTGATAATTTGCCATCTATACTCCTGGAAAGAATAAGTATCTATATCATGAGGTCACACATCCATTGGAGTATTTGAAAGGGTCAAATTTATATCTAGTTTAAAAGTGAACTGATTATAGTATCCACACACTATTTAATTCTATTATCTGTACTAAACCAGTTTTACTGCTTCTGTTATGATGGTCTTTCTCCAGAAGTTAATTTGAAAGTAGAATTCCTGAGACCCAAGGCACAGGAGTCTTCCATCAATAATCAGGTAACAAGCACCTACTATGTGTACAAAGACAAAAAATAAAACTGATCCCGCCCTCAAGGAGTTTACTTTCCATCAAAGGGAGACAACATGAGTATGTGATGCAAGTGTGCATATTATATATATATATATATATATATATATATATATATACATATATATATACACATATATATGTATACATATTATATGTTATGTACATATATATTTTAACCTGTAGAAAGGTGCTCTAGAAATTCAATAGCTGAATGACCCTGAGCAAGTCACTTAACCCTATTTGCCTCTGCTTCCTCATTTGTAAAATGAGCTTGAGAAGGAAATGGCAGGCGGCTAGGTGGTGCAGTGGATAGAGCCCTGGCCTTGGAGTCAGGAGTACCTGGGTTCAAATCTGACCTCAGACACTTAATAATTACCTAGCTGTGTGGTCTTGGGCAAGCCACTTAACCCCATTGCCTTGAAAAATCTGAAAAAATAAATAGAAGGGACCTTGGAGAAGGAAATGGCAAATCACTCCAAGTATCTTTGCCAAGAAAACCCCAAATGGAGACACAAAGAGACAGACAAAACTGAAAAATGACTGAACAACCAATATATATGCATATAAAATTTCTCTTCCCATATCTCTGTTGAAGTTCCACCCTTTGTTCAAGGTCCAGATCAGTTGCTTCATCATTTACAAAGCCTTCCTTAATATTTTGCCCCATTTTTATCCTCCAAGTTCATTGATGCTGATCTTTCCCTCTTCAGATTGTTCATAGTGCTCTGTCAGAACTATCCTTTTCATTTAGCTTGTTTCTCCCATATCACAGTTTTCTCCCCATTAGATTATAAACTCCTTCAGACCAGAGTTTGTGTTATAAACAGCTTAGCACAAAGCTTTCATATATACCTGGTATTTAATATTTTGGGAATTAAATTAAGTTGAACTTTCATGAAAACCTGTACTGCATGCTTGAGATTATTTTTCCTATACTTTTTGACAAAATTATTTTTCTTCCATCATTTAACTATCCCTTGATATCCCATTTATTCTGAAAAGTTTCCATTGATCAGAGGTGAATTGACAAATAGCAGAGAAATCCTTATAGTATGTTCTACAAATAACAGGTGCTCAACATATTTGGTAACAGTCTGTCACCCTGTTTTACTTGGATGTTGAACTCTAGACTGTTCTCCCTGTCCTCCCTTCAATTACATACTTAACCTTTCCTCTCACCCATACAGTGCACTTACTCTTGACCTTTTTAGACTATAAATGCAATTAAATCTAATTTTTAATATCATTTGAAAAGAAATGCCAGCTTTAAAAAGTGAAGTGATGTAGGAGCATTGGATTTAGATTGAGAAAAAATTAATGATCCATTAAATGGTGAAGAAATAATGAGGAAAATGCCATTCTGGATTTGATTTTGACCAACCAAGAGAAATTAGTTCTGAAATAAAAACAATGGAAACCTTGGGGGGGAAGAGATAATTTAATCTTAGCATTCAGAAAGGAGAAAGATAAAAAACAGCTGGGCTTAGATTGTCATTTGGTGATAGTGGATATCTAAGGGAGGATCCCATGGCCTAGGATTGTAGGTCATGAGGGAAGAAAAGCTAAAAAGAACAAAATTTTTAACATTCAAATAAAATAATTCCAATGAAGAAAAGCAGAGAAATCTGTTCAAAGAGAACTGCGAAACCAAAGGAAAACAGCATTGAAGGATTTCAGATGTCTGATCAATGTGATGTTTACTTGTAATTTCAGAAGAGTGATGATAAAAAAAAGTTTGTCTTCTTTAGACAAATGAGTAGTAAAGGTGTAGTATGAGGTTTACCTTTTTTAGATATGTACAATGTACTGATCTATTTTGCTTAGCTGTGTGTGTCACAAAGAAGGGTTCTATGGTAAAGATGAGTAAACCATTGGGAAGCTCCAAAAAAGAAAGAAGAAACCCAATAAAACATTTCAAATGGAAAATATAAGTCAATTAGCATGGAATTCATTGACTAAGTTAGATTTTTAGAAAGACATAAAGGTAATAAAATCAGAGAAGTAATTGAATATGTACACTTCTAAAAAAGGTTAGGGTTACTAAAGTCTAGCCCATAAACCCCAAATCATTCTGCCTTTCATTGACCGACCAACAAATAGTTCCCCAGAGCAAATCTTACTTGATCATTTTTAGTACAAATAGTAATGTATCTATTTTGACCAGAAGATCCTGAAGGTCTTCCCCTTCCACATTTGTTTTTTTTAGATACACAAAAGAGATCATTCTTGCCTTATTTTTTTATCTAGTCTTAATCACTGAATGGGTCTTGCCTCAAATCAACTGAGACCTGAGAAAGACCTAAACTTAAAATGGCCAAGATCTCCCACTGTACCCAGAGCCATCTCCAATCAGACTGATCTATATCTTGCCACTGAACCCAGATGCCTCCAGCAGAGAAAATGAGGCTATTGATTTTGCATAGCCCTTCCTCACTTAAATCCAATTCACTTTCAAGTCATGGCATCACCTTCTTTATAATCTGGCGCTCTTCAAGAACAGGACAAAAATGAACTATATTAATAAATTACAGAATAAAATGGATATAGATGACTGGTTAGGATTACAAAAAGGATATTTAGCTATACTTAGGAAAAGAAAAGGAACAAAAAGATTTCATGGCTGATGCTCAGCATTGTCAGGAAAATAGAAGAAGACAAAGGAACTCAGTTCCTTCATTTTCTCTGGAAAGGCGAATGATTATTGGACAAGAAAGGACATAGCAAAAATGGTTAATTAGTAAAGTGAAATCATTTATAAGGTTCATAATTAATGAAGGTGCCATGTATAGCTGTGAAAAAGGAATGTTCCTTTCTAAACTCATTTAATATTTTCAAAATGTTTGTAATATCAAACTCTTTAAAAATCTTATTCATCTCCTTAACTTCTTTCTCACTTATTTTAGGGTTAGATTTATCTAGATCTGAGGGGGAAATTTGCATTTCCTACTAGAATATTTTTGCTATCTATTCCCTTCTATGATTCATTTAACATTTCCTTAAAGAATTTGGATGCTATGCTATTTGCTGTCTCTGTATTCTTTTAGCAAAAGGTTGCTTATCTGATTATGATTTTAAATGTGTTCTCTTTTGCTTTTGCTTTGACTCTGATAATTACTGCTCCTGACTTCCCCTTTTTAACCTCAGTTAAAGCATAACAGATTTTGCTACAGATCCTTTAGCTCACTAGGCCTGTGTTTCTGTTTTAAGTGTGTTTCTTATAAACCATATATTGTTGGATTCTGACTTCTAATCCAGTTTGCTATCCACTTCCATTTCATATGTGAATTCATACCATTCACATCCAGTTATGATTTCCTTCTATGCCATTTTTGGGTCCATTTCTTACTCTCTTTTTACCTTATTCTTTTACAAAAGTTGTTTTACTTCTGACCATTGACTCACTTAACCTGCCCTTTTTTTTTTGCTTACTCCCCCCCATTTTCCTTTTTAACCCCCCCATTTTTCTGTTACTAAAATATTCTTGTTTAAGAGTAAACATAATACCCCTCCCCCACAAAAACATAAAACCTCATGATAAATAAAGTAAAAAGAAAGTCTTGGTTCTGATACCATCATCTCTGTCTTGTGTGGATCACATTCTTTATCATAATTCCATCACTTCCATATTTTTCCATAATTGCTCTTGCTGTTTCTGATTGTAATTCCCTCCATCCATTTCCTCCTAGCTACCATCTAATATATTTTCTCTCTCCTTTCACTCGCTCCCTCTTCTAAAATGTGTTGTAGGGTGGCTGGGTGGTGCAGCAGACAGAGCATGGGACTAAGGCTAAGAGGCCCAAAGCCCATGTACCACCCCAGAGACCCAGCAAACACCTGACCCCATGGTTGCAGACAGGCCACCCAATCCCAGCACCTTACTAAAAGTAAAAAAGAAAATGTGTTATGTCCAACTATTCTCTCCTATGATCTACCCTCTCCTCTATCATCCACATGCCCCCCTTCCCCCTGTCCCCCTTCTCTCCTTTTTTCTCTAGATGTCTATACCCTATTGAGTGTGTATGCTGTTTCCACTCAGCCATTTCCGATGAGAGTGAAAGTTCCCTCATTCCTCTCTCGCCTTGTCCCCTTCCATACCATTGCAAAAGCTACATGAAATATCTTTTACATGAGTTATCAGCCTATTCAACCTCTCACTCTTACTCCCAGTACATTTCCCTTTCACCCATTGACTCCATTCTTACGATATATTATATCTTCAAATTCAGCTCTCTCTCTCATGCTTCATCTATAAAAACTCCTTCTATCTGTACTATTACATGAAAAGCTTCATATGTATATTATCAGTATCATTTTTCTATTCAGGAATACATGTAGTTCATCATCATCATTAAGCCCTCATAATTTGCCCTTCTTGTCCACTCTCTATGCATCACCTGAGTCCTGTATTTGAAGATCAAACTTTCTGTTCAGCTCTGGTCATTTCAACAGGAATATTTGAAATTGCCCTGTTTCACTGATAGTTCATCTTTTTCCCCTGGAAGGGGGATGTCCAGTTTTGCTGGTTAGTTGATTCTTGGTTGCATTCCAAGCTCTTTTGCCTTCCAGAATATTATATTCCAAGCCCTATGAACCCTTAAGGTAGTCACTGCTAAGTCCTGTGTGATCCTGACTGCAGTTCTGCGATATTTGAATTGTGTCCTGGCTGCTTGTAATCTTTTCTCTTTGATTTGGAAGTTCTGGAATTTGGCTATAATATTCCTGGGGGTAGTATTTTTTTGGATCACTTTCTGGAGGAGATGGGTGGATTCTCTCAATTTCTATTTTGCCCTCTGCTTCTAGAATATCAGGATAATTTTCCTGTAGGAATTCTTTAAAATTGAGGTCAAGGTTCTTTTTTTTTTTAGGTTTTTTTCAAGGCAAATGGGGTTAAGTGGCTTGGCCAAGGTCATACAGTTAGGTAATTATTAAGCGTCTGAGGTCAAATTTGAACTCAGGTACTTCTGACTCCAGGGCTGGTGCTCTATCCACTGCGCCACCTAGCTGCCCCCTCCAAGGCTCTTTTCTTGATCATAACTTTCAGGTATCCCAATAATTTTTAAATTGTCTTTACTGAATCTGTTTTCCAGATCAGTTGTTTTTTTATGAGGTATTTCACATTTTCTTCTAATTTTTCATTCTTTTGGTGATCAAGTATTGTGTCTTGATTTCTTGCTAAGTCATCAGCTTCCTTTAGCTCCCTTATATATCTGAAGGATTTGTTTTCCTCAGAGAACTTTCTTCTCTCCTTTTGCATCTGTCCAATTCTGTTTTTTAAAGCATTCTTCTCCTTTGAACTGTTTTATCCATTTGACCTAAGCTAGTTTTTAACATGTTACTTTCTTCAGCATTTTTGGGATCTCCTTGACTAAGCTGCTAACTTCATTTTCATGTTTTTCCTGCATCTCTCTCATTTCTTTTCCCAATTTTTCTTCTATCTCCCTTACTTGAATTTCAAAATCTTTTTTGAGCTCTGTCATAGCCTCAGCCCAATTTCTATATTTCTTGGAGTCTTTAGATGCAGAAGCTTGGACTTCCTCATCTTCAGATTGAGCATTTTGATCCTCCATGGGATCAGAGACAAAGTATTTATCAGTGGTATGGTTCCTTTTTTTCTCTGTTTACTCATTACCCTAGCCTGTGCTTGGTTTTGGGGTGCTTCCTGAGCTTTTGAATTTTATTGGGACACCCCTACAAGGACTTCAGTGTGTGATTCTCTGACTGTTCTCCTGGTCTATGAATGACTATAAGCACACTCCTCTGCCAAGGGATTGTAGGGGGTCCCTGTTCTATGGGTGGCCTAGATTGTGATCAGGATCTGAATGTTTTCAGAGCCCCAGAATTCTATTCCAGGGACAGAGGACAGACCTTGGAAGGCTCTCTTGACTCCTTCACCTTGACTAGACTGAGCACTCAGGGCACAGCTGCCTGGAGGCTCCTGCTGGCTGGCTTCATGGACCTGTTTCTGTTTCCTGGATCTGGGCTGCTGTGGCCACACTGCGTGCTGTGGACATGCTGGGGGCTGGGGCTTCGTGCTCACTGTAGCAGAAGTCTCCCTGCTGATCTTCCAAGTTGTGCTTGGTGCTCCCTGGGGTGCAGGTCAGGAAACTGCTTCTGCTGCTGGGAGCCAAGGCTCCCAGGTACCCTAGGGCTATTCTTGGGAGGCTGAATTTCCTTCATTCTGGTGGGCTGCCCCTCTGACCCCATGGAACAGAGTTTTCCCACTATTTTCTAGGTTACCTTGGGCTGGAGAATTGAATTCTATCTCTTGAAAATTTAATTAGAGTCATAATTTTAATATTTTTGAAATATTTTGGAGAGATCACCTAGGAGAGGCTCTTCTCCTGCTGCCATCTTGGCTCTGACCCCCGGATAAGATAGATTTCTCTGCCTTATTGTGTTTACATATTTCTCCCTCCTTGAACCAAATCTGATGAGATTGAGATTCAAGTATTGCCCCACATCCATGTTTACTCTCTACTCTCTGCTGCTTTTTGTGACATAATTTCCCTATTCTTCCTTTCCCTTCCTTCTCCAAGAAATCTCTTTTCCTCTTTATGAGATTATCCCAGTATAATCAACTCACTCCTGTGCCTTTTGTCTATGTAGATTTCTTTTAACTACCCTAATAATAAGGTCTAATATGCATCTTACATGCATCATTTTCCCATATAGGAATATAAGCAATTTAATCTTACATAATTTATATGACATTATTATAATTCCTCTTGTTTACATTTTTATGCTTCTCTTGAGTCTTATATTTGAATGTCAAATTTTCTATTCAAATTTGGTCTTTTCTTCAGTAGTGCTTGAAGGTCATCTAATTAAATAGATAGCTATTTTCCCTTCCCTTCAAAGATTATACTTAGTTTTGATGGGTAGGGTTATTATTTGTTGTAATCCTAGCTCCTTTTCCTCCTGAAATGTGATAATTCAAACACTCTGTTTCTTTAATGTACAAGTTTTTATATCTTGAATTTGACTCTGTTATATTTGAATTGTTTCTTTCTGTCTGCTTGCAATATTTTCCCCTTCATCTAATAGCTCTGAAATTTGACTATAATATTTCTGGTAGTTTTCATTTTGGGATCTCTTTTAGAAAGTGATTGGTGGATTCTTTCCATTTTTATTTTACTTCTATATCCAGGATATCTGGATAGTTTTCCTTTAAAATTTCTTGAAGTACATTATCCAAGTTTTGGTTCATGGTTTTCATATAGTCTAATAATTCTTAAATCGATTCTCCTCAAGCTATTTTCCATTTTCCAATGAGATATATAAATTCTCTTCTAAGTTTTTTCATTCTTTTGAATTTTTAATTGTTTCTTGATGTCTTATGAATTCATTAGCTTCTAATCACCCAATTCCAAATTTTAAGGAAATATTTTCTTCTTTGAATTTTGTACCTCTTTTTCATTTGATTAATTCTGTTTTTAAGGTGATATTTTACTCATGAGTTTTTACCAAGATGTTAATTCTCTATTCCTTTGCTTTTGCAAAGGTTCCTTTCCATTCTGTCACTGTGCTATGAAACTTTGAATGGGCAATGAAGGTGCCAAACAATGATTGATCCTGCACCTAGTGCCAGTAGAGGATCACCTACAATCACTTTCTGGTTAGTTGATCAATTTCCTTTATGGTTTCTGGGCTAAGAACTCTTGAATTTGCTATTGCTGCTGTCACAGTCACTTTTGAAGCCCAATGCTAGTTTCACTATTACATGTGCTCCAGACTGACCTCCATCCCAGTGTCAGACACCTCTCCTTCCAATTTCCTAAGTTGTCTTGAATTGAAAAGAATGTCTCACCCAGAACTTTTGTTGGTTCTGCTACTCTAGAATTTGATTTAACATTTATTGTAAAGTTGTTTGGTGGAGAATTTTGGGAAAATTTGACTAGGTTGCTGCATCAACTATGCCATCTTGGCTCCATCTTTTATGTGACTATCTCTTCCCCTATCTATAGATCTGATAGCAATTTTACTTGTTCTTTTAATTTTTTTATTGTCACACTCAATGTCTAAGTCAGCGTCCCATTTGTGTTTATCCAGGTATATGATGTAAAATGTTCGTCTATATCTAGTTTCCTTCCAACCAATTTCTAGCTTTCTTAATAATTTTTGTTGAATGATGAGTTTTTGGGCCAATAGCTAGAATATCTTGGTTTATCATATGCTAGATCACTGTACTAATTTGCTTCAGTATGTGCTGTATCTATTCTGTTCCACTGTTCAACTTCTCTCTTTCCCCACCAGTACTACATTAAAATGAGTTCTGCTTTGAAGTGTAGTTTGATATATAGACCTAGCAGGATTCTTTTTCTTTCTTCTTTTAGCTGCCACATAAATTCCCTTGAGATTGTTGACCTTTTGCTCTTACAGTTATATTTTGTTGCTGGCTCTTTCCTAACTCTGTAAAGTAATCCTTTGATACTGAATTTGTGGCACTGAATTTACTGAATTAGTAAATTAAATAGTATTGTAATTTTTTATTATATTTTCTTGACTTACTCATGAGTGGTAAATATTTCTCCCATTATTTAAAATCTGTATTTGTGTTTCGAGTGTTTTGAATTTGTGTTCATTTAGCCTCAGTTTATTTTTTCACTGATAGACTCAAATATCTTATATTTCCTATAGTTATTTTCAATGAAATTTAATTTTCTATTTCTTTCTGTTAGATTTTGTTGGTATACAAAATTGCTGATGATTCACATGGGCTTTATTTTATATCTTAAAATTTTGCTGAAACTATTGTTTTAGTAATTTTTAAATTGACTCTGTAGATCTAAGTGAATCATTTTCAAAAATGTTAATTTTGTTTCCTTTTTACCTATGCTTACTACTCCTTTTTTATCTTATTGCTATCACAAGCATTTCTATCACTATATAAAATAATAATAATGATATAAAATTATATAAAATAATAATGGTGATAATTGACATCCTTATGTTATTCCTATTCTTATTGGAAAGGTCTCTAGTTTATTATCACAATAAATAATGATGCCTTTTTGTTTTAGATACTATTCATCATATCAAGGAAAAATTTTGTTTAGTCCTTTATTTTCTAATTTTAAAAATATAATTGAGGATTATATCTTGTGTGGACATGCGACTTGAGATAATGGATAGAGTAATGTTTGTCCTTCATTTTCTTTCTTTTTCTTTTTTTTTTATTTTTTTCAAGGCAATGGGTTTAAGTGGCTTGCCCAAGGCCACATGGCTAGGTAATTATTAAGTGTCTGAGGTCAGATTTGAACCCAGCTACTCCTGACTCCAAGACCAGTGCTCTATTCACTGCACCACCTAGCCACCACTTTGTCCTTCATTTTCAAGGACAACCATGACATCAGGGAGGTGATGCCATAGATTTGAGTGAAGAGGTACTGTGCTATGTCACCAGTTTCAGTTTCTCCTTTTGAGTCATCTGCTCCACTGGCGAGATATGAATCAGTATGACTGGAAATGGTCATAGATGCATGACATTCACGGTTAAGTGACTGTCCTAAGGTCACACAGCTAGTAAGTATTAAGTATCTGAGGCTAGATTTGAACTCCTGTCTTCCTGACTCCAAGATCAGTGCTCTATCCACTGTGCCACTTAGCTGTGCTGATGGATGGAGTAAAGGGCAGGTAACACAATATATAGGCTGTGACTCTTCTCAACTTTAAAAGGTAGATGATAACAACATCTATCTAAAGGTTTCTGAGAAATACAAGGCACTTTACAAAAGGCCTTTGTAAATGGGAGCTGCTATTATTATTACTATTATTAATATCTTTTCAAGTGTCTTTCAAACTTCTGCTATCTTTATATGGTAACTTTTGACATCCAAATGTACATGATTGTCACAATGTACTTACCAACAAATATTATTGGCTTGGGTCTCCCCATGTGAAAAAAAAACAAATTTCTTTGAACTTCTTGTCTTGCTTCTCCTCACTCTTCTTATTGTTCAAGTTCTATGAAGAATCATGATTGATAACATCTATCTCTATTTCCTCAAGATCCAGTCAACCTGAAATCCTGTGTTATCTGTCTTCTATTCCCATAATTCTAGTAATAGTTTCATTTCATTGACCATGACTTGTTTAATTGTCAAAGCCAGTGGTTTTCCATAATTATTATTCTCCTTTACCTCTCTTCAGCATTTGATACTATTAGAAAGATTATTGTTCCTTGAACTTGAGTCCTAAATATAGTTCTTGTTGGGGGCGGGGGGAAGAGGCTTGGCGGTCGCTTAGAGGGGGAAACATAATCACCTTATAAGGGAATGTTACAGAACTCGGCCCCTCATTGAGTAAGAGTTCATGGGAGGGAGGACAGAGGGGATAAAAGTGTCTGCTGAGAGGTGGGGGGGAGTGGGAATGTGATCACAGAAGAATAAAGACTCATTACCCACCTCAGGCGCTCTGTCTGGTTCTTCCCCCATCAAAGAGTGGGGGCCGGAGGTACCCCGAAGACTCATCACGCGTTGGACTGGTGAGTAAGAGGACGGACTAGCATAAAGAAGCCGGCGTTGTAAATAAAAACCCGGCAAGTGGCGCCCGGAACAGGGACCTGATTTTGCTAGGGAACGTCTGAATCCGCTGGTCGGATTCTCCAGACAGCCTCGGTCGTTTCCGACCGGGAGGAAGGAGAGGGCGTTTACTCTCAGATATTGCCTGAAGGACATATCCCTATTGTGTTGACTATGCTTCCTTTCTCTTCCCTTTCTCCTTCTGCTCTAATCACGCTCCTTGCCGTGCTGGCCTGTCTGATTGTGCCCTGCTGCCTCCTTCTCTTTTGCCGAACGGGAACTTTCCAGTTCTGCCACCTGTTAGGATTGCAGCCTCGGCTAGTAGACAGCATGGGGGGCCGGAATAGTATTCCCGCCTTTGAGCCGGAGGAAAAAGAGGTCGTTGCAGGGCAGCTTTATAAACTCTGCGCTAAGCATGGCCGTAAATTACCTATCAAGACGTGCCGTGCTTTTGTTGAGAATATCTGGAACATCTGCCCTTGGGTGCAACATAGTGGGATCCAAGCAGATAAATGGAAGGTGGTAGGGCAGCAGATGGCCTCCTATAATGACACCTGCCCGGGAAAACTGACCCCCAAGGATTTTACAGTGTATAAGATAGTGGATGCAGCCCTGCATCCCCAGAAGGTGACTTTGGCACGAACAATCAGCACTCAGGTGGGTAGCTCGTTGGCGGGATCGGATTCAGAGAGCTCAGAGGAAGAGGGAAGGCCACCCCCTCCCCTGTATCCGTGGGAGGAACTTAGAAGAAACAATGGGGGAACAAGGGGCCCCCAGGGAGAAGAAAATGCTGCATGCCCCTCCTTACCGAGACAGAATGAAAAGGGGGAGGGCGATGAATGTGGCACACTTAGAGATTCAGGGCCGGAAGTTTCCGAGCGCGGGAAGGGAGGGGTGCAAACAGTCCTCAGGGGTGGCAGGAAGAGGAGCGTGAGTAGGTGGGACCGGGAGGCTGCTGACGAGGAGGGAGAAGTCCGCGCTGATTGGACAGCTGTCGCGCCCCAGGCTTGGCGGCCCAGCCAGGAAACAGAGGCAAAAAATCCCCCGTGTTCCTTGTCCGCCCTTCAGAGATCCCCTCAAGGGCTCCGCCCATCCGGCCTACTTGCCACCAGTGCCTCCATAGCAATAGAGAAAGGGGAGGAGGTGGACTGGGATGACTGGGGCCTCTACCCGGTATTTACGGACCCCCTTACCGGAGCCCGAGACTACCGCCCTGTCCCTTTTAAGATGCTTAAGGAACTTAAGGAGGCCGTGACTAAATACGGCCCAAGCTCCCCTTATGTAAAAAGACTGATGCAAAACCTCTTTGCTACGCACCCTTGGACCCCTGCTGACTTTGACGAAATTGCAGCCGCGTGCCTAGATGCCTCCTTATATTTAGCTTTTAAGGCTCAGGCCCGCAGAGAGGCCTCTAAGCTGGCAAAATCCCGGGGTTATACTCCCCTGGATTTAGCCATTGACCTCCTGTGTGGAACTGGAGCCTATACTGACCCTGCTGTTCAGGCCCAGTATGGCCAGTTTGAGCTAGAGACTGTTAAAGAAACACATGTTGCAGCTTGGGATAAGATTGGAGCCATGAAAGGGGGGAGAGCCACACAGAAGTTGGTTGGGCTGAAGCAGAGAGCAGATCAGACACCCCTCTCATTTGTGAACGAGGTTAAAGAGACAGTGACTCGTATAATGGGAGACACCCCGGGATCTGATCTACTTATGAGACAATTGATTAAAGAGGGTCTTCACCCCAAAGGGATTGCAGCCATTAGCAGCCTTCCCCCCGACGCTTCATTAGAAGAAATTGTTGACAAATTGCTGGACATGCCCAGCGAGGATTCAATTCAAGCCTTAGTGACTGCCATGGAGAACCGGGAGGATAGCCTCCTGACCGCCCTTCACGGTATGCAGGTGAGACCCACCTGTTTTGGGTGCGGAAAGCCAGGGCACCTCAAAGCACAGTGCAGGCAGCGGCCCCCCTCCACTTCAGTTCCGACCTGTTATTCCTGTGGAAAGCCAGGTCACATAGCCAGGTTCTGCCGATCCAAAGGGAAGTCGGGAAAAGGGAAAGGGAGGGGCCCGGCCGCGGGCCCCCCCCCCCCCCCCCCGTGCTCGAAGACAGTGGCCCCATTACTGTGACTATCCCCGTGAGGGTTGACTATAGAGAAGGGACACAGCAGAGAGAGATCGGGCCTTGGGAAACCTCGATGATTCCCATTGAGCTAAATATTTTCCCAGCGCTCATCACAGGGGCTGAGAGATGTGTGGACTTAGTCACCCATACCCAGGTCATTTTTGGTCCCGGAAGTCCCACATCCGTAAGGGTCACAAACCCCCACCCCTTTCCCACCTTGGTAAAACAGGGCCAAGAGGTAGGAAAGGCGCTGCCCTTGCGGGCCCCTCCCGCTCATGTGAACTGGGTCCACCCGGTCAGCTCTGGGCGACCACTGTTAACCGTCACGGTGGAAAATCAGAAGCTCGAAGGGATAATTGACACTGGAGCCGATTGCTCTGTCATAAATAGGGGACAGTGGAGGCGCGAGTGGCCACTCCTACAGAGCCCTCAAGCAGTGACGGGGGTGGGGGGCAATAGATCTGCCATGAAAGCAGTACACGCCTTACGGTGGTCAGCTTTGGAAGAATCTGGACTTTTCACCCCACTGTGCCTACCCGACCTCCCTTATGCATTATGGGGTAGAGATATCTTGAGCCAGCTTAACCTGACACTTGCCACCCCTGATAGCCTGCGGGGAAATTAATTGGGGCCACTCTAGAGATGAGCTTTTCCCCCAGAATAACATGGATTAATAAGAAACCTATTTGGGTTGAGCAGTGGCCCCTGACAAAAGAAAAGCTCATCGCCCTCACAGACATAGTAATGACCCTCCTGCACGAGAACAAAGTGGAACCGTCCCTTAGCCCGTATAACTCCCCCGTCTTTGTCATAAAAAAGAAAGGGGGGAGTTGGAGAATGTTGATTGATCTTCGGGCAGTAAATGCCAACATGGTACCCATGGGGACCCTCCAACCTGGTCTCCCTATGCCCACTGCAGTCCCGCAAGGGTGGACTATTATAGTGATTGATGTTAAAGACTGCTTCTATAGCATTCCCCTCCACCCGGAGGACAAAGAAAAATTTGCCTTTTCCCTCCCCGCGATCAATTTCCAAGCCCCCAGTAAACGTTATCAGTTCACCGTCCTACCTCAGGGAATGGCCAATAGCCCCACCCTGTGCCAGCTTTACATGGATACTCTGCTACATCCTATCTTTTTAAACAGAAAGGGGGAGTTGGCAGGTCACTGACCCATTCAGACCTGTCTCAGGTACTATTTACCATGAATTTCCTACAAGTCAGGGATGACGGCACTACAGCCGCCCAGAGATTTTTCTCCCCAAAAGGACATGCTAAGAAAGAACCAACGCTCCTGCCCTCTCCCACCAAGGCCCTACCAGGCTCTAAAGTCATGTGGAGAGATGAAGAGGGAGGTTGGCATGGCCCTGTAACGGTAAAGAACAGAAGACAGGGCCACCTGTCATTTCATCCCGAGGATAAGATAGAAGAGCCAGAAAGATGGCTCCCTGTTTACAAGATAAGAGACCTTGATTAATGCCCAACCCTACGGGGTGAGAGGAATTTCTTCCTTTTTCAGGCCTTCTGATCATCGTAGGGATCCTTGGAGGTGCTCCATCTGAAGGAAATCCGACATGGGGAATACTCCGAGTTATTCCCTCTCCCCTTCCGGTAGCACGGAACTCCCCGATCTACCCTCGCCTGCTAGTGACCAATACATCGATGGGGCTCCCTTCTGCCTCGGTGGGGCCCCTCATGTGTGGCCACAGGGGAAGACATCGAGGATCCCATACCATGGAGGGATTGCCAGATGGCGGGAGGATACCCCCTTGAGGGTGAACAAGGACGCTGATTCTGGGAATCACCCTACTTGTTGTCTGTTTCTGCCGCCTAGCTAGGCGACAGAGGGGCTATATGCTTCTTACTCAGAAAGCCTTCATGGCCATGGAGACGGGGGAGGATCCCCAAGTCTGGCTAGCCGCCATGCATGACATGTGACACCTAGGGGTAAGACGAGGTAAACCCCAAGACGGGCAACTTCTCCTGACCCAGCCACCTAAGACAGGCCCTGAGGGTGTCGGGCGCCTAGGACGGGCAAGGTCCTGGGTTGAAGGAGATGACCTAAGACAGGGTTCCTCGCCCCCGGCTATCAGAGGCCAGTAGAAATGACACCGCTTAAGGCTAACCTCAGCACCGCTTAAGGTCACACCAAGTGATAACCTTGTAAAACAGAAAGGGGGAGATGTTGGGGGCGGGGGGAAGAGGCTTGGCGGTCGCTTAGAGGGGGAAACATAATCACCTTATAAGGGAATGTTACAGAACTCGGCCCCTCATTGAGTACGAGTTCATGGGAGGGAGGACAGAGGGGATAAAAGTGTCTGCTGAGAGGTGGGGGGGGAGCGGGAATGTGATCACAGAAGAATAAAGACTCATTACCCACCTCAGGCGCTCTGTCTGGTTCTTCCCCCATCAAAGAGTGGGGGCCGGAGGTACCCCGAAGACTCATCACGCGTTGGACTGGTGAGTAAGAGGACGGACTAGCATAAAGAAGCCGGCGTTGTAAATAAAAACCCGGCAAGTTCTGATATTAAATAAAAACAAAAAGGTCATGGATCAATTATTTTCATTTTCTAAAAGTCTCAGGTTTCTCATCTCAAAAATGTAGATAATAGTATTACACTGCACAAGATTTCTGTGAGGGGTGGCTAGGTGGTACAGTGGATAGAGCACAGACTCTGGAGTCAGGAGTACCTGAGTACAAATCTAGCCTCAGACACTTAATAATTACCTATCTGTGTGGCCTTGGGCAAGCCACCTCATTGCCTTGCCCCGCAAAAAAACAAAAACCTAAACAAAAGATTTCTGTCAGTATCTGGTATGATCCTGCGTGTAAAACACTTTGTAAACCTTAAATTTCTATAAAAATTTGAATCGTGTTGGAAAGTATTTTGTAAATAAATATTTATGAACTATGCAATGAAATAAAATAGCATTTATTAAATGCTTGCTATATTTAAGGAACTAAGCTCTCAGAATACAGAGAAACTTGAGACAGTTGTTCCTCTTAAACGGCTCATATTCTAATTAGGGGGAATCCCCATCTCCTCCACATATAGGAGAGTTCAGTTGCAGTGCAGATAAAAAGACCTTACTATCCTTAAAAACAGTAACATTGAAAATGGTGAAGCCCATGAGTATTGACTGTGCCCTGTTGGTAAGAAATGATTATGGTGGGACACGGGCATGCAAAGTTCAGAATGGGGATTTGAAAGATGGAGTTCCTTACTAGTTACTGGACCCTTCCTTCCAGCAAGGTATTTATATAATTTATAATTATATAAATGTTAGTTGTTATTGACCACCCCTCTTTCTTTTAATACATTTTTCTCCTTTGGATTCAAGAGCACTTCCCTGCTCTCTTTTTCTTTTTTTGCTGCTCTGACAATTCATTCTAGGCTGTCCTTCGACTGATTTTTTCTCCTATTACTTTGTCTTAGGTGTAGACATTCCCTAAGGCTCTGTCCTCTGCTCTTTTTTCCTCTTTTCTCTCAACCACTTCTTATTTCCATGTGAATGGTTCTAAATTCTAGATCCATCCATAGCTTCTTCCATAAGCTCCAATTTGTATTTCCTGTATTGCCTGACAGATAGTTCTATCTGAATACCTTAAGAACATAAAAACTCAATATACTCCAAAATGGGTTCATTTTCTCCTCAAAATCTGTCCCTTGCTCATAGTTTTTATGTTTCTAATGCTAGCATCATCAGCCTTCCAGGCAGGTGGACTCAAAACTTAGATGTCTGATTTCTTCCTCTTCCCAGTCCAAATAACCCATTAGTTGACAAGTTGCCTAAACTTTATTTATCCAATATCTCTCAGTGGCAGCTAGGTTGTGCAGAGGATAGGTGCCAGACTTGGAGTCAGGAATACATGAGTTAAAACTTTGCCTCATACACTTACTAGCTGGGTGACCCTGGGCAAGTCACTTAACCCTGCTTCCTCATCTGTAAAAAATGGGAGAAGGAAATTACAAACCACTCTAATATCTTTGCCAAGAAAATCCCAAATGGGGTCACAAAGAGTCAGACACAAGTAGAAACAATTGAACAATAACATATGTCCTTGTCTTTTCATTTTCATTGTTTCTGCTCCATTTAAGTTCTTCATTTTCTTTCACTGGCACTATTGTAAAGTTCTCCTTACTGATCCTCCTACTTCTTCTCCCTCCCCTCTTGAATTTGTCCTTCACAAATTTTCTATATTAACCTTCTTAATGAATAGTCTGATCATGGCATTCTTATGCACAAAACCCTTTGGTCTCTCCCCATTTTCCACTAAATATAATGAGCAATTCTTTGTCTGATATTCCAGACCTTCCATATTCTAGATCTAACTCACTTTTCTAACCTTCTTTACATTCTTGCGTATAGACAAACTAGACTTCTCATTATTATTTAATTTTGTCTGCCTTCTCCTAACAGCTCTGCCATTACTTTTTTCCCCGTGCATTTAGAAGCCTACTTTTTTCCATTTTCCCAATTTGCATTCTCAAATCTGTTCTATTGTTTTAAATCCCTATGTATATAATCATTGTATAACTTCTGTTGCAGTTATTTCTGTATATAGCTCTTCTCCCTACTAGACTGTTATTTCTTCGAGGCCACAGTCTGCAGCGTTTTTTATATATCTAAGCATAACTAAATATATAGCAGACAATTTCATAAGAATTTGTCAAATTAATGAATCGAAATGCTTTTTTTAAAAAAATATGTATAAGGCTGAGGGGATCCACAGACTTCTCAGCTGAATCATTGAATCATCTCTGTCTCAATTAATGTTACTAAAATAAGCTATATATCCTGATAATTTTATCAGATAAGAATTACTCTTTGAGTTCTAGAATTAATCAAAGGTATAAAATAGATGTGCACAATTCCTAGATATGTCTATTAACTCAGTCAATCAAAAGGTGTAAACTGAGTGCAAACAAGCTCTTATTCAGTTTGGAAGGAGAAAAATTCTTTTAGTCACTGTATGAAATAAGATGCTACACAGGAAGTATATTGGTCTTGATTGTAGAGAATCAGTCATGTGCTGTGAGACTTAGGTAAAGATAGCACAGCAAGATAGCTCAGACTTGGGGATTAACATACAAGGCTAGCCTAGCACAGAAACAGTTTCATACAGGTCACTGATAGGGAATTACTGGTTTAAGTAGAAAGGAAACTTGGTCTCCTTCACAACCCTGACCAAAGGAAGACCTTACAAACTTTGAAAACTCAGAAGACAGTAACAGTCAGAATGTGCCAGGAACAATAAATAGTGACTGCTGGTAGCATCAATATTTGGAATTGAGGACAAATGAGGCAGGTGGACAGAAGTGCAGCTTCAGTTATCTACTAGGATTCTAACCTTTGGGGCTTTGCAGGGACTCCATGAAGATTCTATAAAAGGAGAAAAATTTCCATTCAACTTGGAGGTTTTTCACATGGGCTTTCTAAATATGAGATCTCTTTCTTTGCCAGCAAGTCAATAAACATTTTTGAACTCTATGTCCTTGTGGGAAAGTGAGTCCCAGAATGATAATGTTGTCCTTGCTATTCCTTCCTCCTAGATATCTTTGTAAAAGCTAATTCATATTGATTGGTTAATTTAACCAGGGTGATGTCTCTTGGTTAGTTTAACTAGGGTGATATCACCTGGTTAAATGGTATTAAAAAACACATCAGTCAGGGTTTGTGAGGCAAACTTTATGGTTTCTGTTAGAACCCTATAGAAGTGTTAGCCACCCACTGGGAACTGGCTAGTTAATGAGTTGGAAGACTAATTCTGATCACCTACCTTATATATGTGTCTTGTATTATTTTCTCCACCTACAAGAAACATTGGATTAAGTAACTCAGCAGCATGGAGGAGGTAGCTGGGTGTTGGCATATTGGAGGTGAAGGAAGAAGGAACTCAGTTTGAACCCAGCCTCAAGCACCTGTGGATCTGTGAGAAACCACATAACCCTCAGGGCTTTATTCCTTATCAGTAAAATGAGGAGGTTGGAAGTAAGGACCCATCAAGTCCCTTCAGTTCTACATCTAGGAGTTCACAATACTCCTTTGAATAATCAGGATTTTCCTTTTGCTACATGTGTTGCAATGTAATGCCATTAAATACCTAAGTTAGGTTTTATAGTAATCGGTTCCAGGGAACAGAACTAACATTCATCTCTGCACACATGTGGCGTGGCTCCCAAAATAGCTGAATGACATCTGAATTTTAGTGTGCCAGTCAGATGTTGCAGTCTCAGTCTTTCCCCAACAAATTTGCCTCTTGCCATCTCTGCTGAACTAGGTCAGTCATTCTTTGTTAATCTCTGCTGCATTTTTTAATTCCCAGTCTCAAGGTTAAGGGCAATGCTGAAAGAGGGATAAAAATGAGATAATGGATGTAAAAGAGCTCTTGGAAAAGGTTAAGGCATGATATAAATGTAAGATTTTATTATTACAAGCTGAAACCTGTCATCTTGCTTTGTACTTGCATAACCAGGCCAATATTAGTGGAATGAACCACAATGGCTACTACTCCATTTAAGAAAGGGTCATAGCAGAGATATTGGAAGAAAGATTCATTTGGAAATCCAACAGTGGAGGGAAAAGTGGGTGAAGAGAGAGGCAAAAAGAGGAGAACAAACCCATGGTCCCACTACTTTCATTCCTTGCAGCATGCCTTCTCTTCTTAAGTTGTACCCCTGAGATGAGAACACGTAAGTTGTAGGAAGGCTAGAGGCAGAGCACCCAGAGCTACACAAAGCCTTAGTATTTTTTTTTTGAATCAAAGATGTAGATACAAAAACAGAGAGAATTCTTTGTTCCCTGAAATATTTATACTCTCATAGTTTTGACCTCATTTTTCCCCCTAACTATACCAGGGGAATTGGAGAGAGGGATGTTTCCTGGTTAGTAGCTGTGGTTGATCAGTTTGCGTTTATTATATTATATTTAGAACCAGACATAGAAATAATTTCAGGTAGGCAATAGCTCCTGCCAATCCTACTTGGTGTTTAATATTGTTGAGGTAACATTCCTTTATATCTCCTACTATTTAGTTTTCTAATTCCTCACTTTTCTCCCTTACTTTTCTGATCTTGGCAAGGATAAGCCTTTGGAATTATATTATACTCAGCCTTGTTAGACCATAATTGTAATGCTGTGTCCAGTTCTAGGTACCACCTTCAATCTAGAGAATTTAATGATAAATTGAAGAGACATATAGAAGAGGATTAGCAGGTTAGTGAGGGGATTTTGAGATCATGTCATATGAGAATCAATCAGCATGCATTTCTTTTTTATTTTATTTTATTTTAATTTAATTTTTTCAATTACATGAAAAGTTAGTTTTCAACATTTATCCATTTGTAAGTTTATGAGTTCCACATTTTTCTACCATCCACCCTCTCCTCTTCCCTCCCCATGGCGTAGAGCAATCTGGTAAAAGTTGTACATGTGCAATCATGTTTAATATATTTGCCATATTGTGAAAGAGGAATTAGAACAAAGGGAAAACCAGGATAGAAAGGAAGGATAAAAAAGAAGTTTTTAAATGTGAACATAATATGTTTTGCTCTGCATTCAGAATCCATAGTTTTTTCCCTCTGGATGTGGATATGTCCATATGACTAATATGTCCCTAGCAGGTCTTTCACGATTGTCCTTGATCTCTGAAATGCTCAGAGGAGCTGCATCTATCAGAGTTGATCATCTCACAATGTTGCAGTTAAGGTGTACAATGTTCTCTTGGTTCTGTTCCTTCACTCAGCCTCAGTTCATGCATGTTTTTCCATGTTCTTCCAAAGTCTGGCCATTCATGGTGCAACAATAGTGCTCCAGAATATTCATATATCATAACTTATTTAGCAATTTCCCAATTGATGGATATCCCCTTAATTTCCAATGTTTTGCCACTGCAAAAAGAGCTGTTACAAATATTTTGTATATGTGGGTTTTTCTTCAATCTTTAATGATCTCTCTAGGATGTATAGATCTAGTAGTGGTATTTCTAGATTGAAAACTATGCCTTAGTTTTATTGCCTTATGGCCATGGTTCCAAACTGCTCTCCAGTATGCTTGGATCAGTTCACAACTCCATTAATGATGTTATCCATCAATATCCCAATTTTCCCACATCTTCTCCAACATAAATCATTTTCCTTTCCCCCCATTTTTTTTTCAACACACATTTATTAAGCACCTACTATTCATGAGACACTGGAATTCAAAAGCAAAATGAAACAAGACTGATATTTAAGGGCCTTACATTATTATAGGGAGAAAACATACATACACACACATATAGGAATTTATGAGACAGATCCAAGTTTTAAAGGGAAATTTAGGCCTCTGGCAGTTGGGGAATTGGGCAAGATGTCATGGAGAAGGGAGCACTTGATCTAAGTCTTTTTTAAGTTAGTTTTTTTTTTTTTTTGCAAGGCAATGGGGTTAAATGGCTTGCCCAAATCCACACAGCTAGGTAATTATTGAGTGTCTGAGACCAGATTTGAACTCAGGTACTCCTGACCAGGGCTTGTGCTCTATTCACTGAGCCACCTAGCCCCACCCTTGATCTAAATCTTAAAGGGGATTAGGGATTCTAAGAGCTAGAAGGAAGGAGTCTGCATTCTAGAAATGGTGGACAAGAAGGGGGTGGAGAGAAGTAGGTAGGATTAGAAAGTAAGGAAGGGGAAGGGAACAAGCATTTATTATAGGCTTCTTTCTACTTGCTTCATAAGTATTATCTCATTTTATATTCACAAAATTTCTGGGAGAGAGGCAGTAATTGCTCCCATTTTGAGTTGAGGAAATTGAAGCAGTAATTAAGAACTTGTCCAGTTCATATAATTTTTAAGAAAGATTCAGGTCTTTTTTACTCCATGCCTAATGTTCTATCAACTGTGCTACCATCATGGTTAAACAAGATTTTTTTTTCTAAAAACTTGACAGAATGTATGAACTTTAAACATAGTATGAGTCAAAAGTGTGCAATATATCAATCAAAAATGCTAATATAATCTTAGATTAATTTAAAATAGGGGAGGAGAACCTCTGGCCTCCCCCAGGTCATATAAGGCCCATGAAATCATTTGGCTTGGTGCTTCCAAGGTAACTTGAAATTCAATAAATCTAGGAACATTTTAGGGTCAGAATTTTAAAGTTGATCATTTTGTATGGCCCTTGAATGATATTATAATTATCCAAAGGACACATGCCTGACTTAAGAGAAGGCTAGTTTTCAATAACAAGGGAATAAGCCCATTGTACTCTGACATAATCAGACTACATCTGTCAGTTAGTTTCATAAATATTTATTAAGTTGCATGCTAAGCAATAGGGGACTAAAACAGTCAAAAGACAACCCCTGCCCTCATGGAGTTTATAATCTAATAGGGGAGACAATAAGCAAAACCTGTATACAAATAGGTTAGATAGCCTATTTCCAGGATAGAAAGGAAATAGTTAAGAGAGGGAAAGTGTTAAGAGATGTAGAAAATATAAAAGATGAGATTTTACTTGGGACTTAAAGGAAGTCAATAAGTGGAGATGAGAAAAGAGAACCTATAGGCATGGGAGAAAGTTAGAGGAAAAAGGGATTTTAAAAACATCATATACAGTGCACTTTGTTGAATTTGAAATGTAAAGAAAAAGAAAACCACTCTCCCCCTGACTAACTTCATAGTCTAATGAAGAAGACAACATAGTATATAAATCCATGAACAAAAGCTACAGTGCAGAAAGAAAGCAACTTTAAGTAAAATCATTATTAGCTGAGAAATGTGAAAGACCATCTCTAAAAACTGATTTTTGAACTAAATCTTGAAAGATTCTAAGAACAAGTGCTAAAGGAGAACCTTCCAGGCATGGGTTCCAGTGAGTACAAAGACATAGATAGGAAGGGGAATAGAATTTACAAGGGTACTATGATTATCTATTTGAGATAATGAACTTAAAATCTCTTAAAGGGCTCTATAAATACTAGTTACTGTTGTATTGTTGTTTTTACTGTTGTTATCCTACCATCACCAGGAATCTAGTTATGGTGATGACTTTATTCACTGAACTTTCTATACTCTTCTCCTGATGATCTCAAACTGTTTATAGAGCAAAAACAGAGTATACTAGCAAGAGGGTAGCAATAGGCTCTGGGGGAAAAACACATCATACACACTTTTAAGTTTAATCTGTTATTAACATTTTGTAAGTCTGGAGAAGCAACAAAAACAATAAATTAAGCTTTGATTTGTAGCTAGTATCGATTTCTGAGGTGTAAATTTTCACACTAAAGTTTTAAAAATACACCAGTTTGCACTGGTTCCAGCATACTCCTAATAATGTGTGAGACCAGTATGGCTAGAGGCAAGTGGGTGGAGGGGACTAATGATTAATTTGGAAAAAGGTTGTAAAATGTTTTTAAAGGCCAAATGAAAGTTTTGATTTTATCCTAAAATTCAAAGGAAACGATTGGAGTATATATTTGGAATTGGAGTTGCATGGTCAGACCTGTGCTTTAGGAAAATTGCTTTAGCATCTGAGTGGAAGATAGATTGGAATGGGGAGAGATTTGAGGAACAAAGGTCATTGAAGAAGTTATTTTAATATTCCAGGCAAGAGATAATTGAGAACCTGGAATAGGGAGAACAAGTTAAAAGAATTGAGGATGTTTAGATTAAGAGAAGAGTTAAGTAAAGGACAATACAGTTATCATTAAGCATTTGAAGACTTTTACAAATAAATGAAGAATGAAAGGAGCACAATTAGGAAAATAAGTTATATAATATAATGGCAACATTGGAAAAGTAAAAGAAATTGGAAAGCTGTAAGAACTATGATTAGTACAATAACCACCCATGATTTCAGATGACTTGACTCAGAATTTTGCATATAGAATACATGAGATACATGTATGTATCTTCATATATATATATATATATATATATATATATGTATTTCTGTATATAGTACACATATAATCACAGGTGATTGTGCACTCATTGCAGCTTCTGAGGCTGAGATACAACAGAATATGGATCTGTTTTCTGTTTCTTGTACTAATTTTGGTTTCAAATCACTAAAAAATAGAATTTTTCCACCAGCCAGCACCACATGATCACAACATGGAGTCATTGGTTATAGCAAAATGGAGAGATTTTTGAAAACTGTCATTAAATTCATTTACCTTGGTAATATACTTTCCAGGAATAAACACATAAATGAAAGGGGAAAGTAAAGGACTGAAGAGGTATTAAGCTGTCTACCAAAATGAAAGTCTACAGAGTTGTGTATTTTTCTATATTAAGCCAGATCAATGACAAGAAATGGAATCTCTTTCATTTAAATTTTCTTAGGAAGAGTCTGAAGATCATCTGGTGAGATAAGGTACCAGACACTTTTTTCTGAACTGAACTACCAAGCATTCAAACTCTACTGCAGAGAGTTAAAATGTCAAATGTGTATTTACCTAAAAGACTCACATATGTAAAACCCTCATGGAGGTTAGAATAGCATTAGGACGTTCTCAAGGTCTCTCTGTAGAATTTTGAAATTGTGAGACAAATGACACAGTAGCACAGGTTCATCCAACACAATTTGCCTGCATCAAAGAAGATGCTATGCTCTATGAACAAAGCAGAATTGCCATAGCTAAAAAGAAATGTGAAATGTACAAATTCAGAGAGACATCTCTACTCCAAATATTTATATGGACTATCTGGGTCAAACCTGTGATAGTGTTCCAAGTTTATATTGGTCTGATCAGTCACAGTTAGACACATTGTACTATGACCTCAACATTTTTTCAAGTACAATGGACAACAATCAACCAACCAACCAGTCTGTGTGTGTGTGTGTGTGTGTGTGTGTGTGTGTGTGTGTGTGTGTGTGTTTGTGTGTGTGTGTGTGTTTGTGTGTGTGTGTGTGACAGAGAGAGAGAGAGAGAGAGAGAGAGAGAGAGAGAGAGAGAGAGAGAGAGAGAGAGAGAGAGAGAGAGAAAGCCTATACAAAATCTATGAGGGAATTTGCTTTTCTTGGCCTCTGAATATTTGTTGCAAATAATCTGCTTTTCTTTCTTTTTATTTTAATAGGGTGAAGGAGTGGTAGGAAGAGAAAATAGGTTTCTGTCAATTAAAAAATGAAAAGAGTTGGCAGAGAACTATAGATGTAGGATGTTTCAAGTACTTTCAGATGAGGTCACTGAATTTTTAGTTTTGAGTAATTGTTTAATTTTGTTATGAAAGACCTCTTAAAGTAAAAGTGAAATGTAAGTATTTGTAATGCAAAGAAAAATACATCAATAAAACTTTTTTAAATACTGATAAAAAAGAATGTGCTATAGAATAATATTTGCTATACTTTTAAACCAAAAGATGACTATATAATTAATTATAAATACAGATTCCAATATATTCTTGAAAAATTCAACAAATGTACTAAAATACAACCAGAGCATCATTATAAATTAAAATGTTGCCTATACAATAACATAGATGTAACATTGGTACATAAATATTTAAGGGTGACATTTTAAATAGATTTCACTATAATGAGTGCTCATGATCTTCCAATTATGTGGATTAAACAAATTTTCAAAATATAAAAAGCTAAAAGAAGGAAGCAAAGTCATGTGCTTATCTATAGAAGATTGGTTTATATCTTAGTAGTTTTTTTTAAAAATAAACTTTTTTATTATAGTTACACCAGGTATCTCTTCCATTCCTGTCCTAGAAACTCATTCCATATGACAAATAGTATGTTTTTAGGGAGGGAAAAGTCAGCAAACTAATCAATACATTGAAAAAAAAATCTGAAATCATGGTCACTGTAATCCTGACAAATCTTTCACTTCTATAAGGGAATGAATTATCGTGTTCTCTCTTAATTTTTCACTTAAATTCTGCTTGATCCTTATAATTTTATTACATTCACATTTAGATTTGAATTTTTTTGGTGTGTAGGTTTCCCCCCCCATTTACATTGTTATAGTTATTATATGTACTGTTTTCTTATCTTTGCTTACTTCATTCTGCATTAGTTCATATAAATGTTTCCATGCTTCTCTGTATCCATCATACTGCTCATTTCTTACAATGCAGTAATATTCCAGTGCTTTCATATATGACAATTTATTTAGTCATTACTCAAATGATGGGGTTGTATTTGTTTGCAGATCCCTGCTTTTATCAAAAAAAAATAAACCTCTGCTTTAAATATTTTACAGTATTCAGAACATTCTTCTGTTTGACAATTTCTTGGTAATTGAATCTCTTGTTTAAAACATATGGACATTTAGTTATTTTATTTCATAACTACATTTCATAGCTCCACCCACAGTATATTAATGTACCGCTTCTCAAACCCCTTCTATAATAATTATTGGCATTTTTGAGCCCTTTTTGTCAATTAGTAAGGTATTAGGTGAAACCTATGAACTGTTTTAATATGCTTTTTTCTTGTTATTAGTGCTTTAGAGTATTCTTTTAGTATAATTGTGAATACTTTGCAATTTTTCTTTTGAGAATTATTCATATCCTTTGATCATTTATCTATTGGGGAATGACTAATTTTTATAAAATATTCATATACACATACACACATATATGTATATATACAAATAAATAATATATTTTATATTATAAATGATTATAAATGCACAAATGTATATACATGCATACAAATTGTCTATAAATAATATATGTATATCTATATATCTATATACATATCTATATATCTATATAGATAGATATAGATATGTCTCTTTATCTGTCTGCCTGTCTGTCTGTCTAGTGTCTATCTAAATGTCTATCTTTTGGAAAACAAAACCTTATCAGAGAAATTTTACACCAAGACTTTTTCCCCTCATTCAACTACTCTTTTTATCTTAGTTACCTGAATTTGTCTTCACAGAAGTTTTTTAGTTTTAAATAATCAATGTTACTTTATGCCTTTTATAAATTGCCTCTACCTTTTGTTGGGTTAAAAAGATATCTCAAACATATCTGTGAGAGGTATATGATTTATATCCATTCTAATTTTTATAGTTTTTATTTTAAATATTAAGGTCATATATATTTAGATTGTATTGTAAGGTTTGGTTTAAGACTCCTTTCCAATTTTCCTAGTAGTTTTTATCAAATAATTTTCTTCCTAGATCATTTTTGTTTTTCACTTTATCAGATTATTGAGTTTTATTGTTTTTGATTATCCCTCTAATCAAGTCTTTTCCATTGATCTGTTTTAATATATACCAGATGGTTTAGTTGACTGTTCTTGTATAATATAGCTTGAGGATTAGAAATACTACTTACCTCTGTTCTTTTCATCCTTTCCTTTGATAGTCTACATCTTTTGTTTTTTCAAGTAAATTTTGTTATTATTATATCAACTTCTATAAAGTATCCCATTGGTAATTTGATTGTAATAACATTAAAATTATAAACTAATTTTGGAAGTATTGTCATAGAACTGAGTAAGTTCTTAATTTCTTTAAGGAGCTATTTGTAGTGAATCTAAACAGAAATATTGATTTGTGAAGGTTTATTTGTAATTTGCTGCTTTGCTGAAACTATTAGTTGTCTCAATTCATATCATTCCTAAGATTTTTCTTTATTAGTTCCTTGACAGCTAGATAGCTTTCTTTTCCTTTTTTGTCTTTTTTAAGTTTTCTAAATGTTCTTCTGATAGTTTGTGTGATTTTTTGAAGGTATTCCTCTATTTTTATCAATTTTGCTATATAGTTGGGTATAATTGGGTATTATTCTTTTTTATCTTTTCTGGTTTTCTGTGATTTCCCCCTCTTCATTTACTATTTTATTGATTGGATATTCTCTCTTTTTTAACCAGATTAGCTAAGGGTTTATCAATTTTATTTTAAAATAATTAGGTTTTATTTATAATTTTTTGGTTTCCAATTTATCTATTTTCTTTAATTTTTAATATATCCTCTGAGCTTATTTTAGGTTCAGTTATTTGTTAGTTTTCTAATTTTTTAATTGTCCATTCAGTTCATCAATTCTCTTTTTTTCCTATTTTATTAATGTATAATTGTAAGGATATGTTTTTTGTGTTAGAATTGTTTTAGCTGCATCCTAGAATTTTTGATATGTTTTTTCATGATTGTAAATTTTTTATGTAATTGTTATTTGCTTCTAAAATTTGTTCTTTGATTTATGCATTATTTAGGATTTTATTATGAAGTCCTCATTTGTCTATATCTTTTGTTTATGGTCCCTGATCCAATAACTAATTTTATTGTATTATGGTTTGTAAAAACAGAAACTATTTTTGCCTTTTTATATTTGTTAATAATAGGTCTGAGCCCTAGTACATGGCCAATTATTGTTAACATTCCATGTCCTGATAAATAATTATACCTTTATATATTGCTAACCCATTATAAGGTGTGGTAAGTCTTTTATCTTTAGTTTCTTTAGCAATTTTTTTAGCTTTCTATTTGATTGTTCTAAAATTGAAAGAGTGATACTAAATTTTCTGTAACAATTGTTATGGTTAATGTCTTCTTTAAGTTCAGATAATGTTACCTTTAAGAATTTTGATTTAGAGCATTTAGAGTTTTTAAATTATTGCTGATATTGTGTTTTCTCTTTTTGTTTAACTTTCTATTTGACTGATCCAAAATTGAAAGAGTGATACCAAAGTTTCTGTAACAATTGTTATGGTTAATAGCTGCATAAAGTTCAGATATTACCTTTATGAATGGTGATTCTAAGGCATTTAAAGTTTTTAATTTATTGCTGATATTGGTTTGTTGTCTATGATTATTTTAAGTATAATATATTTTCCTTATTTGCCACTTTTTATTTTTTGAATGTTTATTTTTACTTTTTTAAATAGCATAATTGCAACTCCTACTTTTTTTTTTGGTTCAATTGATGACTGATTACCCTTAGGTGTAATATGTGTCTTTTTTTTTTCAAGTGTTTCCTTTTAAGCAAAAATTTGTAGGGTTTTATTTTCTTATCTAATTTGTTACTTTTTCATTTTGTTAGATTGTTTAATTAATTTTCATTTAAAGTTATGAAAGTTAGGCTTATGTTGTCTTCCATCTGTCTTTGATTATTAGGCTTTTTCAAGTTATGATCTTCAAACCCCCCATCTTTTTTTTTTTGCTTTCAATACAGTTAAAATATTCCTTCAGTTACTTTTCCTTCATCTTTTTTTAAAGTATTAGTTCTTTTTTAAAAAATCTTCTGCTTTTGTCTGATTATAGAAGTTTTCTGGCTCTTTTTTTTTCCTTTTCAGATTCCCCTTTCCTTTCTCCCTTTCAACTCATCCTATTCATTAGTATTTTTTTTCTGCAACCCTTTTAAAATTTTTTAAAAAACATTTATTTAAGGCAATGGGGTTAAGTGACTTGCCTAAGGTCACACAGCTAGTCAATTATTAAATATCTGACTTAGGATTTGAGCTCAGGTCCTCCAAGGTCCATGCTCTATCCACTGCACCACCTAGCTGCTCCTCTGCAATCCTTTAAAAATGATTTCTCTTACTCTCTTAATTGTCCATTCCATTTTTCTGTCTACTCTAGACCCTTATTCTCTATTTAATGAACCCTACAATTCTCTGGATTCTTTTTTTTTAACTTTAGAGTTCTCACATAATCAAAGTTCCCAAGATATCCATTCTAAGCTTTTTCCTCTGGTCAATTTCTTCCATGGCCTTGTAGACTTTGGCCTGAGGATTACTCTATTCCATTACCTTATTCCCAGAATAATGCCAGTTATCCAAGATTTCAGAGAGAACACTACTTCATGATAGGATGAAACCCCCACCTTGTCCTTGATAATATAATCCATCACTCATCTATTCTTCTTTGGTTACTTTTATACATTTGCTTCAAAATTTCCTACCTACGTCCATGCTTTTCCCCTTCTCTAGATGCCAATTATCTTTAGGAGTCCCAACTCCTTCCCTACCAAGAGTACCATATCCTCCAAGATACATTAAGAGCATGGTCCTCATCTCCCTTCATAGCCATCTCTTTCCATGAATTCATCTTGGGATTCTTCGTTTCTTGCCCCCTTCAATCCTTTCTCCCTCTTCCTCACAACCCCTTTATAGATTATTCTCTCTCTCTTTTTTTTGGCTTTTGGTCAAGTGATTTGCCCAAGATCACACAGCTAAGTAAATGTTAAGTGTCTGAGATCAAATTTGAACCCAGGTCCTCCTGACTCCAGGGCCTATTTTTTGCCACCCAATTGGCCCTGACTAATCTCTTTCTAAATCAACAGGAGTCACCTTCCTCTCAATGTTAGTTATTGATATGATCCTGAAAGAATATGCATTCATATAATCTGATTCTATTTCCTCATGCTCTATCTTCACTGTCACAAACTTCAGCTTTCATTCCTTTCTCCTTGTCTTCATTTAGAAAGACGTTTCTCATTAGTTTATCTTCTGATACTGTTACTGTAGCTGTCCTTGGTTGCTGCATTTACTCAGTCTTTCTGTATTTCTATTGTTTGTAATAATCTCTTTTGTTCTGTTTTTGCTTTCTAAAAATATTTCAAACGTCTCTTTCTTACTGATTGTAATCTTTTGCATGAATAGTTAAGCTCAGACTTTTCTAAATACCTTACTATGGACATCCTAAGTTCCATTGCTCTGTGGAACATATTATTCCATTCCTTCCTATCTTTTCTGGTGGGTGCAGAATAGTTTTGCCTTATTCAACTTTCTTTTTCTTTGTAGTTGAAGGTCTTTCTCCTGATTGCTTGCCGAATTTATTGCTTCTGAATTGTCTTGTTAAATATAACCATTATGTGTCTTGGAGTTTACCTTCATTTTCTTATGGAGATAACCAGTGAATTTTTTCAATTTGTTTTCATTTTATTTGTTCAGAAGTCCTGGGCACATCCATTATTTTCTGAATTATGATAGTGAAGTTTCTGTTGTCTTGTTATATTACTTTGGGAGATCTATGGTATTTAGGCTATCTGCACATTTTGCCTTTGAGATTAAGATGTTATGCTCATAAAGTGAGCATATTTTCTTTAAATATTATGTTTTTTGCTTCCATTTTTCTTGAATGTATTTCATTTTTGTATATTTGCATTACCAATATATTGTCTTCTCTTTTCTTTCTTTGGTGACAGTTCTAATTCTAGTTTTTTTTTTATTCTAGTTTTCCTATGAATTCTTTATATATTTTAAAATTCTTTCCATTATTTTTTCCTCTTTAGATTATAAATTCTGCTCCCATAATTCTCCTACAACAATATATTATGGTTTCATGGTTTCACATTCCACAGGATCATATCTGTCTCATCAAGTGTTGGATCATTTCCCTTTTTTTCAGTATATATTCATAAATGCCTGATCTCATTTTCAAGATCTAATGTCCATATTATCCTTGTTATTAGTTTTTCCTGTTGATTTTTCTGTTTACATTCAAGTTCCTTGAGGTTTTTTCTTTCTAAGATCTTTAACAATTTTAATCTCTCATTTGTCCCCCTCCCCACCCTCATTCCCCCCCATCCCCCCCCCATTCACTTTTTGTTTTTAATCTCTTTTTTCCTTGGGGGCTGTATCTCAGTGTCTTAGCATTCTCTAATGCTAGTAATTCATACACTAGTCTTTACCCTGCATGAATTTTTTTTTAAATGTATTTATTTGGGGCAGCTAGGTGGCGTAGTGGATAAAGCACTGGCCCTGGAGTCAGGAGTACCTGGGTTCAAATCCGGTCTCAGACACTTAATAATTACCTAGCTGTGTAGCCTTGGGCAAGCCACTTAACCCCGTTTGCCTTGTAAAAACCTAAAAAAAATGTATTTATTTATTTTCAGCCATATGCACTTGTATATTTTTAAGTTACAAAATTTCTTTCCACCCTCCCTTCCTACCGCCCTCCCCTCAGCAGCAAACAGTCAGGTTAGCATTATACATACATATTTTGATAAATATGTTTACAAATTAGTAATTCTGAGGAATTATTATGAGGAATTATGATTAAGGGAAAGAGATACAGAAGAGATAATTTTTATAAAGTGCTCATCACATTCTGAAAGGTTGTTTTTTATGTGTTTGTATTTTGTTTTGTTTTGTTTTTCTTTCTCTGGAGGGAGATACTTTAGTCTATAGGCTGTCTAATACTAGTTGTCCTAGCTCTCTAAACTGCTGAGAGGAGCTGTTTCCATCAAGGTTGTTCATCTCATAATGTTGTTGATGTGTACATTGTTCTCTTGGTTCTACTCCCTTTGCTCAACATCAGATCCCGTAAGTCATTCCATGCTTCTCTAGAGTTCTACCCTTTATGGTTTCTTATAAAACAATAGTACTCCATAGTATTCATATACCATAACTTGTTTAGCCATTCCCCAATTGATGGTTATCCCCTCAGTTTCCAATTGTGCGCCACTACAAAAAGAGCTGCTATGAATATTTTGGAACATGGAACACTTTTCCCATTTTTATAATTTGTTCTAGATATAGACATAGAATTGGAATTTCTGGGTCAAAAGGTATGAATAGTTTTATTGCTCTTCGGGCATAGTTCCATATTACTGTTCAGAAAGGTTGGATCCTTTCATAGCTCCACCAGCAATGCATCAAAGTCCCAGTCCTCCCACAACCTCTCCAACACTGATCATTTTCACTTTTTCTCTCTTGGCCAATCTGATAGGTATGAGATGTACCTCATTGTTCTTTTCATTTGCATTTCTCTAATCAATAATGATTTGGAGCATTTTTCATATGATATATATATATATATATATATATATATATATGGAGCTTTAATTTCTTCATTTGAAAACTTCCATATCCTTTGAACATTTATCAGATGGGAAATGACTTGTAACCTTATAAATTTGATGCAATTCTCTATATAGTTTAGAAATGAGACCTTTATCAGAATTCCTAGTTGTGTAGATTATTTCCCAGCCCATATGACTTTTGTGTGATCAGAACTAGATCTGACTGAGTTACATTTTCTTTAATTAGGGCTTGCTGTAGTTTAACACAGAACCCCTTCCTCATCATTGTTCTGCCCTGATGTCCTGTCCTAATTGTATCTACTATTATTTTCAATAATGTCCTTGTGGAGATTATGCTCAAGTGATGCATATGTAGAAAACTCTTAAACATTTTTCAATAGAAATGGGACATATGAATGGGAAGTTATGATAATCTCTTGGTTGTATATTATTAGAAAATTCCAAAGTCCAAGATTTTGTAAGGATTTTGAAGAATAAATTCTCAAGATATATAAAGGAAGATAAGTTATCAAAAGTATGGACACTGTTCACCCCAACTTTTAATATATACTCTGCTATTGGTAGATAAACTTGAATGAGGTTGGGGTAATGAAGAATTTCAGATGCTGTGAAAGATGGAATCTGATGGGACTATATTCCCAGATAATGTGGGGGAGGCTAAGCCTATACCACATAATGGTTAATTCATTACAGTTTGGCATAGTTTATATGAATTAATTGGATTTAGTAGGGTAGGATCCTCCACTAAGTACTACTCTGTTGTCTCATCATGCTGTGCAATAGACCCTAAGTTGTTGATGCCTACTTAAGACCCAAGTTCAGTGTAATCTCTGGCAGTTTTCCTCTATTAGAAAGATTTTGGATATATAGCCACAGATGTCCCTTTTTGGGAGACTAGCCTAGTTAAATTCATAGCAATTAGTACTAATAAACTAGATGCTTGGTAAGAAATTCTTATGTCATAGAAACCTATTAAAAAACAACAATACAAACCTACAGGCCTATATGCTGTCTCCTGATTCTGCAATTATGATGGCAAAGTCGTTGAAAAGGGAGCAAAACATATTAAAAATCTTTTAGTTTTTAAACCATCTGAACAATGTCCTGAATGAATTCATGAAGATTGAACACCCACAGTCAAACAGTACTTAATGAAAATATTTCAACCTAAAAGGGAATTATCTAGGGGAATGACTCTGTTCTATTCAATATCTTGATCAATGACTTGCATATCAATATGATAGGGTTAGGGTTGTATTTATGAACAACATAAAAGTTTGAATGAATAAAAAATAAAATGTTATATAATAGACTTAGATTTTAAAAGGTTATAAGCTTTATACAGAGCCACATTAAAATTTAGATGATAAAATTCAATAAGGGGTACATATAAAATTCAATAAGGGGTACATATAAAGCCTTATATTTAAAACCATGCATGATTATGGAATAAGGGGAACCATTGTCCATAGCAGTTCACGTGAAATACAGTGTAAAGTCAAATGAGGGAGATAACAGGTAAATACTATGTAAAAAAAGATAGATATATATATTATATATATATACATATGTATGTGTGTATTACATATGTGTGGTGGTAAATTAGATATAATTAGACATAATAAATGGATAAGAAATAAATGAGATAAATTTGAGATAATAAGAGGAAGGAAATAATATTTTCATCCATGTGATCAAGCTGTTAAAGAATCTAATTTGATTTTATTTATCATGGTTTCATTGAGATACTAAAGTATTTTTTTTTAATCTTAGGTTGTATTAATGAGAAGCAGTGTGTTATTGTGGATAGAGAGTCAATCTCAAATTCTGCTGGATGGCATTCAGGTTCTAGGTATATTTGTACTAGGTATATTTGTACATTGACTTTTCAGTACTCTGGGCAGCTGAGACTATTAGATAATAGAGGATGTGGTGATCTGAATCTATAAGATAACAAAGGGTTTCCTCTCTAGGCATTCCTAGCTCAATTGGAATCACAGATCCAGACTAAGAATGATTATAATAATATAGTCTCTAGAATAAGACATATAATAGTCCTGATGTTTTTGATACTGACTGGACATTTGGCGTTTTGATTTCAATACTGGATGACATATTTTAAGAGTGACATTAACAAACTGAAGTGTGTGGAGGGTGACCAGAATGTCAAGAGGTGTGGAAACTCTGTCATATGAGTAATTCTAGAAGGGCTTGGGGAATGTTTAGCCTGAAGAAGAGAAGACTTCAGAGGGTACATGATAACTGCCTTTAAATACTTGAGAGGCTGCCATATGGAAAAGAGATTAAGCTTACTCGGTTTAGGTCCAGAACACACAAAAAATAAATAAATGGAAAAGAGAGGAGAGGAAAATTACCAAAGGAGAAGGCCTATGGGTAGAAATTGCAGGGAGGCAGATTCCAATTCAATTTAAAGAAAACCATCCTAAGAATTAGTCATTAAAATGTAATGTAATGGACTGCCTTTTGAAACAGGGAATACCAGAAGGGGTAAATCAGATGCTGCTTAACCCTAAATCTCTACAGTCTGGCTTTAAAGCTCATCAACTTTCTCCAATTACCGCTGAACTCCTAATGACTATATCTAATGACCTTCTCTCTGTCTTCATCTTTGTTGACCTCTCTGAAGTCTTTTACACTGTTGATCTCCTTCTATTTAATATTTTATTATCTCTAGGTTTTCATGACGCCAACCTGATATTTTTTCCTACTTGTCTGACTGCTCCTTTTGAATTTCCTTTTCTGGAACTTTGTCCAAGTTACACCTACTAAATACGGGAATCCTCCAGGGCTCTGATCTAGATCTTCTTCTCTATATTGTTTCAATTGGGGAACCTCATCATATCATCAATCTCATCCCATGGATTCAATGATCATTTTCACACTAATGATCTAAGATCTAATTATTTATCCCTAATCTCTCTTAATCTCCAAAATCACACCTATAATTTCCTTTAGGACACCTTGCATTGGATTTCTCATGGAGACCTTAAACTGGTGTTCAAAATTAAATTCATTATCTTTCTTCATTGGATAAGAGATTAGATTAGACATCTGTGATTCCTTCCAACTCTGAGTCTATATTAATGAAATAAACTAATGTTAATGAAAATGCAAAATATGATATTTGATAGGGGCCAAGGGTTTTGGAATCTTTATCAGAAATGGCCATTGGGTGCCTGAAATGTTAAACCTTAAGGGGTTTTATTCTTAAATTAAAGGCTGGATGGTTACTTGTCAGTTATATTGAAAAATTCTCATTAAAATAAAAGTCAGACTTAGATGCATCTAAGATTCCTTAAAACTGGGCTCTGGGGATTCACTGAATATTTCATACATATACATATATGTATGTATATATATATATATATATATATATATATATATATATATGGAGAAAGAGAGAGAGAGAGAGAGAGAGAGAGAGAGAGAGAGAGAGAGAGAGAGAGAGAGAGAGAGAAAGAGAGAGAGAGAGAAGGGGGTGGGGGTAGGGAGAAAGAAATAATTTAGTACAGGGATTCTTAACTTGATGCCTATAAATTTGTCTTTATTACTTTTGCAATCCTACATATTTTAATTATTCATTTAAAATTTTATTTTGAGACAGGGTCCATAGGTTTTACCCCACTGCTTACAGATACACAATCCCAAAATAGTTAAGAACCCTTGATCTTGGTCAACATCTTTATCTTACAGATGAAGAAACTAAGACAGAAAGTATGTGACTTCTTGAAGGTCAAATAGATAATCAGAGGTAAAGTTCAGATTCAGGCACAGCTCCTGAGGAGTCTTTGCACTAAAAGAGGAAGAAGTATCCCCCCCTGACCCTGCCCCCTTGCCACACACAGACACACACAAAATGATACAAAATTTTTCTCAATTTTACATTTCTTTTTTTCATAACTTCCACATTATGTCTTTCACATATGTTGTAGTTTTGGGAAAGGAAGGGAAAAAAGACCATTTTTATGTATCTCATATATATATATATATAATATAAAATATTGTATATATATATTATATATGTATTTTACTAAATGTTCACAACAACCTGAGAGTTGGTGCTAATGTTTTCCTCATTTTACATTATAGGAAATTGAGACTGACAGAAATAAATGGTCATCCAGCTAGCCAGGTACAGTGGTTCCTCCATTATCCCCCTTAGCTACTCTGAATGAACAGCAATACTGAAGGCTAACCAAATGCAAACATTTTCAAAAGCCCTGATACAGAGTTTTGAGTTAAGAATTCAGCTGCTAACAACTTCTTGTTTAGGAACTCTGAACATGATGAAGTTCATGTCTTGTGCTGTTAAGTTGCATGTAGAAATAGTAACAAGGTCTGGGGTGGGGGGTGAGGGAGGGGGCATCTTCTCTAAGGTCAGGCTGATTCCTGTCCAAAGAGCCCACTAAAAATAACCCAAGGCCCCAGAGATTTTTTCCAGAGATTGGGGGTATATGGACACATCACAAAAAAGTTATTGCTGGATCTTCAAGAAAATACTTGTAGAAGATATTTTTTGTGGGTTGCAAAGAGATAGAAGCAAAATGATGCTTATTAATTAGGGAATGGCTAAATTGTGTAATATGAACATAATGGCACATTATTGTGCTGTAAGAAATAACGGACATGAAGAAGACAGAGAAACATGGGAAGACATTTAAACTAATGCAAAGTGAAGTAAGCAGAGTCAAGAAAATCATGCCTACCACAATGTAAATGGAAGAATAATATCAAATATAACAATTTAAATTTATATGCCACTTTAATGTTTGCAAAGCACTTTACAAATATTATCTCAATTTGTCCTCACAACAGCCTTAGGAGATAAATGTTATTAATGGTACCCCTTTTTCCAGATTAGGAAACTAAGGTTAATAGAGGTTAAGTGACTGTGTTTGAGGGAAGATTTCTGCCTCTACGTCTAATGATGTATCCATTGTACTACCTACATAATGACAGTTCCAAAGAAGGGAAATGAAAAGACATGGGACTTCAAAGAAATCATATGAGAAGATGTCTTCTCCCACTACCTTTCAGAGGTGGAAAGTCTATGGCTAAACAATTTCACATATATTTTCAGGTTTCGATTGTTTTTGTCTATTCTTTTTTTCCCACTTTAAAAAATCTTCGCTGCATGCTTGCTTTCTGGTAGGAAAGAGGAGGAGGGAAATTTAAGTGAAAAAAAAAGATATCAATATTAGGGCTTTTTTTTTTGGAAAAAGGAAATGGACCAGGGTTTCTCAGGACTGAGATACTTGGTTCAGTCTAAGGCTTCTGCATACCTAGGTTAGATTCTAGTTGGGAAAGGAAGGTTCCAGAATTAATCTATATATTTAGGAGTTCTCAGATTCTAGCTTTGAATGATGACAGACTCTTTAAAGTCAGGTGTGAATATAAATATATTCTCTTAGTTGTCACAACTTCTACCATACATTCTTTGACAGTCTTAGAGCTCAGTTGAGCAGGTTGGGTGTTACTCACAGCTGAGCCACATTTGGGGCATGCACTATGGCTAACAGGCATTCAGATGACCTGCAGCTAAAACAGCATATGGCTAATTGGCCATATGCCCAGACTGTTCAACTCCCCTATGATTCTGTAGCCAGGCCGATTCTTGGGTGAGTAACTACTTACCTTCTGGAGGCAAGTTAACTCTTTCAGGGTGCTATGATACTGTTCAGTGCCAATGGGAGGTGGGGGAAAGGTAATTTATTGAATGACACCCTTGGGACATCCCAGAGTGCAGAGATGAAATTCAGCAATTTTGAACGCACAGAGCAACATGGCAAAGCCAATTAGGACAACAAGACAAATTAGATGGAAGTGTACTCTGTCCATTTGAGATACAGAGATAGTTTATATGTGCAGGATGTAATTGCCTAAGTGAAAGTCTGGTCAGAGAAATGAAGATTTTTCTGAAAAGTGTTTAGGAAACACTCAGTGGAACCCATGCCTCTCTTTGTCTCTGTCTCTCTGTCTCTGTCTCTTTCTCTGTCTCTGTTTCTGTCTCTGTCTCTCTCTCTCTCTCTCTCTGTCTCTCTCTCTCTCTCTCTCTCTCTCTCTCTCTCTCTCCTCATCACTACACCACCCCCTCCATGTAAAGATCTAAAGTAATGGAAGGATACTTTCATTTTTATTTCACTGTTATTCTCACATTGTTTGATTCTTAGTGGAGCTGTAAGCAGACATTTTGAATGTGCAAAAAGCACTAGAGTTTGATAGAAAGAACACTGGACTTGTAATCAGAAGAAGCAGGTTCTGAGTTCATTCTGTAATTGATTTGTTGTGTGACCTTAGGATAGTCACTTAACTTTGAATTCAATTTTATCACCTCTAAAATGAGAGTTAGAATCTAATATTTGCACTATTCATATCTGGTGAGGAAAGTGGTTTGCAAACTGTGAAATGGGAATTGTTATTTAACACAGATCTGATTCATTTTTCCAACAGCTCTTAATTTTCATTTTTCCAGAGGAGATTCTGATGTATTTTTGTCCCTGTGTAGTAACTGCTTTTAAAAATAATATCTCTATTGCTGTGAATCTATTGGATAGGAGCTGCAGCTGAGCTGATAGCAAAGTGTCTTTGAGGGCCCAGGCAGCTCAGGGGAGAGACCCGGTGCTCTCAATGCACTGACATACCTGGAGAGCCAAAGGGAGCTTCAGGGAGGGCTGAGTGACAGTTTCTGATAGGGGAGCCCCAGGGAAGGAGAAAAAGAAGCAGAACCAAGGAAGGAATGAACACACAAAGGGATCAGTACCAGTGACAATTAGTCTGTGGACTGCATCCCTACAGTAAGTGAGGTTTCTATGTCAATTCAATTATATTCCTCAAATGTTTGTTAAATAAAACACTGTCAGGCATGGTGTTCAGCAGTGAAGCCATAATAATAACAAAGACCCTGACCCAAGGAGCTGGGTCCAGAGTTATGCAGTTTAGGGCCAATTCTTAGTGCAAGCACCACACTCCCACCCACTGGATTAATCAATCAATCAATTAATTAATCCACTGCCTCAGGGAATGTGGAAGTTGAGTCATGTATTCAGGAGTGTGTTATCATTTAGAAAGTGGGGGGGAGAGACAGTATGATTAAAGAGGTTTCAGAAATATTAGAGGCAGGAAGACCTGGGTTCAAGTGTTGACTGACACATACTCACAGTGTGACCCTCAGGGGGACCTGGAAGCAGCTCTCAACACTATTCTGTAGTTGTTGATCATGACTGGTAGAGGGAGTTTTCTTATCAGGAATTCACTACTCCAATGAAATTCCAGGTCTGGAGGAAATGAAGAAGAGAAGACTGGATGGCATAGTGGAAGAAGCATTGTATTTGGGGGAAAGGAACACCTGGTTATTTAATACTTTGCTTTTTTGCTCTTCCATAAAAAAAGAGGCAGAGAGAATGAGAGAAAGAGAGAAAGGGAGAGAAGCAGAAAAAGAAAGAAAGAGAGGAAAGGGGGAAAGGGAGAAGAAAGAAGGAAGGGGAGGAAAGAAGGGGGAGAGAAGAAGGGGGATAGAGAGAGGGGGAGAGGGGGGAGAGGGGGGAGAGAGAAAGAGGAAGAGAGAGAGGAACATTTTACTTTTTGTTACTTCAGACAAGTCACACCTTTGTGAATCTCAGCTTCTAATCTGTAAAATAAGAGGTTGGGAGTGGGGCAAACAGTGGATATCTTGTAAAAAGTTTGAAATATTGCCACTATACATTAATTACTTTTCTCTAGATATGTAAACTCCCTATACACAGTTGCTCAGCATTTGCATGTTATGTTTAAGAAAACATGAATATATTTATATTTATTACAGCTAATATTTTAAACCCAACAAGATCTTGCTAATACCAGACCATAATGACACAATTTGTAAAAATTTCATTCTGTTTTTATGCAAAGAGGTGACATAAGCAATAGAAAGCAAGAAGTTTTTGGTAACCCTCCTGTCCTCCTGTCACTTTCTTTTTTTTTTTTTTTTTCAGTCTGAGGTATCAATTGTGCTTCAGACTTAATCAAAATACCTGCTTCTGCTCTGGGTGATCCTCTTGTCAGTCACTACTTTAGAAAATTGGGTAACCTGTAATGAGTCTGCTTGTTATTCGGTTCAACAGTACATGGGCTTCTGTAGAAGGGAGTTAATGTGATTTGTGAAACATTATTCCTTAGATACTTTGCAGGGGGAGGCCACACCTCAGGGAATGGGCTCTGTTAAGGATTTTCATTGATTATACTTCCTGAGGGGGCAATTCAAGAGCCCTTCCATCAGTCAGTGAAAGTTTAACACGCAAAAGGGCAGCAGATTGGGTCCCAAGTGTTCTAAATAATGTAGCAGATAGCTACCTCATCAGGATTTTTAAATCCCCTAATGCACATTGGAATTTTTCTTTACAAACACCTACCTAATAAAAGCCTTCAATTTTAGTCAAAATGAAATGTAGAGCGTTTTTGGCTCTTGGTAATGAAATCGGAACCACAACCTCGTGGCTCACCTTCACCCACGTTTTCTAGCTAATGCTGAAATTAATTTCCACTTTCTCTTGCTCACACACAACAGGGCAGGGAGGTAAAACCCAAAGCCTTGCAACAAAGAAGCTCACCAAATTTTCATGCATGGACGAAACTGCTATAGTTTCTCTTTACTCATCATTTATCCCTTTTAGGATTAAGAATTTGCAAAAAGAGAGTCAGCCTAAATGCCACTTTACCCTCTAGGTTAACTGTGTAGGTTTTAGTAACAGATGTAAGTTTATTAAATGTAAACCATAGATCCATGGCCTCAAATTTCTCCCTACCCCCTTTTGTATATTCTTTCCTCTTGCTCCCTTTTCCTTATTTTACTTTCTTTGTTGCTTTCCTCACTTGACCTCTCTTTTATATTTTTAATCTCTGTTCTCCTATTTTTTTTCTATCTTCTTCCGTTTGATTTTACTTTGTATATATGTGTGCTCAAGCAGGTCTGTGAATGTATGTGTAGGTAGTTTGTTTTCTCTCACTCTTTCTTATTTCTCTTGCCTCTGCCATTTCTATCTATTCCTTTTGTCCTGTCTGTTTTCTTAACACTTCCCCTTCCCAACTCCATCCCATGTCACTAAGACTTCACTAAGGAAAATATCAAAAGAAAGAAATGCTTCCCAATTCTAACACTGCTGCTACATGACATGATATCTAGGGTAGGAAAAATATCAGTCTGAGAATCAGTGGGATTCAGGATGTAGTTCTGGGCTCTGCTGCTATTTTGAGGAATCATCTATCTCCCTTTTCTGGGACTCAGTATCACCATTAAAATGAGGGAGTTGAGTCTTTAAGGCCCTTTTAAACTCTCATGGTCCATGATTCTAATAGAACTCACTTATTACCATCCCAACTGAACAATTATCATCAAGAGCCAAGGCTGCCCAAGAACAGTAGTAGCTCCCCCTCTCCCCCAAGACTTGGCTGTCTTCTTCTTGCATCATTTCACATTCTCTCATTTTTCCCTGCATGGTTGATGGCAGTGAATAGAGTTTCTTCTCAAAATGTTCCCTCTGAACCTGATCCTACTTGGAGGATCAAATCCCTTCCTTGCTTTAAAGGGATCTCATACACCATGATTTCATAGGATTTAACACTAAAAGGATCTTATATACCCTCTTGTCCTACCCTCTCTTTTACAGAGAGAAAACTGAGGTCCAGAGGAATCAGTATTAGGATCCTCTATTGAGAAGGAACCTCAAAATATTTGATTCAATACTCTCATTGTACAAATGAGGAAACTGAGACCTAGGGAGGTTAAATAACTTGCCCAAGGTCAAAGGATAATTGAATTAGAACTAGAAATGAACTTAGAGGTCACTTAGTTCAACCCCTTCATTTTAAAAATGAACTTTTTTGAGGTTAAATGATGCCCAAAGTCATAAAGTCTTAATTATTCTGATCTAGTAAATATCAGAGGCAGATTTGTGTCCAGGTCCTTCAACTATAGAGCTAGTGCTGTTTACTTAACTCTGTTGTCTCAGATAAGTGAAGTGATTTGCCAAGGTCACACAGTATTATCAAGGTACAAAGTCTTATTTAAACTTACAAATGATGATTATTTAAAATAAGAGTAAGAAGATATTGAGTCCAGGCTATCTTTTCTTGTTTTAACATTCACCTATGTTTTGGAAACACACACACACACACACACACACACACACACGCACAAACACATGCACAGAGAGACAAAACTCTCTCTTTTCACTTGTCTAACCCCACTGTTTAACTAGAAATGTTTAATAGTTTTACATAAATAGCATTCGTGAACATTTTGCCTCTATACCATACTATAGTTTTCATGAAAACTCATTTATTCCTTTTATATTACATTAATGAAATCTTTATTTTGCTTCTATTGGACTAAGAAATATATTGAGAGGCAGCTTTGGTGAAGTAGAGAGAGGGCACAAACTAAACAGTTCAGGAAGCCTCTATTCAGACCTGAGCTCTGCCACTAATTTTCCGTATGTATGACCTGGAATAATGGTATTATTCTTCACGGGACCTCAGTTTCCTTATCCATAAAATGAAGTTTTGAACTCAATGGTCCCTTCTAGTACTTCCATTCTAAGTAAAAGAAATTAGTAGATTGGTCTCTTTATTATTTGGACAAATTTATAAAGTGAATGATTACAAAAATAGATCTTCAGAGAAAACTAAGCTTTACCCACTTAATATAAAGGCATAGCTCTGTGTTTACTGCCTGGCTAGATTCATGAGGACTAAATGTATCTAATAGTGTTTTCTTGAACAATTTTTTAAAATCTTCACTTTATTTATATGTCAAGAAAATGTAGCATTCCATTTGATTAGTGTTAATTCAATTGCCACAAACTGCTCTCTGAACCAACAACATGCTGTTTCAGATGTGCATTAAGTAGTAAATCAACTTTATTAGAAACATTGGATCTCATCCTGCCAGTGAAAATACTGCTCCCTTTTTGGGCGGTGTCATAAGTTGTGCCTGACCCTCGAGTCTCTTTAGTATATTATCTCTATTTAGTAAATTACCCAAGTCCAAGTAGGCTTGTGGAATGAAAGAGAGAAGGGCACCTCTGGACAGCAGGTCCCTGCAGTAAGTCTGCATCTTCGGGACTCTCTTCAATTCTATTTTCTGGACCCTTCAAACTGCAGGTATTAGAGTTAGCAAGGCCCTTTGAGAGCTTCTCATCTAACTCCTGCATTTTACACCTGAGGAAACAGAGGCCCAGAGACCCAAAGGGGATTGCCCAATGGTAGGTTAATGACCAGCTGGGGTAGGATTTATGCCTCCAACTACCTATTTTAGGTTCTTTTTGTTCCATTGTCCTGCCTCCTTATTCTGTTTTTTCCAGAAACCTGAACTGCTTTCACAAAGAAAGTTCTTGGATTCATTGGGAGGTGAATATGCATTATGACCTATTTGCTGGGAGTTTTTGAAATGTATGCCACCAAATAATTAGAGTCCAGTGAGGTGTTTCACAGCAGAACACAGCTGTGGATTCGACAAAGCACACAGGACCTTAAAGCTATCTTTTGTTGATAACATCATAACTGTTAACTTTATTCATGTAGTATCAGCCTACTCTTTTCTCAGTACAAAATTGGCCCGAAGCCTAAAATAAGTCAGACTGGCCCTGATCTATATTTGAATAGAATACTGATATACTCCCCTGCTTGGAATGCCCGCCATCTTCACCTCTAACTCCAAGCTCCCTGATTCCTTTTAAGACTCAGCTCAAATACAACTTTTCTATAGGAAGCTTTTTCTGGTCTCCCTCCCACCCCCCAACCCCAGGATAGTGGAGCTATTGCCTTCCTTTCTATCTTCCATTTCTATTGTATGTATCTTGTGTGTATTTGCCTATTATCTCCACCTCCCATAGAAAGTGAGCTCCTTGAGGGAAGAGTCTATATTTTTGTATCACTAATGTTTAGTATATCTGGTACATATTCAGCATTATGTAAATTCTTGCTAACTTACCACTTTTCTACAGAGTGATTACTTACTATTCTGCACACATCTCATACTTTCCCTCCCTGTGCTTTTGTTCATGATATTAGTGATTTCTTTCTCTATGCACACTGAGAGTTAATCTATCCTTCAAGATCCAGGTTTAAATTCTACTTCCTCTATGAAGGCTCCTTCATTTCCCTACTCAGAAATCAGTCATAGATATAGTTAGAACAGACCTTAGAGATATCTAGTCCAGTTTCTTTATTTTTCAAAAAAAGAAAATGAGGCCCAACATAGGTACATCATTTGTTCCCTCTTGAGCATAAAAGGGCTTTCTTATTGTAAAAAAATGTCTTTGTATGAGTTGGATAAAATATCTTATAGACACATTCTCTCAGCATATTTGACAACTAAAATGTTATATCTTGGACTTTCAACGTCCTTGAAAATATGTAGACATTTTCAATTTGAGCCAATGGGCTTTTATTACTATTTTAGTATGAGGTACAAGGTGCTAGAGAGACAATGATAAAATGAATGACACACCCTGCCCTTAAGGATTTTACATTCCACTGTCTGAATATAGTATTTGCAAACATAGATACATTTGAGAGAATTGAAGGATGGAGGAGAACTAACAACTAGGAGAATCTGGAAAGATTTCCTATAGGCAGTGGTACCTGAGTTGAACCTTTAAGAAGGCTATGGATTTTAAGAGGTGGAGAAAAGAAGGGAATAAATAACATGTCAGACATGAAGGATGGCCTACAAATACAAAGAGATTTTGGTAGAAGAGGAAATAGTTAACTTAGGCAACAGCAAGAAAACCATTTTGTTTGCAACAGAGAGTGAAGGGGAAACAATGTGAAATAAGCTTGGAAACAGAGCCTGGCCACAGATGTTAAAGGGCTTTAAATGCCAAACTAAGTTGCTATTTTATCCTAGGGGGAATAGGGAACCACCAAAAGTTCTTGTTGGGAGAATGCCATGTTTAGACTGTGCAATCATCCAGCAAGCAGTTGCAAAGTTACTACTACCTGTCAGACACCAAGTTAGTTGGTAGAAACACAAAGACAAAGGATGATTTCTGCCTCAAGGAATTTAGATAGTTTTCAGAGGAGACATGTATGTCAATAATTACCTATAGAGTTCATAAAAGTAAAAACAAGATAATTTGTTTTCCAGAGCAGAACATTAGCACTAGAAATTTTTATATTTTATGTTTATAAGATATTTGAATCAAGTAACCACAATTATATGAGGCAGGATGTCATAGTGAATAGTTTTTTCTGAAAGCATCCTTGTTCTCATTTTTATAGCACAATAATATGCTACAACTTGTTCAACCATTCCTCAATTAATGGGGATCCTTCCAATTTCCAATTCTTTACTGTAACAAAAAGAGGTGCTATAAATATTTTTGTACAAATAGGTCCTTTTCCTTTTTTTCCCCCCAATCTGTTCAGAATACAGAACTGGGTCAAAGGATGTGCTCAGATTTAGAGAATTTGGGCATAGATTCAAATTGTTTTTCAGAATGGTTAGATTCACCATTGGGTTCACAACTCCACTAACAGTGCAATGGGTTGCAATTTCCCCATATTTCCTCCAGCATTTATCATTTTCCTTTTCTGTCACATTAGCCAATCTGGTAGGTGTGAGGTGGCACCTCCCATTTGCATTTCTCTAATCAAGGATTATTTTGAGTATTTTGTCACGACTGTAGATAACTGATTTTTTTAATCTGAAAATTGCCTGTTCATATCCTCTGATCATTTATCAATTGGAAAATGACTTGTATTTGAACAAATTTGACTCTGTTCTCTATAAATTCTGTTTCTTTTAAAGGCTTTCCCAGTGACAAGGAACAAATAGTACAAATATTTAAAGATGTGTAAGTCTCCTACAAATACCACAGTTTTTTTCACGTTCAAGTTAAGCTCAAGTTAACACATTTTCCATGTTTTGTATAAAGATGGTTTAGCCCACATCACATCAGAAGCAGCCCTCCGTGTCTATACTCCATCCATTGTAACTTGGACTTGAATGGTCCTTTGAAATCCCTACCATAAATATTTCTACAAATGAGTGATCTGTTCACATTACATCTGCTAATGCTATCTCCTGGCAGAGCAAACAAATAGTTCAGACATCACATCACTGCACACAGTAACAATAAGGTGCACTCTGGCAGGGTTTTAGCACATTACTGAGAATTGCATCACTGATTGTCTCTCAGGATCTAACCTGGCTTTTTAAGAGACATATTTCTTGACAGCCTGTCACAGAAAGAGCTGTAGATGTTCACTGAACAGAGAATAATATTATCGTTGTATATGTTAAAGAGTCAGTGAACGCTAATCTGGACAAGCTCTTGACAAAATGTAAACATCTCTTTATGACTAAAATCATTTAGAAAAGGAGAAGAAATGATACACTGAGGGAAAGGGGGAGGAAATATCAATGGCCAGTGGTTGCAAAAAGCAAACACTGGATGTAGGCTTTCAAATAATGAATTATTATATCAAAGAAGAAGGACTACTTACCAGTGTATTCTAGGATGAGAGGAGCAGGAGGAAAAGGAAATATTGTTCAAAGAGAACTATTAATGCATAGTTATAATAGTGATATTTTTAATAAAAATGCATATTTTTCATTTTCTCCAAATGGTTCTATTGAGATATTCTAAGTTCACATGTATACTTCCTCCTAGTTATGAATTTTAACAAATATTAGTTAACAGCTGAGACCATTTTCATCTAGGATGGAGGGGAAAAACATTTTAGAAAGAATATATATAATTTGTAGATTCACAGTTTCTGAAAGCTTAAGACTGGAAGTAGTAATCTGGAATAAACTTCCTCTTTTCATCTTGATAATTTCACAGGATTTCTCATTAACCTGGGAAAATTTTCTCAGAAATTATCTATGTCTTCTCTCAGTCCAATGATTATTATTTTTTAGTTTGTGAAGTGAAGGATAAGTAATTTTTTCACATTAGAAGCAATTTGAGATATTCTTCTGCATGAAAAATTAAAAATGGATGGCCTTTCAAGATATGTTTCCAAATAAAGGAGTGTTCTTTGTAATAAAAAAAAAATAAATATGTGAGCAAATGGAAAAAAAAAAACAACGCAGTTTTTTCTTGACCACCCAGTCTCTCACAGTACAATGAAGAATAGAATAAATGTTGTACTTTATGTGATCAATCAGGATGTACCACAGAGATTTAAGAATTGGAGCCAAAGACTTAAAGCTTGAAAAGACCTCTAGGGTTAAGTGACTTGCCAAGGGCCATACCAATAATGTGTCTGAGCACAGGACTTAATATTTGAAGGAAGGGCCATTAGAGATTAGCCAGTCCAACTCCATTTTGCAAGAGAGGAAACTGAAGACCAAAGGGCCTTAGGTTTGCCAAAGGTCAACTGATAATCAGCAGTGGACCCTGGATTTGAGCCCAGGTCTTCAGATTGCACATTCATGCCTCTTTCTACAATATTCAGTACTTCTTGACTCTAGTTATGATGCACTGGCAGTCAGTGAGTTTGTCTTTATATCACAGTCAGTCGTCCCCAAAGAAGGGGCCATTTGTTATCTTTTTTATGGGTACAAGAAATGAGTGCTTCTACTTGCCAAGAGGGAATGAAATGTTTTATTTTATTAAATGATTTTCTGGGATGCTCACATGAATAAAGAAAGACTAGAAAACTTTTGCTACAGTTGCAACATGCTGTGACCTTAGTCTGGTTTGGCCAGCAGACAGTCTGCTATTTGGTCTCTGCCATCGGGTATCATTAGGGATTTAGAGATGGCTTATCCCAGAGACTAAATTTTAGTATGTGGTCATTTCAATTTTGTGATTTTTCCCAAGTTTTGCTCAGTGGTTTTGAAGCAGTAGCAGAGAGGTGTTGTGTATGATTACTTAAACATTTAAACATGAGGTATGTGTGTGTGTGTGTGTGTGTGTGTGTGTGTGTGTGTGTGTTGTGTGTGTGTGTGTGTTTTGATGAGAGAGAGAGAGAGAGAGAGAGAGAGAGAGCAAGCATATCTCTCATATCTAAAACCAACTTGTCTGCTCTCATTATCATCTACCCAAACTATCTCAGCAACTTGCAAAATAGATTTTATCTTTCTCCTTCAATACAGGCTACATACCCCTACAAGATTAATTTTCCTTTTGCATAGATCTTAACATAAGGAGTATCAGCTCCACTTAAAAACCTTCAATGCCTCTTTATTGCCTACAGACATTATTCTATACCCCACACATGAAACTCCATCTCTCATTTTCTGACCTTTACACTGCCTATCCCTCAGGTTTGGAATGCACTCTCCTCATTTTTACCTTTCACAATTCCTACTTTTGTTCAGGACTTAGTTTAAGCACCAACCTCTACAAGACAACTCTCCTGATTCCCTTAAATGCCAATGCCTTTCCTCTCTAAAGTACCCAGTATTTATTTTGTCTAAGATATTATAAATTCAATATATATCTATCTAGGGTAAAGGAGAAAGTGAATAAGCCTTTCTATAGTGCTCATGCTAAGTACTTTACAAGTATTTCTTCATTTGATTCTCATAGTAGCCTATTATTATTCTCCATTTTTACAAATGAGAAAGGCGACACAAATGGAGATTAAGTGACTTGCTTAGGGTGACACCACTAGTAAATTTCTGAGGCCAGATTTGAACACAATTCCTTTTCCAGACACATCAGCCAGGTGGCAAGGTAGGTAGAATATTGGATTTGGACTATGGAAGAGTCAACTTTCTGAGTTCAAATCTGGCTTCAGATACTTACTAGCTATGTGACCCTGGCAAGTCACTTAACCCTGTTTGTCTCAGTTTCCTTGTCTATAAAATGTGCTGGACAAGAAAATGGTAAACCACTGTAGGATCTTTGTCAATAAAATCTCAAATTAGGTCAAGAAGTGTCAGACATGACTAAAATATGCAATAAGCTGATCCCAGGTCCATGCCTCTATCATCAGCTGTTTATGATAATTACGATATATATTTCTATATATATATATATATATATCCATATTTTGGGGAGAAGAATACATATACGAATACCTTCACACATAAATATAGATGTAAGTTATGTATGTCTACAAATGTCTCTTTTGAAAAATGATTATGAGGCAAGCACTTTCATTTTTCTGTTTATATATCCAGTGACTAATTTATTGAGTGATTTATTGATACAATCCAATTTTTTAGCCATGAATTCATAGCCCTATGATCTCTGAATCATTTGATCTATCATTTTTCCTTATATCACAATTTTTCCATTCATAATTTCTATGATTCATGTAAAAGTGATACTATTCTGTTCAAATCTTATGCCTTTCCCTTCCTCTGCTTTTTTTTCATGATATTACTGGTTTCTTCCTCCATGCACACTGAGAGTCAGCCAATCCTTCAAGACCCAGTTTAAATTCAACTTCCTCCATGAAGGCTCCCCTTTGTTTATGTTTACACAGTTAGTAACAGAAATGAAATTTGCATGCAGGTTCTCTAATCTCAAAGTTAGCCTCGCTTTTTCCCATGTGACTATGCCAGCAGTATCTCCCCTTCTCTTCTCCTGCCCATCTGAGACCTAACTTAGCATGTTATATACATTTCTTGTACTCTTATGTCATACTTTGTATCATTGTTATTTGATGCAAAATGTACTCTCCCACCAAATTGTAGTTCCATGAGGTGTATAGACTATATCTTTCATAATTGTTGTATTCCCTCTATTCTTCTCCTTCCTCTCATATAACAATATTCACACAGTGCCTAATAAATATTCATTCAATTGAACCAGATAGAATGATGCAGAGTCTGCTCACTACACCTAGGATGACAGAACATGGTGCCATTCGAGGTCTTGAGACTAGGAATATTGTATTTGATGGGAAAGGGGGTGAGTAGGTGACACATCATCTAGAGGTATAGTCAATTTTGAATGCTATTTCCTTTTTTAAATCTTTCTTTTGGAGATGGTTCCAGCAGTTACTTTATTGCCCAGTGGCAGAGAGATAAAAACTTCAGCAGAGGTATGATGTCAAAAATATTTGACATGTGCTAGTTGAGTTCCTTCTGAATAGGAGAAAACATTATCATCTTAAAGACCTATTCATCAATTCCCTCTGGATCCAGGACACGGTTTTAGGCACAAGGGAAAAATAATGGAGGGAAGGTTCACTTCTACAAAGAGCCTTCTGTCTTTTTAAAACTAGACCTCATGTAGGCACATTCAGCTGAAATTTCCCCTGGAAGAAGTCCAGGCTACCTAACAATGATTTGGGGTGCTCCTGTGACTAATTTGTATTTTCACATTATGGAAGGAAAACTCACCCTTAGGGCTCTAATGACCCACTGAAATGTGATCTTTTTTTGCCATCCATTTGGCTCTCTTTAAAGCCAGGGAGAATCATGGACTGACTGCAACTCCTTCTAAATGGACTCCCAAAGTCAGGTGTGCCGACTTATCCTTAGTGCCACCCAGGGAATCCACAAGACTATTAGTATTTTATTGGGAAGCAATACCATCATAACAGGGAATACTTTCCTTGGCTGTTGGTATATGTTTCAAGATATTATGAACTACCTACACACATTATGCTCCACATTCCAAAATACTGCTATAGTCTATCACCTCAATCCTTTATATTTCTTTCGAAATATTAGGCTCATAATCAGTTAAGGCAGAACAAATATAGAATATTGTAGAGAAGAGAAATATAATTATATTAAACCAACCACTTTCCCTATTCTATATAATTTCCAAAATTTGTAGTCTATAAACACTGCTCTAGTGGCATTTGTGAGTAGCCTATGCTCTATATACTTTCATAGAATTATAAAACAACATTTTAAAAAATTTTAAGAGAGGAAATTATGTAAAGTAAAATAATCTTATTTGCTTATCTAGGTATGATTCACTCAAAAGGGGAAGGATCAGAATTTTGAGGAGGTGAGTCTGTGGTTTCTTATATGATGTTGGAGTAGAATAATGTTCAATTAAATTTTGATATCACATTAATAATAGGTTCACTGGAACTTCAAAGTCATCTGGTTTAAGTCTTGGTCACTGAGAGGAAGTAGGCAAGCTTTCATAAATCAGTTTCCTATATATTTACTCAACAAGTTAGAGATACACTCTTTGAGCTATAATGCTTTACTCTTGTTCATATTGTTCTTTCTTTTGTAACCGTGATCTGACTTTCATTATTATAGTTCTGATTACCTAGTCACTTATAATTTGTTTCTTATAAGTTCTTTCTTTCTATATTCAAAATTTTACACTAGTTTATACACAATATATGTTGTCTAAGTCATTACTTTAATACATGTTGACAAAGCAATTGATTGAAACATGAAAAAAAACATGTTGCTAAGAATCCAAAGGCCATTGGAGAAAGAACCATGTTGGGTGACAGTAGTCTGTGGCCAATTACAATTACCAACAATGACTAGCAAGCAAGAAGTGGTAGAAAAGCCACCATCAAGTTCATGGGTAATTTGACATGGAGGAAGACCAATCAGTCAATCAGTCAGTCACCAAGCATCTATTAGGTATCAGGAACTATTCTATTGATGGGGATATAAAGAAAAAAGGAAAACAATCTTTACTCTCAAGAAGTTTTCATTCTAATGGGGAAATAAAAGCAGTATATCTACATATATATGTATAATGTCATTTTATATATATAATATAATGTTATTTATCCTTTGTTTTCAAAGAGATCCAATGGCATCATGGGGTGATGTTTTGACTTGAGTGTGAATTAGATTTAAGTGAGGCTGAGTTGTGCAAGAACATCAGCCTCATTCTCTCTTCCAGAGTATTCAAATTCCTGTGGCAGGACAAAGGTCCTGCAGTGGATGATCTAGATGTCTTCAATGTCTGACTGAGCTCTAGGTACTTCACAGCACCTGCTTCAGCCTCCCTCATGGCAACTGGAACAAATTGTTCTCATCTGCCAATTCCACCCAGTTTTAAATGTTTAGGGGTAGACAGCCTTCTAACTCACAAGCATGCCCCTTAGTTGGCTTCATTTTGGTTTAGTTCATATGGTGAGACAGTTTATTAGAATGTGACTGTTGTATATGCTGCCATGTCTTGGAGCCACTGGTGAAAGTTGAGTGTTGTACCTGAAGGCAGATGAGAGACATTGAAAAGACTTCATCAAGTCCTCACATCAAAGATGCTAGCCCTCCTTAATGACCCATCCATGATACATGAAGAATAATTACTATAAAGAATCTTAAAAGGGATGGTAATAGAGCTGGGGGGTTCAGGAAAAAAAGTCAGCTAAAAGGTGAGTCTTAAAAGAAATCAAGGATTCTAAGAGGTAAAAAGAGAGTAACCCAAGTGATGTGAGCATGAGAAGGTAGGTTGGATGGCAGGACTCTGGTGTGCATGGAGAGTAATAATGTATAGGATGGCAGGACTCTGGTGTGCATGGAGAGTAATAATGTATAGGATGGCAGGACTCTGGTGTGCATGGAGAGTAATAATGTATAAAATGAAAAAAGAAGGGCTGAGAAGATTGAGAAATAATAGAGGGACAATCTGGATGCAAAAAAGGCAGCTGAAAAATCAGACATGACCTAAAACTAGGAGAATTAAACTAGAGACTATGAACTTCAAAATAATATTTATTTAAATAATATTTCAATATAATTTATTTTGTTTGTTCTTCATTTTATTTTTTGCTTTTTGAAATCATGATTTAGAGAAGGGGGTCCATAGGCTTTTTCAGACTGCCCAAAGTGTCCATTTACATGAAAAAAAGGTTAAAAATGTCCTGTTCTAGAAGAAGATCTTCGTCATCTTAGGTAGATCTTTTATGCAGAATTTATGAAAAGGCATAGTTAATAGTTAAACCATCATGACTATGTGAATTTGACATTACCACATTTGGCTATATCATTGAGTTTATAGATGCATCAAAACTTATATAATTAATTAACTAAATATTATCAGTGAAAAATATTCCAGCACTGCTCTAAGATCCCTGTGATAAGTGTCAGGGATTTGAAGCTGTCATCTACAATCCCTGTATTCTCCACTCTCAATAGTCATAGCAAGTATTTATTGTTACTCTGCTACAAATTTCACTTTATATTATATTTCATAAATATTTCATATTTATTAATAGCACACTTCCCAAATGATCAGACTCTCACCATCCTTAACCATTCAGAACTGAGAAACAGCCATAGCTGTTTCAAAATTGGAGATCCCTAATTAGAATAATATTCTACTTGGAATTTTGAATAAAAAGTAAAATAGCAACACAACTAAGTGTCTCTTAAATCTAATGCTCTTGATGAGTTATAATCTTGTTCAGCCATTTCAGTCATGCCTGTCTCTTTGAGACTACATTTGATATCTTCTTGGCAAAGAATTGTATCAGTTTGCCATTTCCTTCTCCAGTTCATTTTACAGATGAAAAATTTAGGTAAACAATTAAGTCATTTGCCCAGGGTCACATAGATAGTAAGTATCTGAGGGTAGATTTAAACTCAGGAAAATGAATCTTTCTGACTCCAAGACTAGTACCCTATCCACTGTGTCACCAAGCTGCTCTGTCCTGACAGCTATGTTCATGTTATAAAAATGTCTTTGTAATACTTTTAGGATGAATATTAGCATTTTATACATGAACTTAAAAATAGCAAGTGAGTACTATTTGTAGTTCTTCATTTGCTAAAAACTGTATCTGACCATAGATTGTCAAAAGTTCCAGACATACAATGACTCCTGATTAGTTGCAAGGACAGCCTCAGCTCCTCAGGAATTCTCAAAGTCCAATCCCTTTGCAAAGAACCAGTCAGAAGCTTGAAATCTTTGTGGTTATTTCCCAGTGGCTGATTTCCAGGTAGTAGGAAAAATTTTCTCAGAGAAGAGGTTCTAAGGGACTAAAAACTCAACAACAGAACTTCTAGGATAGCCCCCAACTCTAACCTATTTCAGTCTCCATGTTGTTATTTTGCTATGTCACATAATAGGCAAAATGGTAAAGTATTGGTTATTTATACATCTCTTCCACCTCAAAATCTCAAAAGAAGGAAATATCAATCAACTATCAATTCTACAATGCTTATTGATGTATTTATTCAGTGCTTAAAGATCTATGTCTACTTCTTTATTTCTGTCATCTATCTAAATATTCATCTGTCTGTCTATCTGTCTATCTATCTGTCATCTCTCTATCACTCCCATTCATCTATCACTTATTAAACCATTTGCTGCTAGTAGAAGCAAACTCACAGTTTGTTACTGAAGATTTCTCTTTTGACTACTTATCAAATTCTTCCTTGGCAATATCTCAGTCTTAATGTAATACTTACCTGAATTCACACACTTAATAAGAAAAAAATGGATTTTACCATACAAAGAAAATAACAAAAATGTAGAATTAGAGGGGAAGAGGCTTCAGCGTCTGAGATAGAAAACACTTGAAATTTTTCTGGAAGCAGTCATCTTCTGAATGAAGTTGTCTCTAGGCGAAGGATCAACTAGGATTGAGGAGACTAAGTATGGTCAAATTCAGAGATCTGGGTGAGAGAAAGGACACCAGAGAAATAGGAAGAAGGACCAAGGGTGAGGAGGCAAGTGAAAGACAAGCCGATAAATAACACTGAAGAAAAATGAGTCTAATTCCTAAGTAGTTAAAACAGTGGGACTCATGAACATTGAAGGGAAAATAAATATTCAGGAAACTGAGGCAAAAAAGAGGTAAATGACTTGCTCAGGGTCACACAAATAAATATTCAAAAATAAATATTCAAATACATTGAATAAATATTGAATATTGAATATTGAATAAATATTGAATAAATATTCTTTATTATTATAAAAATATTCTTTATTATTATAAAGAATATTCTTTATTATTATAAAGAAGAAAATAAAATGAAAATTCCTAATAAAAATGATAATTCTGTCAACTCTGCAAATATCAAGGGACAATAGCAAAAAACTCCAAAATGATTCAAAATAAAAACTGTACTAGGATGAAAATTATGGCAGAAATAAAAACTCTTAAAGGAGAATTAATGATGAAAAAAACAAAACAGGCAATTTAGAACATATAATGTAAAATGTAAGAACTTTGAAAGAATATATTAATTCTATACAAACCAAAGCTACTCATCTTGGAGACAAGATTCTCAGAAACAATTTAAAAATCATTTTCTTGGAAAAAATTGTCAAACAAAATTTTAAAAATTTGTAAGCACAATACTATAGAAAATGTTACCAGAAACCTTTGAATATGGATAAGAAGGTACAGATTCCTCAAATCAATACATTGCTACCAGTGAAAAGACTTATTCTTGATCTCCAAGTTATGTGATTAAATGTCAGAATTTTGATACCAAATAACAGAATTTTTGAGTAGTCAGAAAAAAAGATCATCAGTCATGAAGGCTCACCAGTCCGAGTTATACATATTTATTTCATAGCCATAAAGAATCAGGAAAAAAGTGGAATAATCTATTCTAAGAATCAAAGATTCTCAGATTGTAATACCAAATAGCATACTTTACAAATGGAAGCTTAATTATCAATGAAGAGAGGTATTTGATACATTCCTGCCCCCCCAAAAGTGAGAAGAATGTAGAGGTACATTTTCCAAATAAGAGAAACACAAGAAAGATAAATACCCCCAATTATTAAGAAAAGATTAAACTTGAACAAAGCTTTTTCATGGTTCTGGGATTAATAATTGAATTGACTTGGGAGATTAAAGTGAGAACAAAAAGAATCATTAAGGGGGAAAAAAAGGTTTGTTAAAATAAAGATTAAAGAGTTTAAAGAATCAAGATAAGGGAGGAAAAACCCCAACTAAATCTCATGCTTTCCTATAAATAAAAATCATTCAATCAACTTCGATTTATTAAACACTAATTATATGCCAGTCACTATACCAAGCACTAAAGATATAAAGAAAGGCAAAACAAACAAAGAAACAAACAAAAACAGCCTCTGCTCTCAAGGAACTCACTGTTTAATAAGCAAAACCATATGAGTTATATCTGTGTGTGTGTGTGTGTGTGTGTGTGTGTGTGTGTGTGTGTGTGTGTTGAGAAGTTATTCAAGTGAAATAGGGAATCAAGGGATAGAATAGATTTGAAAATGAATCTCTATGTACCCCAGAGTTGAGCAATAAGAAACTAACAATTTTGCTGTTTCATTTGATTCTGACTCTTCCATTTCCTTTCCTTGCTTATTTTACATGTGAGGAAACTGAGGCAAAAAGAGTTAAATGACTTGCTCAGGTCACACAGCTAGTAAGAGTCTGGGGCTACTGAACTCGGGAATATGTCTTCTTGACTCCGAGTCCAGCATTTTTTTCATTGTGCCATCTAGCTGCTCCTTCATCTGTTAATATCTTAACAAATATTGGAATCTGAAAAAAAATGATTAGGATAAAAGTACTGAAGGGCATGAACTGAAATGAGGAGATTGGAAAGCAGGCATGTCCTAGAAGGGGAATTGAAATAGAACTGTTAAAGAATCAGAGAGGACAAAAGACGGTGTTAAGAGGCAGGAGTCTTATAAGGGATTTCATGCAAGGGCTATAGACACAATATGAGCATACCTTCTCTATGCAAGCATTGTATTTATTGTTTTTGTACCATATCCCAGGAGAGGGGGAAGTGCATATCTCTGAGTGAGGCTAACACCAAAGGTAATAAAGTAGTTATATATACAGAGATAAAACAATTTGATGCTAGAAATAGTGAGTGATCATTCCCCACAAATTGTTCTGCTTCGTTTTGATTCTACCATCATCATATTATCCACACATAAGTTCAACACCAGGAATCCTATCATCACAGAGATTACTTCAGCTTTAGTTCTTATACATCATCAGTAATCCCAGTTGCCTCTGTCCCTCTATTTGAAGTGCTAGGTGACAGAGCAAAATAACTTCTCCAAAGCCTTTCTTTAAATAGGGCCCAGGAGCTCAGCCAACTCTTTATTTGCTACCAGTTGTGGTACATCATTATTTCCCCATGTTGAGTATGCTTTTCCTCTGTCCCCTAACTGTCTTCCCCTATTATAGGTATCCTTTCTACATTCTACATTGTTTCCCTATATATATATATATATATATATATATATATATATATATATATATATATATATATATATATATAGAATAGATAGATAGATAGATAGATAGATACAAAAGAAGGGTCCAAAATTTTATGTGAGTTTTCCAGACTGCTGGTGTGCTGGTGTAACCCCCACAATGTAGAAGGGATAATTGTACATTATAAGTTCTTTGAGGTCAGGGACTGTTTTTCCTTTCCTTATTCATATGACTAGAACTTAACAAAGTACCTGGCACAGAATAGGAACTTAATAAATGCTTATTGTACAGGCATACCTTGTTTTATTCTGTTTGCTTTATAGTGCTATGTAGATATACTATTTTTTAAAAAAGAATTTTGGCATTTGTGGCAATCCTCCATTGAGCAAGTCTTTTCCATTTCTAACAGCATGTGGCTCACGTTGTATCTTTTGCATATTTCACATTGTATATTTTGTTAATTCTTGCATTATTTCAAACTTTTTCATTACTATGATGTTATGTGGCTGTGATCAGGGATCTTTTATGTTATTATAATTATTTTGAAACTTCATGAACTACATCCATATAATATGGTGAACAATAGATTTTTGTGTGCTCTGACTGATCCACTAAGCAGCCAGCCCCCCCCCGTCTCTTATTCCCTTAGATGCAATAATATTGAAATTAAGCCAATCAGCAGATGTATGATGGCTTCTAAGTATTAAAGGGAAAGGAAGAGACAATCAATGAGTCAGGCTTCATTGTTGGTCTTATTTGAAAAAATTGCCACAGCCACTCCAGTCTCCAACAACCACCATCTTCATCAGTCAGAAGCCATCAACATCAAGACAGGACCTTCTACCAGCAAAAAGGTTTTGTCTTGCTAAAGTCTTAAATGATAGCATTTTGTAGCAATGTTATCTTTAAATTAATGTATACGTATTTTAAAAAGACAAAATGCTATTGTGTACTCAAAAAACTATATTATACTATAAACATAACTTTTAAATGTACTGGAAAACCAAAACATTCATGAGACTTGCTTTACCATGATATTTTCTTTATTGTAGTGGTCTGGACCTGAACCCATAATATCTCCAAAGTAAATATGCCTATATTGTATTGGCAAGAAGAGGCAGATAAGTAAGTGCTTAAATAAAACTTAAAAACATAAACAATGATTTAAGGAACTTCAAAAACTTAACATAGATCAGGTAAAGGTTGGGGAAAGGAAGGGCATTGAGACTTGTAGGAATTAACTTACATGAAAATAATGCAAATAATGGATACAGAGAAAATAATGTTGACATCAAAGAAGTAGGATACAAATCAATATAAAAGAAATAAATAGAGGAAAGTTCAGGCCTAACAAGCATAATTTAAATGTGAATGGATTAAACAGTCCAATAGAATAAAAAGTGATTGACACAATAGATAAGAAAATAAAATTCAACTATCTGTTATATGTAAGAAGCATCTAAAAATACCCATAAAATATAAAAAATAGAGGCTGGAATAAAATTTACTATGCATCAGGTGAATCAAATGAAACAATAGTTACAATCCTGTTGTCAGACTAAAAAAAATCACATATCCTTAAAAGTAAGCAGAAAATCTGCAGTGTACTTAAAGATCCTATGGATTGGGAAATACTATTACTTCTTAACATAAATGCTCTAAATGGCAAAACAGCTAAATTTAAAAAAGAAAATTGAACTGAATTATAAAGACAGTAACACAAGCATCTTCATGTGAATTTATTTGTCTTCTCATTTCAGGAATTCACATGTCCCATGTGCCCTTTAGGAGAGTAGATTTTCTAACAGGATGCATTTGTCTGTGTCTCTGGGTGACATTGGGACCTAGAAGTGGTTTCTAAAGGTCATATTACCAGAGAGCATGGAGAATGTTCATTCATATGCTATTCCAACTTCTGGCTCCTGTGTGAAACCCATCTATCTGAGATTCCATCCATATCTACTACTTGAGAACAGAATCCAGAGGCAAGAAGAATAAATCCCAATAATTGATGGCCTGTGGCATTTTCTTCTAGTATGACAATACTGAGTCTGTTTGTTTCTCTCTAATCTTCCTTCATCCCCCACTCTTTCTGTCTTTCTTTCTCAATCTCTCTATCCCTCTTTTCCTTCCCCTCTTCTCTTTATATAATTAAGATTCAGTTCATAGTTTACTATAACCCTCAACCCTTTTTCTTTTATTCCATAGCACAGACAGGGTTCTTATTTTGTATTTGTGGGACTTATTAATCATTCCTAAGTGCAACACCATACATTTGTCTTTATTGAGTTTTAACCCATTTAATTCAGACCATATCTCCAGTTTCTTAGCACCAATTTGCATTCTGATACTGCTTCTACCCAATAACTTGGAATCTGGACATTTTTGACAACTCTTTTTTTTTGAGAAAAGAAATAGTGATCCAGAAATGCACTGTGAAAGCTTTCAGCTTCTCAGGATATGCAGGAATAGAGAAATCAGGTTAATTAAACTGAAAAAAGAAATTCTTTTGATCTCATTCATAAGAAACTCTTTTTAAAATAATTATGATTATACAATATACCTGAAAAGGTCAAAACCCCTTTCCTTCTAATAATGTAGTAGGAAAGAATAGTTTTTTCAGCTATCATAATTTGTTTTCAAAGCAGATATAAAAAAACCCCATGAATATTCCATTAAGTATTTGTGCCTAATTTTTAATTTCTTCTGTTTCCCTTCCCCTCCCCCATGTCATTTCAGTACGACTATAAAATTCCCTGGAAAGAGCAACATCCTGACCCTAGTGCCTTTTGACAATTTACATTTTCTTCAAGGAAAACAATTGCTATTACAGAATCAGTAATGTATTCTGTTTGTAAAGTCTGTATGGCCAGGAACCAATTCTTATATTTCTTACATATAACTTATACTGTCATATATCTTTGTCTTATATGTAGTTTATAGTTTATAGTTCATAAAGCTAATCTACTATTTCTAGCATAGTGTTAGATGCAGTCATACACTCAATAAATACTTGATGGTTGATGGTATGATTCCATTGAAGTCTAAAAGACCTTTAGAAGATTAGGATTACTTGGAGCTTTGAGGTTCATTCTGTTCCTCTTCTCTGTCCTCAGATTTGAGAAACAATTCTGATTTAGGTTCTAGAAATGAATGATCTCAGAATCAGCCTTGCTCTCCAGGGGTCTTCCAGACTACAATTACCACTTCCACATAATTGGGGTCAGGGGCATTACTCCCCCATGAATTGGAAAATTCATGTAAAATTTGATCATAGGCCTTGTGTTATCTGTTGACCTTCTTTTGGTTTCTATAAAAACTCCACCCCCCCCATTCCCATTTAATTTCTTGTGCTGACCTTGAGATACATATCAAAACTGACAAGCCAAGATTTGGAAGGGATAGCTATAGTTTCTACTCAAAACCTCTGGGAGGTTTTATTCCAAAAAGAGGAACACTTTTGACCTTACATTTACTATTTACTTGAATTAATTTTATGAAGAAATAGAGGTCTATTGATTTCATTACATGCAAAAACCCCTATATGGTAATATTCTTAAAGTGATATCATCAGTTTTGATTTGGTACAAATAAAATAAATGGGTCAAATGGACTGAAGAAGCAAAGAAAGAGTTGACCACCAAGTCAAGGTATGTTTTTTATTCTCAGCTGACTTTTAAAATTTTTATTCATAAGATGGAACTTTTTTATTTTTTATTCTAGTAGAACTATTGCTGTTCAGTCTTCTGTATCTCATCATTGTTTAAAAGAAAATCAGAGAGGAGTGAAGAAAAAATTCAACTGTTTATATTATTTTTGCTTTTTAAAAATTTATTTAAAATTCTGAGTTCCAAATTCTGTCCCTTTCCCCTTCACTTCTCCCCCCCCCATGAGATGGTAAACAATCAGATATAGGTTATACATGGGCAATTAGGTATAACATTTATCATTTTGTGCAAGAAAACTTGAATAAAAATGAAATAAAGTGGAAAAATGTTATGCTTCAATCTGTATTCATGCAATATCAATTCTTTCCCTAGAGGTAGATAGTATGTCTTCTTCTTCTTCTTCTTCTTCTTCTTTTTCTTCTTCTTCTTCTTCTTCTTCTTCTTCTTCTTCTTCTTATTATTATTATCATTATCATCATTAGTACTTTGGAAGATTGTATTGCCTAGAATAACTAAGTCATTCACAGTTCTTTATCCTACAATATTGCTGTTACTGTATACAATGTTTTCCTGCTTCAGTTCATTTCACTGTGCATTAGTTACATAAATCTTTCCAGACTTTTTCTGAAATCATTCTCTTTGTCATTTCTTTTTTTAATATTCAATATTTATTTATTCTCATTTTGTACAAATGATTTTTTATACATTAATAAAATATTCTTGTTTAGGAATAAACAAAATACTCCCTCCCCCTAAAAATATAGACTCACTTGAGCGAAAAAGTAAAAGAGAGAGAAAAGATTAAAATTAAAAAAAATAATAGTAATAATTGGAGGTATGGCCAGATGGCACAATGGACAGAGCACCAGCCCTGGAGCCAGGAGCACCCGAGCCCATATCTGGCCCCATACACCCAATGATGACCCAGCCATGTGACATGCAAGCCACCCCAACCCCATTGCCCTGAAAAACTAAAAAAAAAAAAAAAAAGGAAAAAAAGATTCAAAATAAAATAAAATAGTAATAATAGTAGGTGTGGCTGGGTGGTGGACAGAGCATTGGCCCTTGAGCCAGGAGCACCTGGGTCCAAATCCGGCCTCAGACACCCAACAATAACCCTGCTATGATGCTCCAGGCAGGCCACCCAACCCCATTTGCCCTGCCCCCCAAAAATAATAATAATAAAAAATGTGCTTCAGTCTTTGTTTCAAAATCAGCACCTCTGTTGCGGGTGGATCACATTCTTTATAAGTCCATCGCAAAAGTTACTTCCATATTTTTCCACCATTGCCATTGTGATCACAACTCCCTCCTTTCATATTTCTCCACTACCCTGTACTTTATTTTCTCTCTCCTTTCACTCTGACTCTGCTGTAGGGTTGCTGAGTGGCCCAGCAGACAGATCCCTGGTCCTGGTGCCAAGAGGCCCTGAGCCCCCATACCACCCCTTAGGCCCAGAATCCACCTGGCCCTGTGGTCCCAGACAGGCCTTCCAATCCCAGCCCCTTGCAAGAAGTAAAAAAGAAAATGTGTTGTATCTTACCACTCTCCCCCCAACAGTCCATCTTCTCCTCCATCACTCACATCCCCCCCCTTCCCCCATCCTCCTTCTCTCCTTCTTACTACAGATGTCTATACTCCATTGAGTATATATGCTGTTTCCTCTCCTAGCCACCTCTGATGAGAGTGAAGATTCCCTCATTCCCCCTTGTCTTCCCCCCTTCCATACCATTGCTATAGATCATTGTAATTAAGAAAAATCTTATTACATGAAATATCTTAGCCTATTTCCCCCTCTCCTTTTTCTTTCTCCCATTACATTTCTCTTTTTTCTATTGACTCCATTTTTTACACCATATTTTATCTTCAAATTCAGCTTTTTTCTGTGCTTCCACTATAAAAGCTCCTTCTATCTACTCTATTAAATGAAAAGGTTCATATGAGTATTATCAGTGTCATTTTTCTATGCAGGGATATATGCAGTTCATCATCATTAAGTCCCTCATATTTTCCCCCTCTCCTCCAATCTCTATACTTCACCTGAGTCCTGTATTTGAAGGTCAAATCCTCTGTTCAGCTCTGGCCATTCCAACAGGAACATTTGAAATTCCCCTGGTTCTTTGAAAGTCAATCTTTTTCCCTGGAAGAGGACATTTATTTTTGCTGGGTAGTTGATTCTTGGTTGCATTCCAAGCTCTTTTGCCTTCTGGTAAATTATATTCCAAGCCCTACAAGCTTTTAATGTAGTTGCTGCTAAATCCTGTGTGATCCTGACTGCAGCTCCACAATATTTGAACTGTGTCCTTCTGGCTGCTTGTAATATTTTCCCTTTGACTTGGGAGTTCTGGAACTTGGCTATAATATTCCTAGGGGTTGGTTTTTTGGGATCTCTTTCTTGGGGGGATGGGGGGATTCTCTCCATTTCTATTTTGCCCTCTGCTTCTAGGATATCACAATTTTCCTGTGGTAATTCTTTGAAAATGATGTCAAGGTTGTTTTCCTGATGATGACTTTCAGGTATTCCAATAATTTTTAAATTATCTTTCCTAAATCTTTTTTCCATATCAGTTGTTTTTTCAATGAGATGTCTCACATTACTTCTAATTTTTCATTTTTTTGGTTTTGAAGCAATGAATCCTGATTTCTCATAAATTCATCAATCTCCCTGAGTTCTATTCTTTGTCTGAAGGATTTATTTTCCTCAGAGAGTTTTCTTATCTCTTTTTCCAGCTGACCAAATTTGCTTTTTTAAAGCATTCTTTTCCTCAATAACTTTTTGAACTGTTTTATCCATTTGACCTAAGCTGGTTTTTAGCATGCTATTTTCTTCAGCATTTTTTTGGATTTCCTTGACTAGGCTGCTCACTTCATTTTCATGTTTTTCCTGCATCTCTCTCATTTCTTGTCCCAATTTTTCTTCTAACTCTGTCATTTGATTTTCAAAAGTCTTTGTTGAGCTCTGTCATAGCCTGATCCCAGTTTCTGTTTTTCTTGGAGTCTTTAGATACAGGAGCTTGTGTTTCCTCATCTTCAGACTGAGTATATTGATCCTTCTTGGGATCATAGATAATGTATTTCTCAATGGTGTTCATCTTGTTTCTCTTCTTGCTCATTTTCCCAGCCTAAGCCTGTTTTGGGGGTGCTTCCTGAACTTTTGGGATACTCCTACAAGGGTCTCAGTGTATGAGGCTCTGTCCTCCCTCCTGATCTGTGAATGACCATATGTCCCCCCCCCCACTACAGGGCTGAGGTGGAGGGGCCCCTGCTGTTCTATGGGGGGGCCTAGACTGCGATCAGGATCTGAATGTTGTCAGAGCCCCAGAGTCCTGTTCCAGGGGCAGAAGATAGAGCTCTGCAGTCTCTCTTCACTCCTTTCCCTCAGCTCAATGGGCTCATGCCCTGGGGGCTCCTGCTTACCTGCTCTGCCTGCTTATGTTTCCTGGATCTGGAATGCAGAGGCCAAGCTGCTCACTGTGTGCCCTGAGGGCTGGACTTCGCATGCTTGCTCTGGCAGAGGTCCCCTGCTGTTCCTCCAATTTATGCCTGGAGCTCCCGGGGTGTAGCTCAGGAAACTCCCCAGCTGCTGTGAGCCACAGCTCCCAGCTCCTTGGGACTGCCTCTGGGAGACTGAAGTTCTTTCGCTCGGGTGGGCCACCCCTCTGCTGGACTGCCCCTCCAACCCCGGAGAGCAGAGCCTTTCTGCTCTTTTCCAGGTTACCTTGAATAGGAAAACTGCTTCCCTGGGTCCCTCTGTGGGTTCTGTCTCTCGAAAATTTAGTTAAAGTCCTTAGTTTCGAAGAGAGTTTGCCTAAGACAGGATCTGCTCTTGTCGCCATTTTGGTTCCTCCCCTCTCTTTGTTATTTCTTAAAGCACAATAATATTCCATTATAGTCATATACTACAACTTTTTATCCATCCTCCAATTAAAATGCACCTCTACAGTTTCTAATTCTTAGCTATCACAAAAATAAATGCTATCTATATTTTTGTACAAACAGGTCATTTTCACTTTTTTTTGTATATCTTTGAGATTTAAAAGCGATATTCTTGGATCAAAGGGTATGTATGTATGCATAGTTTTATAACCCTTTGGGCATAGTTGAATCAAGTCATAATTCTCCAGAAGAGTTGAATCAAGTCATAATTCTATTAGCAATGGATTAATATCAGTTTTCTCACATCCCCTCCAGCATTCAACATTTTCCTTTTTTAATATATTAGCCAATGTGATAGGTGTGAGATGGTATCTCAGCTATTTTAATTTGTATTTCACCAATTAGTAGTGATCTAGATCATTTTTTATATAACTTTAGTTAGCTTTGATTTCTTTGTCTGAAAACTGCCTGTTCATATCATTAGACTATTATCAATGGGGAATGACATGCATTTTTATGAATTTTCCTTAGTTCTCTATATATCTGAGAAATTAGGCCCTTAACAGAGATATTTGTTGCAAAAATCCCCCTGCCCAGTTTATTTTGCTTGAATTTATTTTGTGCAAAAATATTTAACTTTATATATTATGTTTTTTATGGTAAATGATCTCTATATCTTCTTTGGTCCTAAATTCTTCTCTTATCCATAAACTTTTCTATGCTATCCTTATTTGCTCATGGTATCACCTTTATGTATGACCTTATATATAGGGTGTGAGATTATTGGTCTGTACCGAGTATCTGCCATACTAATTTTCAGTTTTCCCACAAGTTTTTTTTTCAATCAAATAATGAGTTCCCCCACCACCACCATAAACTTGGCTCTTTGGGTTTAGTCTATATTAGATTATTATGACCATTTATTATAACATAATTATCTATTCCCCTAATCCACCACTCTATTTTTATTACTTTATAAAAGAGTTTGATGTCCATTATGACTAGACCACTTTTGTTCACATTTTTTCCCATTGATCTCCTTAATATCCTTGAGTTTTTGTCCTACATGAATTTTGTTTTTGTTTCTAGTTCTATAAAATAATTTGTGGTAATTTGATATGTCACTGAAAATACATTAATTCAGGTAGGAAACTCATTTTTGTTATATTGGATTGGTTTACCCAATTAATATTGTTTAGATCTACCTTTATTTATGTGAAAAGTATTTTGTAATAGTGTTATTATAGCTCTTGAGTTTGTCTTAGCAGGTAGACTCCTAAATATTTTATTTTTTCTACAGTTATTTTGCATGAAATTTCTCTTTCTATATCTTGCTCCTAGACTTTGATGATAATAAAGAAATGTTTATGAATTATGTGGATTTCTTTTGTATCCTACAACTTTGTTAAAGTTGTTAATCATTTCAAGTTTTTAAGTTGATAATGCCTATTATAGTTCCTTTAATTTATTTTTCTTCTCTTATTGTTATAACTGACATTTCTAGTACAATATTTAAAAAATAGAGGTGATAGCAGGCATCCTTGTATCAACTCTATATGGGGAAGGCTTATGACCTCATCTGAGTACCTATAATGCTTGCTGTTGATTTCAGATAAATGTTACTTATAATTTTAAGATAAGCTCCATTAGTTCCTATGCTCTCTAGAGGTTTTAATAAGAATGACTGTTATATTTCATCAAAGACTTTTTTCCTGCATTTACTGAGATAATCACATGATTTCTGTTGCTTTTCTTAGTGATATGGTCAATTATGCTGATTGTTTTCAAAATATTGAACCAGTTCTACATTCCTGTTATAAATCTCACCAGATCATAATGTGATATATTACTGTAATCTTTTGAGCTGGTATTTTATTTAAAAATATTGCATCAATATTCATTAGAGAAATTCTTTTCTTTGTTTTAGGTATCAGCACTATATTTGTGTGATAAAAAGAATTTTGTAGAAGACATTCTTTGTCTATTTTTCCAAATAGTTTATATAGAATTAGGATTAATTATTCTTTAAATAATTGATAGAATTCACTTTTGAATCTATCTGGATCTTGGAAATTTTTTTCCTTAGAAAGTTCTGTGATGTCTTTTTCAATTTATTTTTCTAAGAAGGAGTTATTTAAGTAATTTTTAGTTTTGTTAAGATGGGTAATTAATATTTTTGTTGACATTGATCCATATCATTTAGATTGTCAAATTTATTGGCACATAATTGGACAAAATAACTTATCAGTTCTCTTAATTTCATCTTCATTGGTGCTGAATTCACTCCTTTTTCATACTAGGAATTTGCTTTTATTATCTCCTTTAAATTTTTTTTTTAAATTTAAGGCAAAGGAGTTAAATGACTTGCCCAATGTCACACAGCTAAAAAATTGTTAATGTCTAAGGCTGGATTTGAACTCAGGATCCTCTTGACTCCGAGGCCTGTACTCTATCTACTGTGCCACCTTAGCTGCCCCCTATTATTTTCTTTTTTAAAAACAAATTAATCAATGTTTTAGTTACTTTATTTTTAAATAAAATAAACTTCTAGTTTTATTTGTTTTATGATTTACTTTCAATTTGATTTGTTCTTTGACCCACTTAATTTTTTAAATTACATTTCAAATTTCAAATTAATTTTTAATCTCTCTTTCCACTGACTTTATTGAATGTAATTCTTATTATATTATGTTTTGAAAAGAATGTTTTTCAAATTCCGTTTTTCTACATTTGATTGTGAGGATTTTATGTCCTAATACATGGTTTTAACCTTTATGTGTGAGTCATGTATTCATTTTGACTTTATCTTGATGTATTGTTTAAGATTTTTTTATGTATGTGGGTGCTAGGTATTTCTTAGGAAAAAAGGAATATTCCTTTCCATTCTCATTCAACTTTCTCCAGATATCTATTATTTCCAGAATTTAATTTACCTCCTTAACTTCTTTCTTGTTTATTTTTTTATTTGGATTTATCTAGTTCTGAGAGGAGAAAGTTGAAATCCCCCACTAGTATAGTTTTATCATCTATTTCCTCCTGTAGCTCATTCAATTTCTCTTTCAAAAAATTGATGCTATACCATTTGCTGCATGTATGTTTAACATTGATAGGACTTCATTGTCTATGGTACCTGTCATCAAGATATTGTTTCCATCCTTGTGCCTTTTAATTACATTTCTTTTTGATTTTACTTTATTAAAGATCAGGATTGTTAACCCTACTTCCTTTGCTTTAGCTGGAGCATAGTAAATTCTGCTACAATTCATTGCCTCTATTCTGTGTTTATCAATTGTGTTTATCGTAAATAGCATAATGAGAGATTCTGTTTTTTAATCCATTTGGCCAACTTCTCCCATTAAATTCATTTTTATATTTTTAATAACTTTTTATTACCCTCCAAGCTTACTTCTCTTTTTTATCTCCCTTTCTCTGACCCTACCCTTTTCCTCCTAACAAGTGTTTTACTTCTAATCATCTCCTTCCCTAATGTAACATCCATTTTATTATGTCTTCCCGTAGCCCTTCTAATATTCCCGTTGTTTTTGAATTTCTTATAAGGTAAGATTGATTTTTATGTCCAACTGAATGCTTATGTTATACTGAGTCAATTTTGATGAAAGTAAAATTTAAGTTTTGACCACTACCCTTTCCATCTTACACTTTATTATAATAACTCTTTCATGACTCTTTTATATGGGATAATTTAGCACAATAAATTTTCTCCCTACTTTTCCCAGTGCAATTTTCTTTCTCACCTCTTTTTTTAGAAGGGGGCATTATTTCATCAAAGTCACCTTATATTCATAATGTCTGCCTATGTATACTCTTTCTAATTTCTCTTATAGTAATAAAGTTGCTAAGTTACAAATATTATCTTTCCATATAGGAAAGTTTAAATTCTTCCTGAATTTCTTATATTTTTCTCTTTTTGTCTTTTTTTTAACCTTTATATCTTTCCCTTGTGTCTTGCATTTGGAGGTCAAATTTTTTATTCAGATGCTCTTTCATTAGGAATGGTTAAAAATCCTCTTTTTTTTGATAAATGTTTATTTTTTTCTGAAAGATTTTATTCAGTTTTCCTTGGTAGATGATTCCTGTTTGCAATCCTAACTCCTTTGCCTTCTGGTATGTCATATTCTAAGCCCTCTGATACTTTAATGTGAAAATGTGTAGATCCTTTGTAATTCTGACCAAGCCCATGATATTTGAATTGTTTCTTTTTGACTGCTTGAATGCATTTTTTCTTTGATCTCAGAGTTCTGAAATTTGGCTATGATGATCCTGGATGTTTTTATTTTGTCATCTCTTTCTTGTCGTGATCAGTGAATTCTTTCATTTTTTTTCTCACTCTCTGATTCTAATATATTGGGACAGTATTCTTTGATAATTTCTTGCTAGATGTTCCCAGGGTTTTTTGTTTGTTTGCTTGTTTTGTTTTGTTTTTTTCCATTTTTTATTATTGATTTCAGGTAGTACAGTAATTTTTTCCTATTATCTTTCCTGGATCTATTTTACAGGTTAATTGTTTTTTTCTCCAATGAGAAATTTCATTTTTCTTCTTTTTTTTACCTTTCTTGATTTTGTTTTATTGTATCTTGATATCTCATAAAATCTTTAGGTTCCATTTGCTCAATTCTAATTTTTAAGGAATTATTTTCTTCAGTGAGCTTTTGTACTTTCTTTTCTAATTGAGAAATTTTATTTTTTAGGAAATAATTTTCCTTAGTAAATTTTTTACATGTCTTTTTCCATACTATTGACTTTTTTCATGATTTTCTTGCATTATTCTTATTTCTTTTTCAAATTTTTCTTCTCCAATTTTCTTACTTTTAGGAATTCTTTTTGGTCCTGAGACTCCATTACATTTTTCTTTGAGGCTTCACATGTAACATTTTAGCATTCTTGTCCTTTTCTAAGTTTATGCCTTGTTACCATAGTAACTTTCTATAATCAAGTCCTTTTTTGTTTCTGTTCTTTTGGTCATTTTTTATCTGCCTTTCTTCTGACTCACTGTTTTGATGTGAGTGTTGAGGCTCTGGTCCAGTACTCTCTTAAGCTTTTTTGTACTGGTACTTATGTTCATACTACTGGCTTTCATTGGTCTTCAGGCCTCAGCTGTTTGCTTCCAGGGGAGGAGAGGTTAACTTTTGACCTTTACTAGGGGTGTGGGGCCTCTGTGTTGGCTTTTCCTGGGTGTGGGATTTAGCTGCTAGCCTATCCCAGGTATGGGGTCCTCCTTCTGGGTTGCTATGGAAACAAGGCCTCTCTGCTAGCAGGCCCTGGAGAAGAAATATTATTGCTGATCTACCCCAGGGGTTGGGCCCTGCTGCTGGGTTGCTATGGAAACAAGATCTCTGTGCCTGCAGTCCCCAGGAGTAGGGTCTCACTATTAGCTAGTCCTGGGATGAGGCTTCACTACTTCTCAGCTATGGGGTCAAAGTCTTGATGGTGACTTGTGCAGGTAGTGGGGTCTCTGGGGCATGACTTTGTGCTGCATACACCGTTCACTTATCTAGGGGTTCCTGGTTTGAGCAGGGACCTGGCTGATGGATTATCCCAGTCTTGGAGCCTTACTGCAGGCACCCTGCTGTGAGACGGGCTACTGCTGCTCTTGGACCTCCCTCCCTCCTACCACAGAGAGACAGAACTTTCCTATTGGGCTGGTAAAATGCTTCTCTGCTCCTAGATCATTTGGGGTTGTATTCTAGTTGTTTGGAGGGGGATTTGGGAGGGCTTCAGGGGTTCCTCCTTTACTCCATCATCATGGTAATGGAAGTATTCATGAAACACATGTACAGTTGTAATTTAAAGTCTGGATGGCAATACTTTCTGGACTAAAATAAAAACAGTCAAATATGCATAATGCAGATTTAATGATAATGCAATAGAAACATTGAAAATTGTTATACATAACAATACTGAAAATGAAATTGTAGATGAATATCTAATTCAGACAATTGCTCAAATATTTAGAAGAATGCATTTTAAAGCTTTCTTCTAGATGTTTGTTATAATATAAACAGTGCCCAGTATTCCATTTTACTATTGGAGAAGAATGTTCTGTTATAAATTTCAGAATTTTGAAGCCTCCAGTTAATAAAGCTAACTAGATGTTAAATAAGGCAATATATATTTTCGACCTCAACTAGCCTTGGTGTTCCTTCTAATCGAGCAGATTTGGCAATATAATAAAAAGAATGATAGGAGTTGATTAAAGCTGGATGAAGCAGTTTTCATTTAAGAATTCTTCCTATGTACGTTGATGTTTCTCTCTTAATGTTATTTTAATGCAGTCCCTTTATGCTTGAAAATGAAGGCAATCATGTCAATCCATGAGCTGGGAAAAGACAGTTATTGATTTTTACAAATCAGTCAACTTTTAAATTTATATGAGATGAATATTTATTATTTTGCAAGTACAAATCAGTTCCTGTAGAAACAATGATGGATGTGTGATAAAGCACAACATTTGGAGAGAATGGAAGTGTGAGAAATAGCTTCCCTTAATGTGTTCCTTACATTGTGTCATTGTAATAAACACTTATCATTGATTATTTCTGCCAAAGAAATATAGCAATTTTTATTAGTTTGTAAAGTGTCAACTGCAGACACTAACAAACCTAGGAAATAAATATGCCTCAGAATGACATCTCTTATACTCATATATATATATATATATATATATATATATATATATATATATATATACATATATATATATATGTATATAGCTATATAGGTTTACCACAGCTTAACAGATGTTACAGTAAAAGTTGAAAATAAATTTAAATTACATAATTTTTTCAAAGTAAAAATTTAATACTTCACATGTTCTATGAGAATTTTCTACTCGGAGTTGATTGCGAATCCTTTTGTAAAATCAATATTCAGTACCAAGTAGGGCTGTGTTGGAACCAGGTCAAACCAGTTCAAAACAGTTGACTGTTAAATTTTTTTTGTGAGCATTTATATTTCCAAAATAGTCAAATGCTATAAATAAGGTTTTAATTTATCACTTTGTTAATTTTTCAGACTTAAGAAAGTGATAAAGTAAATGTATAATACAGAGTAAATTTTTCAATTTAAATTTTTAATATTATTTTTGGTTAAGCATTTACCAGCACACCCTGACTCCAAGGTTTTCTGATATAAAGCAAATGTTCAGGTATTGGAGTTACTTAAAACAAGACACACTTGTTAAAGTATGTCCAGTTAAAGGTCCAAAGCTATTAGTGAAATCATTGAAAACCAGGAACTAGCTATTGATTCTAGAAGTTTGGTAGGTGGGAGAGGGATAAGGAATAGTCTTTGATTTAAATAGTATAGGAACTTCCCTTTACCAAAGCAGGTCAGCAACTTTTCTGAAATTTGTTTTAGAAAGTAGAAAATAGTTTTAGAAAAAAAGTAGAAAATTCTTAGAGATGAAGTGATTTGCCCTTAGTCATACCAGTTGGTATGAGTCCGAGGTAGACTTGAACCTAGATCAGGAGATTGAAACTTTTAGTTTTTAACACCAGTACTTTAAGATGCTCATCTGTATATGACTTAAGGGGAAAAATGCTATCCATCCCCAGACAAAGAACTGATGGCTTTTGAAGACATATTGAAGAATAATTTTTTATTGTCTTAATTTTTCTTGTGTTTTTTATTTCTTTCTGTTTTCTTTAACAATGTGATTAACTTGGAAATTGTTTTGCATGACTACATATGTAAAACCTATATCAAATTGTTTGCCTTCTCAAGGAGGGGGATAGGGAGGAGGGGAAAGAAATTAGAACTCAATTTTAAAAATGAATGAAGAATATTTGTTTTTATATATAATTGAGTAAAAATAAAATACTAAGAAAAAAAAGGATGGGCAAAGGTAAACATGCAATCCCCCCCATTTTTGGTTTAAATTTGTTTCAGGGGCAATATACTCAAATAAATTGGGAGATAATTAGTTGTGGAGGTGATCCTGAGCCTATCTCATATGTCTTAGAAGGAAAGTCTTATGGATTTGGCTGCCCAAACTACATAGGATTTACATGATTTGTCCATCCAACTATTAAATGCCAGAGGGTTATTTGATTCCAGATCTTCCTGATTCCAAATTTAGTCCTCTATGCTCTAAATCTATTCATATGGACAAAGGAAATAATGGGGACAGTACAACAGATACCATCACTCCTAAAAAGAAGGCAGGCTTGAGTACTATAAGCCAAAAATAATATAATCAGTGCCATCATTAATTAGAACTATCTACCTCTCTACATATGTTTCTTTCACTCCCTTAAGAGTACAATTTACTACTCTGCTGATGGCAATTTTCAACAAATATCAAAGTGATGGGGATGATGGAATTATTAGAGTGAAGAGTGATGGAGAATTAAGTATTTTCACAGCAGAGGGATTATGGTGCTAGGAATTTCTCTGTTTAAATTTTCACCTTCCATCTTGTGTGAGCAGGCAGGGTACACGCGTATTGTACATTTCCTAGACATCCCTGAAGACTTCCTTGACAAGAGAAGTGAACAGTGTCAGTGTGAGCTTATCTTATTCAATCATTCTCTGTACCACTCTCCCAGCTTCTAAAAAATACAAGGGTGGAAGTTAGGTAGCAAGCTTCATGGTGTCAATCAGGAGCTCATGGTACAATATTCAGTAATGTATTGAAGTAGAGGCAAAGGAAGCATTCATAAAACTTTACATTTAATGTGCAAGCAGGGGATGTAGTGGGGTCTCCCTGTGACTTTTACATTAACAATGAAAAGGTAACTTGTGCCTTAAGAAAAATCCTTTATATGGAAAATATTAGATGCATTAGCAAAGTGAAAACTCTCATACCAAAGAAACCCCTATCCCTAATTAGTCCAGCTGCTCCTTGGAACAGAGGACCATTCATAGGTGAGCAGACTTTTCCCAGGGTAATGGAATCTTGTGTTCAAACACCTGGTACCACCTGCTGAGGTTGGGTTGGGGACTGTGAGTAACCCTTACTTTCAACAAGGTGATAAAATAGTTAAGTGTATCCAGGAGAGTCTGTTGTGTTTGCCTGAAGAAAAGGCAGATTTAAAAGATTTAAAATGCTGACAAACTAGGCAACTGATGATCTAAATTGAAGTGGAGGGGGGGGTTGGTGGGGGTGGTGCAGTGAATCAAGCAAACTGCTGAAGGAATGTGAAGGAATTGGAAAGACAGATTCTCCAAATAATAGTTGAAACACAAAAGGCACAATAGGCCAAAGGTTGGACTTCAGTCAAGGTCATATTCATTCCTAAATCTCTCTTTCCACAATGTTACACTACCTTTCAATAAAATTCCCCTTTCCTCTCATCTACCTTTTCCCTTCCTACCATCTACAATCTTATTGGTTTTTCTTTTAAAAATTTAATTTTACTTTTGAAAATAGAACCTGATTTTAGTTGAAATGTCTTCTGCAATGATGATCACTTTTTTTTATCTTAAATGCTAATTCTATGTCCAAGACAGGTGTCAATTAAAGATACCTTGATGTACCTTGGAAATAAATCAATTAATATTTAGCACCTACTAAGTTTTAGTGCTGGGTATACAAAAAGAGACTAAAAAACATACTTTACTCTCAAGGAGCTATAATTTCATGAGGATAATATCTCCAAGAATTGTCTGCGGACTTTTCTTTTAACATTTTTTGAATACTTCCCTAAAAGTGTAGGCAACCTTTCAGCAGTCACGTCTTTAGTTAAAGTCCTACTTCTCAAAAGAATTCTAGTAGTCTAGACAGGAAATACTCATCTAGGACCTAGGTCTGTAACCTAGTATCTGTGTCACTGTAGGAAAATGTCTTAACCACTCTGATTCTCCTTTCCTTAACTCTAAGAAGTAATTATGACACCTGTTCTATTCATCTGGGGAGCTCATGGTGAGGATCAAATGAGATAATTATGGGAAGGAATTTTATAAACCATAAGGCTCAGTTATATTGGATTAATACTATTGGTACTTCAATGGTTCATTGTTCTTATTGATATGAACCCTCTCCCAATTGATTTAGATCACAGCCCATCATTTAGTCTCATTCAATACAATCTGGCTCATGTCCTACCAAAAAATCTTCCAAAGAAGATTAAATTAAAAAAAAACAGTAAGATTATAGATGGTAGAAAGGGGAAAGGTAGATGAGAGGAAAGGAGAATTTTATTGAAAGGTAGTGTAACATTGTGGAAAGAGAGATTTAGGAATGAATTGACCTTGACTGAAGTCCAACCTTTGGCCTATTGTGCCTTTTGTGTTTCAACTATTTTCTGGAGAATCTGTCTTTCCAAACCTTCACATTCCTTCAGCAGTTTACTTGATTCACTCTTCCACCCCCACAACCCCCCCCCCTTCAATTAGATCATCAGTTGGCTAGTTTGTCAGCATTTTAAATCCCTTAAATCTGCCTTTTCTTCAGGCAAATCTTCCTATTCCACTGAATAGGATGGGGAGGGGGGTGGTATATAGTCTTCTAGGTTTTATATATAGATACCAGGACAATACAAAGATTGTCTATTATTCCCCTGGATTAGAATTATAAAGATCTAATCCTATTATATCACAAAATATAATCAAATTAAATTTAATAAACAGTATTTTATTTAGTATATGTGCTCTATTATCTTGATTCTCTTGTTTGCAAAACAAAAACAAATGAATTCCAGGTTTTCATAGGACATATATTTTAATTTTTATTGATGTTTTCTGTCTTTTATATAAAATATTATTCAAATCTTTCCTGTATTTCTACCTCTATCAAGAACTACCCCTTGTAGGGGCAACTGGGTGGAACAGTGGATAGAGCACCAGCCCTGGAGTCAGGAGTACCTGAATTCAAATCCAGCCTCAGACACATAATAATTGCCTAACTGTGTGGCCTTGGGCAAGACACTTAACCCATTGCCTTAAGTAAGATAAAAAAAATTAAAATTTAAAAGAACTATTACTTGCAACAAAGAAAAATAGCTAAAGGGGTGGCTAGGTGGCTTTGTGGATAAAGCACCAGCCCTGGAGTCAGGAGTACCTGGGTTCAAATCTGGTCTCAGACACTTAATAATTACCTAGCTGTGTGGCCTTGGGCCACACTTAACCCTGTTTTGCCTTGCAAAAACCTAAAAAAAATTGCTAAAAAAAAAACTCACAGAAACATCTGAGAGTGTAGCTCATTTAAAACATAAAGTAGATCAACCATATATGAAAAGTCTATCTAAAGTAATTATTGCAATCAATCCCCCATTATCCTTTCAAATAAAATACCATTATTAACATTAACAACGGAGAACCTTAGATAATTCAGAAAACTTATTGTGCTATATTTAACCTACTCAACGAACCATTTCTTTACATTGGCCTTTAGCCCAAAACAATAAAAATTCTGACCTAACCTCCAGATAATACCAAGCAGTTGAATTTCACTTCCTTTTTCTTCCTCTTCATCTTTCTTACTTCCCATATAGGTGCTAACAGACAACGAATTATGACATTAGGGAAGGAAGAGAGAGAAAAGTCCTAAAAATATTAAAAATTCTTATTCATTCTCACCAATCAGTTGGCTTTGTATATTTCAATATAAAACATAACTTTAATATATAATTTATGTCATTTATCTATTGCTCCATTTACTAGATGTGTATAGAAACACTCTCCTCACAGACTTTGTATTACTCAATGTCAAAATGAAATGTCAACTTGTTCATCATATTAAATATTCTGATAACTGAATTGTTAATATCTTTAAAATATTTTAGTTAATTTTCCTTCCCTTCCATTAACTTGTTTTCACAGTAGATTTTTTAAAAAGGATAAATCTGTGCACTATTATAGCCAGAGGGGCATTTAAGCTACTGCTTTGCACCTGGGAAACAAGTTTAATTACTAGAGCTGTCAAAATGTTTTAGTGTAAACAGCTTTTCTGATAGATCTTGTTTCCCTCCTATGAACTATCTTTCCCCAAAGACAGTTCTTTTTACAGTGGAGCTTAAAGTACAGGTATCATAATTTAGAGGAATGAAGTTTTTATGTTTGAAAATACCCCATCCTTCCTCTAATGTCTGATTAAGAAATATTGTATGTGCATTTTTCCTATTTATAAGAGCCATAAAACACTTTCATATTAAGAGGATTTTAAAAAGTTAAATAGGACAGAAAGTCTGGGTTTCAGTTCCAAGGATTCCTTGAGCTAAGTAAACAACACAAAACAAAAATATGGTCAGAACCGATTTTATTGGAATGAGTAAACTCCCAGTGCAGAAACCCCTCCTCCAATGCAAGTCAGCACCACCTTTATGACACAGAGACTTAGCTAGTTGTCTGGAATGCTGAGAGCTTATGTGATTTGTCTACAGTTACTCAGTCTACCTGAGAGTCAGAACTTGAATTTAGATCTTTTTGATTCTAAATCAAATCAAATCCTTTCCCTATTACATTCTTTTCTACTAATCTAAAATAAACCTATCAAGAATCATATATTACCAAAAATCTTTGAAATAATCTCCCTATTTTTCACAAAGTTTGTATATTCTAACTGACAGACAGGGCAGGATGACATAAAATGTTGGACTTGGGACTCAGGACTGTTGTTGAATCCTACAGTTGTGTTACCTCAGAAAACCTATTTGAATCTCAATTTTCTTTTCTGTAATGAGAAATAATAAACGCTGAGATTTATTGGGAGGATCAAATGAGATAAAGTATATCAAATAATTTGGAAACCATAAGGCCCTTTGCAATCTTAGATCACTTTAAGAATAGAACATCATCCTTGGAGACCTTCTCCCTTGATCTCAGAATGAGAGAGGGAGGGGGAGGGGAGGGAGAGAGGGATATCTGGGGTGGGATGGCTTCCTATTTGCTGTATCTTTCATTTGGCATGAGACCTTATGGCATCTCAAAAAGCAGCTCCCATCTTCTACTTTTCTTTGACACCAGAAAAGGAAAGAGAGGGGGAGGAATCACCCATAGAGAGAAAATCTCATGGAAAGTTCTCTTGACATTGATCTGACTGTACTCAGGAAAAGTGAACTGATCATCCCTGTTGAGATGTCTCAAGGAGATTTGAACACCAACCTTATAACTAATTGTAATCATTCTGTCGTTTGTTATTGTTTACCATTCCCTTTCTGCATGGGAATAAAAATATCTTTTGCATATCTGATTCATGTTTGTAGTCCAGGTACTTTTTTAACCCCCATTTACTTCCTCTTCCTCCTCTAGGGAGAACCCCTTAGACCGGAGTCAAAAATAGTATTGTTCTTCAGTTGACTAAGTTGGAGACAGAATTAAGGACTAGCTGCCCTGCTGAGGATAGGATACCCTTGGTACAAAACTTGAGGGTTGGGGGTATGAATGGATGGAGGTTGCAAGCTTCTGTGGGCTTAGTTAGCCTGGCAGTTCTTGACTTTTTGAATTGTTAGACATTATGTGATTATTATTATTTTTATTATTATTATTATTATTAAAGACAATTTTTAAGAAACTACATGGTTAAAGTTAAGGTTTAGGGGGAATTTGTTGCCTTCCTCAAACTGCATTGACATCCCAAGTCTACTACTGTTTACTGTAGAAAAAACAATATTCAATTGCAAGGTCAGTACCTTGAACAGATAGTACCCTTCATATTTGTATTTCACCTAAAGTATGTTCTCTTTCTCTACCTAGGAAGGCACAGTCCGATTTTGTTTCCATTAGCTCTTTGCTTTGGAAATTCCTCATAAAAATGCAATGGCATATGATTTGGGTGAGGAAATGAGATATAGATTCTGCTATGGCTAAAGACCAACAGAGGCTAAATGTCCACAAATAGCAAAACAACCGCTGCAACATTTATTTCAATTAGGTTCCTGTCTGCAGTTCTATTTTGAGGGACAATCACGAGTAGGTTTCTAAGCCTTGATAAATGCTACTATGTGAAAATATTGACTGGACTTCAGATTTTGCTGTGAGATGTGAAAGTGAGAAATTCAAACACATTATTAATTACTGTCAGGTAATCATGACTAATAAACTAAAGATGCATCAATTCAAGCAAACAAATAATTGAGGCTGACAGTAGAAGTGTAAACAGGTTAATGACTTTCCTAATGGTTCTTCCCAGCTTTAGCTTGTTGCTAATCTTGACACATTAAAGAACACATACACATGCGTTTTGCATGTGTCTGTACTAAGCTGTAAACAGATTTCATTAATGTTTCTTTGTACAGAAAATACAGTCCTAATGTGGGAGGAGTTCAGAAATGCTATAGAACTTTGGATTTCTATTATAATGGGCATTACTTGGCCACTGTGCTTATCCTTTAATTTGTTGATAAATCTGTGATCTCAATTTATTTTCAGTTCTGTTTTGGACATGTTGCATTATTTGAAATGCTTAAGGGACATGTAGTTTAAACTGTCCAAGAGGAAGTTAATGATTCATGACTGAAATTCAGGAGAAAGGTAAGACTAGATAAATAAATCTTGATAAGTAATCTAGAAATCTAACTGCTTTAGAGATTACAACTGAACCCATGGAAGCTAATGAGATCACCAAGAGAAAAAAGACACAATGGTCTAGGATAATGCCTTAGGGATATCCACAATTTGTGGGAGTGATAGGGATGAAGATCCAATAAAGGATTTAGTGAGAATTATTTTGAGAATTAGGAAGAGAATTACTGGAGAGAATTTGGAGGAGAGATTAACCAGGAGCAGAATGGAAATGACAATGTCAAATGCTGCAGATACCAGAAGAGCAGCTACAGGGGATAGTAAATAGAGTGCTAAACCTGGAGTCAGGAAGACTCCCCCTCCTGAGTTCAAATCTAGCCTCAAACACTTACTAGTTGGGTGACCCTGGTAAAATCACTTAACCCTGTTTGCCTCAGTTTCCTCCTCTGTAAAATGAGCTGGTGAAGAAAATGGCAATGGTTTTTCTCTGCCAAGAAAAACCTTAACAAGGGTCACAAAGAGTCTGACATGATTTAAAAACAGCTAAACAAACAAACAAAAATTGCAAGAACGAGGACTAGGAAAAAGCCTTTAGGTTTTTCAATTAAGAGATTGATAGTAACTTAGGAGAGAACTATTTCAGTTAAACATTGATAGTGGAACCTGGATGAGCAAAAGTTTTGAAGAGTTTGAGAAGAAAGGAAATCAAAATAGTGATTATATTATGCTTTTAAAAATACACTTTCCTTCCCCAATTACATGGAGTTTTTTTAGTTTTTTTGCAAGGCAAATGGGGTTTGGCTTGCCCAAGGCCACACAACTAGGTAATTATTAAGTGTCTGAGACTGGATTTGAACCCAGGTACTCCTGACTCCAAGGCCAGTGCTTTATCCACTGTGCCACCCAGCTGCCCTCTCAATTACATGTTAAAAGTTTTAAAAAAATATTTTTTAAAAAGTTCCATATTGTATTCCTCCTTCTCTTCCCTCTACCTCACCCCTCCCTGTGATGGTAAACAGAGCAATAGTGTTCCAGTTTTCCTATATCCCCTTCAGCATTTTTCATTTCCCCTTTTTTGTCATATCAGTCAATTTGATATGGGTGAGATAGTACCTCAGAGTCATTTTTAATTTGCAGTTCTCTAATTAGCAGTGAGAGCATTTTTATATAATTGTAACTTTGGTTTCTGTTTCTGAAAACTACCTGATCATATCCTTTGACCATTAATTCACTGGAAAATGACTTGTACTTTTATAAATTTGAGTCAGTTCTCCACTTATTTGAGAAATCATGTCTTTATCAGACACATGTTGCAATTCTTCCCTGCTGTCCACTTTTCTATTTCCTTTTAATTTTCATTTCATTAGATTTGTTAGTGCAAATATTTTTATTTTATATGACCAAAATGCTCTACTTTACATTGCTCTCTATATTTTCTTCAGTCCTGAATTCTTCTCTTATCCATAGATCTGACAAATAAACTATCCCATGCTCTTCTCATTTGTATATGGTATCATCCTTTACCTGGAAATCAAAAATGCATTTTCACCTTATCTTGGTATATAGTATAGGATGTTGCTCCATACCTAGTTTCTGTCATACTATTTTCCAGTTTTCTCAGCAGTTTTTGTAATATGATGAATTTTTGTTCAAAACTTTGGCTCTTTGAACTTTTCATAAAGTAGATTACTATGGGCATTTACTCTAATGTAATTTATAGCTAATCTATCTTACTGATATATTTCTTAATTAGTGCCAGATTATTTTAATAAGTAATGTTATATAAAAACAAATTTATCAAATTTTGATAAAAATGAAATGTAGTAGAGATAGACTGACAATCCTTCCTTCAGTTTTCTATTAATTCCCTTTGTATTCATTGACTTTTTCAGATGAATTTTGTTATTTTTTATAGCTTCATAAAATAATTTTTGGTAGTATGATTGATATGTCATCGAATAAATATACTAATTTCAGTGGAATCATAATTTTTATTATATTGGCCAGACCTACCCATGTAAAATTAATATTTTTCCAATTATGTAAAAAGTAAGTTTGAAACTGTGTTCATAATAATTTTGGGATTTGTCTTCTCAGGCAAACTCCTTTATAGAGTTGATAGTTATTTTAAGTGAAATTTCTCTTATCTCTTGCTGCTAGATTTTGTTGGTAATATAGATAGATAGATAGATAGATAGATAGATAGATAGATAGATAGATAGATAAATGCTGGTGATTTATATAGGTTTATTTTGTATCCTGAAATTTTGCTAAAGTTGTTGATTATTTCAATCAGTTTTAATTGATTCTCTAAGTACCATCACTTCATCTGCAAAGAATGATCATTTAGATCCTCATTGCCTATTTTAATTTCTTCAATTTCCTTTTCTTTTCTTATTTCTAATTCAATATTAAATAGTAAAGGTGCTAAGAGGCATCTTTGTTTCACCCCTGATATTATTGGAAATGTTTCTAACAAATCTCATTACAGACAGTGCTTGCTGATGATTTTCAACACATACTGCTCATCATTTTTAGTAAAGCCCCCTTCATTTCTATGCACTCTAGTGCTTTTAATAGGAATGGGTGCTGCATTTCTCAAAGACTTTTTATGCATCTATTGAAATAATTATATGATTTTTGTTGAGTTTGTTATTGATATGATCAATTATCCTAACAGTTTTCCTAATATTGAACCAGTTCTGCATTTTTATTTTAAAGCTCACCTGAAGGGGCTCTGGAGTCAAGTGGACCTGAGTTCAAATATGACCTCAGATACTTCATAATTACCTAGCTGTGTGACCTTGGGTAAGTCACTTAAACCCATTGCCTTGCAAAAATCAAACAAAAAAAAAGCTCACTTGATCATAGTGTATGATCCTTATGTTATATTGCTGTAATTTATTTATAAGTATTCTATTTAAAGTGTTTTGTTTGCATCACAATTCATTAGGGAAATTGGTCTTTAAATTTACCTCTCTACTTTGGCTCTTCCTGATTTAAGTATCAGCACGATAATGGCAGCTAGGTCGTGCAGTAGATAGCACACTGATCTTAGATTCAGGAGGATGGGAGTTTGAACCTGGCCTCAGACACTTGTGACTTATTAGCTATGTGACCTTGGGCAAGTCACGTATCTCTGATTGCCTGGGAACCAGAGCCATCTCCAATTGTCCTGATTCATATCTGGTCACTAGACCCAGATAGCTCTGGAGGAGAAAGTGAGGCTGGTGACTTAGCACAACATCCCCCTCCCTCAAATTCAATTTATGTGCTTGTCAGGGCAGCATCTCTGATGGCATGGTCTTCTTCAAAAATGAAAGACAGGGGTGGCTAGGTGGTGCAGTGGATAGAGCACCGGCCCTGGAGTCAGGAGTACCTGAGTTCAAATCTAGCCTCAGACACTTAATAATTACCTAGCTGTGTGGCCTTAGGCAAGCCACTTAAGCCCATTTGCCTTGCAAAAAAAAAAAATGAAGGGCAAACATTATCATTATCAGCACTATATTTATGTCATAAAAGAAATTTGATAGGACTCTTTCTTTGCCTATTTTCCCAAATAGTCTATATAAATTGGGATTAATTTTTCTTTCAATATTTGATGAAATTCACTTGTGAATGCATTTGGCCTGGAGAATTTTTTTCTTAGGAAAATAATTGATGACTTATTCAATTTATTTTTCTAAAATTAGCTTATTTGAATATTCTATTTCTTCTGTTAATCTAGGCAACATATTTTTGTATACATTCATCAAGTTCATTTAGATGGTCAAATTTATTGGCATATAAGAATCATTAATTTCCTTTTCATTGGTGGGTTATTCTCTCCTGTCAATTTTGAAATCTTATGTAATATCTTATTTTTTCCCCAATACATATAAAAATAACAAAGGATTTTTTGGTAAATTTTGATTTTCAAAGTTCATTCCTTTCTCCTCTCTCCCCTCCCCACTGAGAAGGCAAGCAATTTGGTATAACTTACACATGTGTAGGCTGGCAAAACACATTTCCATGTAAGTCATTCTGTGAAAGAAAACAGATAAAAAAAAAACAAGAAAAATGATGAAAGTAAAGAAAAAGTCATTTTGATCTGCATTCAGGCTCTACTGGTTCTTTCTCTGGAAATGGACAACACCTTTCATCATACATTTTAGAGAATATTGTTTTGGATCATTAAGTTGCTGAGAATGTGAGTTATTCATAGAAGATCATCATAAGACATTGCCTTTACTATGTACTATGGTTCTAATCATTTTGCACCATTCTCTAAGAGCATCCCATACATCTTTTCTTTTAGAAAAATTGTATTCTATTAAAATCATATTCAACAGCTTCTTTAGCCATTACCCAATTGATGTATATCTCAATTTCTATTTTTTTTGTCTACCACTAAAAGGGCTATCATAAATGTTTTGTACACATAAGTCCTTTTACTTTTTGTTTTATTTCTTTGGGATTCAGACAGTGGTATTGTGGTATTGTTTGGTCGCCAGATATGCATAATTTTAAATTTCTTTGAGCATAGTTGCAAATTGTTCTCCAGTGTCTAAATCAGTCTACAACCTTGCCTGGGGTACATTACTGTTTTAATTTTCCTACAACCCCTCCAATATTTGTTATTTTCCTTTTCTGTCAAATTTGCCTATCTGACTGGTTTGAGGCAGTAGTTCTGAATTGGTGTAATTTGCATTTCACTCATCAGTGGTGATTTAGACATTATTATTTTTTTTTTTTTTGCAAGGCTGTGGGGTTAAGTGGCTTGCCCAAGGCCACACAATTAGGTAATTGTCTGAGGCCGGATTTGAACTCAGGTACTCCTGACCCCAGGGCCGGTGCTCTACCTAGTGGTCCGTGATTTAGACATTATTTAGATGACTCTACATAGCTTTCATTACTTTGAAAACGTTTTTATTTCTGTTCTTTGATTATTTATCAATTGAGTAATAGCTCTTATTTCTATTTATTTGGCTCATTTTTCTAGATATCTGACAGATGAAGTCTTTATCAGAGAAACTCATTGTAGTTATTTTTCATAGTAGTCCCTATTTTTCCTATTTTCCTCACCACTGTAAGATTCTTTAGGCATCTTTTATGTCAGATAATTTATTCCATTGTACCTTTCCCTTTACCCTTCTTCCAGGGCATTCTTATTTTTCATTCCTTAATATATATTTTTATATAATCATACAATCACATTCAACTCCCATCTCTTCTTTTGGATACTCCTTCTAACAGGCAGCTATGCAGTGGATAGAGCACTGTCCTTGGAGTCAGGAGGACTGAAGTTCAAATCCAGCCTCAGACATTTGACACTTCCTCTGACTTTGGGTAAGTCACTTAACCCTGACTGCCTCACACCCAGGGCCTTCTCCAGTCATCCTGATGCATAGCTGTCCACCAGATGCAGATGACTGTGGAGGAGGAAGTGAGGCTGATGACAATGTATTATAAAGTCATTACCTTCCATTTGCCCAACACTAATTTTTAATGCATTCTTTCCATTAGTGAGCTTTTTGTATTTCCTTTTTCCATTTAGCCAATTCTGCTTTTCAAGGCAGCCTTTTGACCTACAGATTATTATATCCCAACTTCTATGACTCCTTAATGTAGATGCTGCTAAATTCTGTGAATTTCTGACTGTAGCTTCATGATATTTGAATTGTTTTTTTCTGGCTACTTATAATATTTTTTTCCTTGACTGGGGAGTTCTGGAATTTTACTATAATATTCCCGGGAGTTTTTATTTTGGGATTTCTTTTAGGAGGTGAAAAGTAGATTCTCTCAATTTCTATTTTACCCTCTGCTTATAGGATTATCAAGGAAATTTTCCTAGAGAATTTCTTGAAAAATGAAGCCTAGACTCTTTTCCTAGTTATGACTTTCAGTTAGCCCAGTAATTTTTAAATTGTCTCTCTTGGGTCCATTTTCCAGGTCAGTTGTTTTTCCAATGAAATATTTCATGTTTTCTTTTAGTTTTTCATTCTTTTGGTTTTATTTTATTCTTTCTTGATTTATCCCAAAATCATCAAGTTCCCTTAGCTCCAGTCTATATTTGAAGGAATTGTTTTTCTTCAATGAGCTTTTGTATGTCCTTTTCCATCTGGCCAATTCTGCTTTTTAAGGCATTCTTCTCCTCATTCCCTTTTTTTTGGACTTTTTCCATATGACTTGAGCTGGTTTTTAATTTGTTATTTTCTTCAGTATTTTTTGTATCTCTTTCATCAATTTGCTGACTTGGTTTTCATGATTTTCTCCACATCACTCTCATTTCTCTTCCCAATTTTCCTCTACCTCCCTTACATGATTTTCAAAGTCTTTTTTTGAGCTGTTCCATAGCCTGAGAGTAATTTTATTTTTCTTGGAGGTTTTGGAAACATCTTTGACGTTGTCATCTTCTGAATGTGTATTTTGATCTTCCATGGGACCAATGAAATTGTCTATGGTCAGATATATTTTCTTTTTTCTTTGCTCATTTCCACAGTTTATGAGTTGATTTTAATTCTTTGTTAAGGTGGGGCTCTGCTTCTAGGTGGAGAAAACACTTTCTCAGTCTTTTGAGGGTTTTAACATACTACTTTTGTCTGTGGATGAATACCAGCCCTCCACTCTGCTCTGGAGCTATGAGGAAGGTCCCTGCTCTACTTTGGCAATAAGGGGCCCTAGACTGTGACCTGGATCTGAGTATGGGCAAAGCAACTTCTAAGAGCCCTCAATGTAGATGCTGCTAAATTCTGTGAAATTCTGATTGTAGCTTCATGATATTTGAATTGTTATCCAGGGGATAACAGAGAGACTTCTGTAGTCTCCTCTGACCTTCTTACCATTGGAGTACTCTTGAAACCGCTTCTGGGTGGCTCTGCATTGCTGCTTCTGGTTCCTTGGGCCAAGACTGCACTGAGGCTTGTGCTGGCATGGGTTCTGTACTCACTTTGGTATGGCAGAATTTTCCTACTGAACTTTCAAGCTGTCCTGGATAAACCCCAGGCTGACAGGTTCCCTCCCTGCCTGTTACCAAGAACCCAGGTACCCCCAGGGACCCAGGTGCCCCATGGGCTGTTACTGGATGGCTAGAGTTGGTTTGCTCTGTTGGCTAAGGTGACCTGGGCTGCACTGCAGTCCTTTTCAACTTGGTGGAACAGATCCTTCCTGGGGATCTTCCAAGTTCCCTTGGTCCAGATAATTGTTTCACTCAGTCTTTCTGTGGGTTCTGCCCCTACAGAATTTGATTAGAGTCATAATTTAAAGGTATTTGGAGTAGTCTGGGTGAGAACTTCTGGGATTTCCTACCCTTACTCCACCACTGCTCCCAAATTCATAATATTCTTTGATTTTTAGATGTAGGAATTTTGACACCTTTGTCTTCTAAGTGTATGTTTTGATCTTCTTTGTTACCATAGTAACTCTATAGTCAGATTTTTTTTTCTTATTTTTGCTCATTTCTTGACTTTTAGATCAGATAACATGGGGCTCTGCTTCTCAATTGGAGGGGGTACTGTTCCAGACTTTAGGCTGTTTGTGCAGCTGTTTTTGGAAGTTATTCTAGGGACCTGTAGGTTTTTAGTTCTTCCAGAATTGTAGGGTCTAGGGAAAGTGTATTTACTATTCTCTTGCACTTTGCAGCCTGTGCTGGATTCTGCTCCTTTCTCACTCTGGTACAATAGTCCCTTTCTGCCAATCTTCTAAGTTGTCTTGGGCTAGAATATTGTTTTACTCCATCTTTTTTTGTGGTTTCTGTCACTTTAGAATTTGTTTAGGACTATTACTTAAATATATTTAGAGGAATTTGGGGAGAGAGCTCAGGTTGGCCCCACCTTACTCTGCCATCTTGGTTCTGCCTCTCAATGCTTTCATGGGCAATTTGCTTTTTTCTTTCCTTTGTATATTTGACTTTTTAAAGGAGTTTTTCTCCTGGTAAGTGGAGAAGAGATATGAGGTGATAGAAAACATGAAAAAAATGTGTTGGGTATTGTTTTAAAGGATGGGGGCATTTGATTATATTTTAGCCAGCAGAGAAAGAATTGGTAAATAGGTTGAGATCAAAGTAGTAAGTGTCTGAGATCAGATGTGTATTCATGTAGATCAGTCTTCCTGACCCCAGGACCAGCATTCTATCTATTGGACCACCTAAGAAATCATGAGAAAAATTAACTGTTTGTTATTAAACAGTAGGAATGTCAATAGAAATGTCACTTAAAATGCATTTCAAAAGGAGCAAGGTGGTGGAATGGAATAGAAAGATGCACTGAATATTTCTGGTTTTGGTTTTCTTATTTTTCTATTGACAGAGGGATATGGGACACTTTCTGAAATTTCCCATTGGTGGGAGCAGCTAGGTGATGCAGTGGATAGAGCACCAGCCCTGGAGTCAGGAGGACCTGAGTTCAAATATGACTTCAGACATTTAATAATTACCTAGCTGTGTGACCTTGGGCAAGTCACTTAACCCCATTGCCTTGTAAAAAAAAAAGAAAGAAAAAAATGAAATTTCCCATTGAGTTGTTTCTATACCAATAACTTCAGCTCATCACAATGCAGACACTTACTAATGAAGCCCATTGCAGGTTCCATCCCTGTATGAACCAATTAGCTTCATGCAAAGAAAAAGATATGTTCTTTGATCACAGACTGTACTCTTTACCCAGGTCAGTTGTTTTGCAAATGTGTGCCATTGGTCAGTAGAGGACCAGAGAACTCTAGAATAATATATATCAGTTCAAAAAACATTGTCTAAGTTCCTATGGTGTGTCAGGCAATGTACTTTACTCTGGACAACATTCCTAGACCATTGCTCAAAGCACATATTCCACCACCAGGTAGATTTGTAGCTTCATCTCCATAATTAAATGTGTTGCTTTTATATTTCCTATTATTTATGTATTTTAAAATATGACTTTTAAAATATTCCACTCAGTTGGAATAATATCATCTTCTAATTGCTGGGGCTGCTGAATTATCACCATTATAGAGGCAGGGTTTTAAAGCAGAGAGACGGCTGGGATTGGAGTCAAAAAACCAAGTTCAAATTTGGCTGCTATGTGTTTAATAGTTATGTGATCACTGGTAAGTGGCTTAAACTCTCTTAGGAATTCCTTAAGACTTATCAGCTAAGGTAAAGATAAGCTTGTGTTCTACACTAGTGAAAGATGTAAATTTCCTTTCTCCTATAAAGCACTATAGTAGGCACAGCACAATTTTTTTTCTTTTTAAAAAAAATATTTTCATCCATTTATACATGTATATTTCCAAGTTAAAATGTTTCCCTCCACCCTCCCTTCCCACCCCCTCCCCTCATTCAGGAATGGTCAGGTTAGCATTTTGCATACATATTTTGTTAAACATATTTACACATTAGTAGTTTTCGGCATGAGCAATTAGGATTAGGGGAAAGCGATACATAAGAAATAATTTTTATAAAGTGTTCATCAGATTGGTAGGGGTTTTTTTGGTGGATCTTATTTTGTTTTGTTTTTCTTCCTCTGGTGGGGATAATATAGTCCATAATATGTCAAATGCAGTTGTCCTAGCTGTCTGGACTGCCAAGAGGGGTTGCTTCCATCAAGGTTATTCATCTCATAATGTTGATGTGTAAATTGTTCTCTTGGCTCTACTCCCTTAGTTCAGCATCAGATCCCGTAAGTCATTCCATGCTTTTCTAGAGTCCGACCATTTATTGTTTTTTATAGAACAATAATATTCCATAGTATTCATGTACCTAACTTGTTTAGCCATTCCCTAATTGATGGGCATCCTCTCAATTTCCAATTCTTTGCCACTACAGAAAGGGCTGCTATGAATATTTTGGAACATGTAGGACTTTTTCCTATTTTTATAATTTCTTCTGGATATAGTCCTAGAATTGGAATTTTTGGGTCAAAGGGTATGAACAGCTTTATTACTCTTTGGGTATAGTTCTATATTGCTCTCCAGCAAGGTTAGATCCATTAACAACTCCAACAGAAGTGCATCAATGTCCCAATCCTCCCACAACTGCTCCAATATTGATCATCTTCCCTTTTTCTCATCTGGGCTAATCTAACAGGTGGGAGATGATACGTCATTGTTGTTTTAATTTGTATTTCTCTAATCAATAGTGATTTGGAGCATTTTTTTCATATGCCTATATATAGTTTATACCATTTTGACTCTGGCCCCAGCACAGCACAGATTAAGAGAGAAAGTGTCCATACATTCTAACTGGCCAATACATAGCTAATTTGTACTTTGAGATTATACTTTAAAAACTATTAGTTTCATCCCAATATTTTATAAGATGTACTTCTTGTATTTTCTAAGTAATTATAATATATAATGTTTCTTAAAGAAACATGATGCCCAAAGTACCACTTATTAAAGGAATAAAATTTTTACTTATTCTAAAATTGAAGAAAGAAAAGCTATCTAATTATGTCATAATTCCATTATGAATTGATTTTTACTTTAGCTTTATAATTTGATTCATACATTGGTGATTATAGTTATCTAATACTATGTATTATTACATTTAGACTATTTCTGATTTCATTTGGGAAAATTCATTTTTAACTAAAATATTTGCTGGAAAATATATGCTTCAGAAGCCTGGAATGTATGACAACTGGAGCATAGCACACATTAAAAAAAATTAAATCATCTCCACTGATACATCATGCATGTCTTTTCTGTGTATCTTGAAATAGTATGTAAAGGGAAAATAACCATTGAATGAACTGAATATCCTACCATCTGTTTCTCAGTTCTTACCAATTTTAAATCCTGATTTATCGCCTTCAAGATAATAATAATAATAATAATAATAATAATAATAATAATAATAATAATAATAATGAGGAAAAGGGGGGAAAAAAACCTTTCTACTAAAGGTACAATGTTAGAAGAAGCTTTAAGGATACGAGCAAAGGACTAGAAACTCAGGGGCTTTCCTCGTGGGTTTATATAGCATTGACAAATTAGAACTGAAATCTGCTGATGGCAGCCAGTGAGTTCTTTGTGGCCAAGTTTCTCTGACTCATACTGACATCTGGGAGACAGAACTGTCATACTCTGTTCCAGTGTCTTTGTATATCCCTCAGGTCTAGCTGAGTGCAGATAGCAGGCACTCAAAAAAAAAAAAGAAGAAGAAGAAGAAGAAGCCTGTCTGTGATTATCATCAGGACTAAATTACCTAAGTGTAGGGTTTCTGTGTTCTAATCTCACAGGCATTGTGAAATTAGCCCAATCCACGGGGCGCAAATGTTTTTAATTATAGAAACCAAAATTGTTAGAGCTAGGGGAGACCTTAGTGATCGCCTAGCCCAACCATTTCATTTTACATAAGAGGAAACTGAGACCAAGGGAAATTCAATAACTTACCCAAGGTCGTGAAGATTGTAAGTGACAGAGCCAGTATTAGAGTTTGATATAGGGAACTAAAATTCAGGTTAAATGTATTTTCTTTTAGACCACACTGAATTTAGCATGGATTTGTAGAGGATTTAATTTTTATTTAGAGGAATCTGAAGGATTATATTTCCACTGGGAACTATGAAATAATGGTTCATGAGAAATCCAGGAATATTCATACTAAGTTTTTACATATTAGTTGGTTTCCATTTTGATCAGATTCTATTTTAAAATAGAACAGAAATTCATAAAATGTTTTTATATTACTAATGAAAATACATTTCAAAATCAACAATCCATACTCAATATATTCTATGTTCAGTATATCTATCAATAGTATGAATATACAAGGGCTTAGCACTGAAGTGACACTAAGTCACATAGCCCATATGAACCAAGTCCTCATGTACTGAAAAAACTGATAGAACCACTGTCAGTGATATTTGAATGATTGTGGAAAATGGGAGAGAGCACGAGAGGTGGGAGGATGTCCAGGTTTTGTTTTTTTTTTTAATAATAGACTTTGGGCAACTAGGTAGTATAGTGGAAATGGTGCTGGGTCTGGAGTCACAAAGACTCTTTTTGAGTCCAAATCTGGCCTAAGACCCTAATAACTGTATGACTCCAGGTGAGTTACTTAACCCTATGTTTTTCAGTTTACTCATCTGTAAAACGAATTGCAGAAGTAAATGGCAAACCATCCCTGTTTCTTTGCCAAGAAAATCCCCAAAAAGGGTCATGAAGAATAGAATATGACAGAAAAATGACTTAAAATAGACTTTGAGACTTATAGACTTTGGATTATCAAGAAAATTCTACACTGCATCCTTAACCAAATGGGAAGTGAACAAGGGAAAGATGCTATGCTTGCACAGAACTAAGAGAGTTTAATTGAGAATATGTCATGTCAGACTAACCTTTATTTTTTGAAAGAATAAATGAATGGGTAGATGACAAGAATTTGTAGATATAGTTTGCTCAAATTCAGACAAATCTTCTGATAAGTTATCAGAAGTTTTTCTTGTGGCAAAGAAGATGGAGACTAGACTATAGGATGGGACTTGTTGAAAGATCAGACTTAAGTAATACTTGCTGATGACCTGGTGAAAGGTGTTCTCCAAAAGAGTGCCATTAGACAATGATCTAAATAACAGTAATAATATAGATTGTTGATTGAATTTGCAGATAACTCAAAACTGGAGAGGGTAGCTACATATTTTCAATTTACACCTTTGCTTAGTTTGAACTTCTCAGAGAACGAGTTATTCCTGTATCTACACTGCCCCCCCCTTCCAGTTTCTTTGTGTATTTGGTTCTACCACTTAGATTGTAAATTCTTCAAGGGAAGGGAATTCTTTCTCTTTATTTATTTATTTTGTATCCCTAATGCTTCTAGCATGGCAAAGTAGTAAGAATGCTGGACCTATAATCAGGAAGATTGGTGCTCAAATCTAATCTCAGACACCTACTAACTGTATGACCCTGGACAAATCACTTAACCTGTTTGTATCAGTTCTCCATCATAAAATGATCTGGTGAAGGAAATGGCAAACCATTTCAGTCTCTTTGCCAAGAAAAACACCAGAATGAGTCATGAAGCGTCAGGCATGACTGAAAATGACTAAATAACAAGCTGGTACAGCGTCCGACTTGTAGTAGGAGATTAATAAATGTTTATTGCATCTTAACAGGCTGGAACTTTGTGCTCAATGGGAAAAGATTAAGTCTAAAAAGGAAAATATGAAGTCTTATACTTGAGTCATATATACTTATTTTTTTAGGTTTTTGCAAGGCAAATGGGGTTAAGTGGCTTGCCCAAGGCCACACAGCTAGGTAATTATTATGTGTCTGAGACTGGATTTGAACCCAGGTCCTCCTGACTCCAAGGCCAGTGCTTTATCCACTATGCCACCTAGCTGCCCTGAGTCATATATACTTTTGCAAGTATAACATGGAAAGCCAATTTTGACAACAATTTTACTAAAAAATGCAGCGAGTGTTTAGTGAATTGCAAACTCAAAATGAGTCACCAGCCAGGTATGGCAAGAAAAAGATGCTGGTATAATTTGAAGCTGAATTAAGAAACATAGAGCTCCCAGGAACAAGGAGGTAATGGTACCACTGTACTTGGTTGGAGTCAGATGATGTTTATCACTTTAAGTTCAATTTTAGATACCTCTAAAAGAAATCCACAGACCTGAAACACCTTGGTAGATGATGAAAGGTCTTGAGTATAGGTCCAAGAAGATCAATTGAAAGAAATGAGAATGTTTACTTTAGAGAGGTGGTGAAGGCTCAGGTAAATCACCATAGTGTTTTCAAGTATTTGAAGGACTGTATTCAAAAGGAAAAGGAAAAGGGCAGCTAGGTGGCGTGGTGGATAGAGCCTCGGCCCTGGAGTCAGGAGGACCTGAGTTCAAATGCGACCTCAGACATTAAAGAATTGCCTAGCTGTGTGACCTTGGGCAAGTCACTTTAACCCCATTGCCTTCCAAAAAAACCCCGAAAAGGCAGCAAAGTGGTGTAGTGGATAGAGTATCAGATGTGAAATCAAAAAGACTCATCTTCCTGAATTCAAATATGACCTCAGACACCGACTATGCAATGCTGAATAAAATCACTTTAATCTGTTTGCCTCAGTTTGTTCACCCAGAAAACGAGCCACAGAATCAATGGCAAACCATTCCAATACCTTTGACCAAAAAACTCCAAACTAGGTTATGAAGAGTTGGACATGATTGAAAAATGGTTCAAGAACAATTTGAAAGGAATCCTTCACATTTTTAAATGCTGAAATTAATTTTCACCTGTCTATGAAACATTATTTTCCTTTTATATTTATATTATTATTATTTTTTGAATTAGATTTGTTCTATTTGGTCTCAGAGGACAATTCTGAGATCATGGGCATATGTTATAGAGAATTAAATTAAGATGAGTAAAACCCAAAACAAAACAAAATAAAACCAAAAAAAAAACTTCTACAATGTAATCTGTTTCAGGAAACAACAGGTTACCTTCCATTGGAGATCTTCAGACAGAAGCTGGATGAACATTGTCAGTTAGGAGACTGGGGACTGTCCTTTTTCAGGACTGGGACTACACTACAATGTTAATTCTTCTAACTGAAATTATGAAATTAAGAGGCCTATGACTTTTTGGAAAGGTGGGAATTTCAGTTTGAGAAGTAGTTTAGGTCTCAACCTACCTTTCACATTTAATCTATACAGATCATATAGTTGCACACAATGCAATATTCATTAAAAAGTTTTATTACTCCCAGAAGTCCCTAAAGTATTTTAAGAATATGTTTTAACAGCAACAATTATTATTCCCATGACTACTGTCACAGCACAAGGGCTATACCGTGTTGTACTTTGAAGAGAGTATAAATGGGTCCTCTCTTCAAGAAGCTTATACTCTAGTCGAGGAGTTATGATTGATAAAATATAACATAATATATTGATGGATCTAATGTAAATAATGATCAGTACATAGTAGTAATATAAAGTGCACTGAGAATAATGGAAGGTAAATGTCTTTTAGATGAGGGCACCATAGAAAGATTTGTGAACCTAGGAAATAGTATTATATTTGGGCTTTGAAGCATGCCAACAGATAAAGATGGGGATTGAGAAGGGCATTGCAGTCACAGGGAACTAGGGGAACAGAGAAATGGATATGGGAAAATATAGGCAATTTCTTGGGGTTCTGAATTAGTCCAAGCTTAGGTAAAGAATATGATAGGAAAAAGTATGAAATAATAATTGTATATAAAATTTAAAAACCCAAATCTTGATATACTAATGCTAGTCTAGTATACAGTTATTAATACTATTTTTCTAGCCCCAAGGTTTCAAAATCATTTAATTATTCCTTTATTTTTCTTTCTTCCTCCAGAAAACTAGGAAAAGGTAGACATCAGCAGTGAAAAAAATGAGCTTTGACATTTTAAACTCAAGTTTTGCTTTATCTATTCTAAATTTCCAACTTAACTTGAAGCATTGAGTTAGTTTAGACAGAAAGTTATCAATTATTTAAGGACTCCATTTTCTCATTTTTGCATTATCCAGTCTTCTTGTCTCTTTTCCTTCTCCTTCTTGATGTTTTCTTTATTACTAATAAGTCCTTCCATGGAGTGATCAGGGAGTATAAAAAGAACAGTCTGTCTCTGATAGTTTTTGCTACTTATTAGTAGGTCTAGTAGGTCTAGTGAAAGATTGGATTAAGAAAAAGGTTAAAGCTACTGGAATGGGGGGTTCAGTGTTCCCATTGCCCATTAGCCCGGATAATTAACAGCTGTCAGTAGCCATCAAAAGAGATGCTCTTTGCTCAAAGAAATGGATCAAGGACTAAGAACATTTTTCTAGCATGAGAAATATTCAAAGCATTCTTTGATGGGAGCTATGAACACAATGGTTGGGTTAAGGCCCTTAAAAATGCAGAATTTTAAAATAGAGAAAATTCTATACAGAATGTGTTTAGAGTTTAGCTGAACCAAAAATGTTTGAACAATTTTCTTACAATAGCTCACATCAACACACAGGCTGGCTTAAATTGCCATTTTCTAGCTAATCCCCACAGCGATACATGCTTCTGTTTCTTTCCCTTTTGCCTATTTCTCCTTAAACAAGAGTTTTACCATAGGAATACAAATCTAATCCATCTTGGGTAATATGGCTTTAATAAACCGTATTTCCTTAAACATATTTCTTGGAAAGCTCTTGTGAGGATTCGCTATTTTAAATCACACACATATGGTGATATTTTGACCTTGCAATTATGTATAGTTCCTGACTTCATTCCCTGGAAAAAAAAATAATGTGACAAATTAGGATGATGTTCAAATTAGCCTCTGAGTTTCCTCTCTGCTAAGGAAAATAGCCAAGGAACCATAAAGCTCCTAAAAGGTAGATAAAATCTAGTGTTCATTTTTCATTGTCAAGAAATAGCTTAAATATTCAAGAGTTGAGCTTTCCCATACCAGTAGCTAACTGCTTTGCTCATCATAACCCCCACAGACAAATTGACCTTCACTCCACATATGTAGCACACTGAATGGCTTCCATCAGGATACCCTTCAACCAAACACCTGATCTTAAAATGGGGAATTCCTTCTGAAGGGGAAAGGTATCAGTTTTCTATTCACAGTATAGGATAACCTTTGTATTTATTTAATTCTTTTCTTCTCCATCCTGCATGGCTCTAAATTATTTCACAAACCTGATCTCATTAACTTCCCAAGAACCTCTTTAATGGAGATAGCTGCTAATTTTCCCTGAGATTTTTTCAGATGGAGAAATAAAAGAGAATGAGTAGTTAAGTGAGTTGCCTGTGGCCATAATATGAGTCCCTGGAATTGCTCAGAAGGGAGCCAACTCTTACCTCTGCCCACTAGGACATATGGTTCTTTTATAGAACTGAGCCCTGCTGCCAACATGGTCATAGCTCTACTATGCAATAATGCTGAATAGACCCTGAATATCTCTATTGCCTAATTTCCCAATACACTTGCAAAAGCTGAAGAAGTTGCATTGTTAGGAGCTTTGTGAACACTTAATTAATATATGTTGAACACATTTAACTGTTATCCTAAGGCAGTGATGGTGTATAGTGTCCATCCTATTACAGCTGTATAGATTTTAAAACAATAAACCTACTGTAAGTAGAGCACCATACTAAGTGTTTGAGAGAGACTAAAGCTGAACAAGATATGGGACTGGCTGGTATGCAATAATGACACAAATATATAATTATAATAATATATAATTTATCATGCCTATATTGCACAGGTGCAAACAAAGTGCTGTGGGAGGTCTTGGAAGAAAGTTATTCCAAATTGGGGAGAGGTTGGAGAAATCAAGGAAGATTTCATGGAGGGTATGGTATCTGATTTAATCTTTAAAAGATGAGAATGAATTCCAAAGTGTGTGGGAGAGGTGGGAAGAGAAGGAAGAAAAATTATCTTGTATATAGAGAATAGTATGAGGAAAGGTAGGGGCAAAGAATAATTCTATTCTGACATTGAGATTATCAATCACTTAAACCAGTATTCAAAAACATTTATTAAGTATTTACTATCTACCAGATGCTTTGTTAGGCATCTGGAAATATAAACATAATAAAGGAAAAAATTATCACTTAAAAAGAGTTTCTATTTAAATGGAGGAGGTATACACATGATTTTAATGTACAAACACCAATATAAAGAGAATAAACAAACAAATGAATACAAAGCAGTTGAAGTAAGGATAAAAGATTACAGAGTTCAATCAAACCACTCTCTCTTCACTCAAAGTAAATAAAACACCAAATCAATTTCAATCACTTGTTTTACCCTAAGTGCTAAAAATATTTAGAATTGGAATGACAATGCATAGAAGGAAAGGCTTGGATAGGTCAAGGAAACTTATTCACATTGCAGGAGTCATCTATGAATTACCAATTCATTTTGGAACCAAAGTCATTTGAGAGGTTGGAACGAATTAGCTTTCTAGTAAAACCATGGAGTAAAAGTTCATAGTAGAAGGAAAATCTTTGGCTCTTTCCTTCCTCCACTTCTTTGTTTTGAGAAGGATCTTGTAATCTTTAAAGGGTATGGAGGATTCTGGAATTTCTGTCTTTACATCAGCATCTTGGTAGTATCAACATATGGACTGGGAGTCAAGGACCAACTGGAGAGAATTCATAGCATCTTTGTAGCAGTTGCCTGAACCTCCCCATTCTCTCCTCTGACTCTACCATGACCTCCACCATGGGTGGAGACCCCCAAGACATCTTGCCAGACTTTTTCAATGAGAACCTGCATGTTCAGCTTCTTGGGATAAGTGTTTCTCCCTATTCCAATCTGTCTTTCACTCAGCTGTCAAAATGATCTACCTAGAGGGAATAGTCCCTAAAGGGACTAAATAAACTCCAAATGCTCCTGATCACCTCTAGGATAAAAAAATAAAATCCTGCAGGAACCTTTCAAAATCTACATCCCTCTCTAGTCTGTTTACACCTCACCCCAACTCAACTCTGCGATCCATGACACTGACCTCCTTACTGGTCCTTAGCTCCACATCTCCTTTCTCTTACTGACCTAGAATGCTTTCTCTCCTCATAACTGTCCTCTAGCTTCCCTGGCTTCTTTCAGATGCCAGATAAAATTCCATCTTCTTTGAGAAATCTTTCCTGATCTCTCAATTCTAGTGACTTCTCTCTGTGTATTATTTCAAATTTATCATGTATATAATTTGTATCTGGTTATATTGTCTCCTCTATGAGACTGAGTTCCTTGGAAACTGGGTCAAGTTTTTAAAAATTTTTCCTTGTCTCCTCATTAATTGACACCATACCTAGGGTGAGTAGGCAAGTTATAAATCTTTAAAGATACTTAGCATGTTGTTCAGTAGCCACGTAATAAATGTTTTTAGATACTTAGCATGGTGCTCAGTGTACAGTAGACACAATAAATGTTTATAGATAATAAGCATCATGCTCGGTGTACAGCATGAACTTAATACATGTTCATAGATACTTAGCATGGTGCCTGGTGTACAGTAGATATTTAAGAAATCTTTATAGATACTTAGCATGGTGTATGGTGTACAGCAGACACTTAAGAAATGTTTATTTATACTTAGCATGGTATACAGTAGGCACTTAAATGTTTATAGTTAAAATTCTGGTTAAAATATTTCTCAACTGATAAAATTGAGGACAACATACTGGTGATGGGGACTAAATATATTGGTATTGGAGAGTCTATCTCAACATACCAAAGGACTTTTAGAATTCTAAATGGTAGATATAGCTTCATTCTTGGACCTGGGTCTTGTTTGTGAGAGAGGGAGTTGGTATAAGGACCTTCAGGGATTATAAGGGCTACATTTGATATAAAGCACATTGAAGGTGAGCACACTAGAAATTAGGGAATTCAGATGGGCAGCATATAGAAGGTGCTACTTGAGTTGAGTCTTGAAAGAAGAAACAGTTTCATTGAGTTAGAGTTGAAGAGGAACTGTATCTCAGGCATGAGTGGTAACCTTTACAAAGAATCAGAGGCAGGATATGGAATATCTTGGAGATATGGAGAATAGAAAATTCCAGTTTAACTAGCTTGAAGAGGGAAAATAATTCATAGTGAAGCTGGAAAAAAGAGGTTAGGGCCAGAAAGTATATGGCTTTAAAAAACAAACAAAAAATCCTATAAGAAATAGCAAATTACTGGAATTGGTTAAGTAGGGAAACCTTATGGTGAAATCTTTGCTTTAGTAAAATCACTTTGTCAGCAATGAGAAGAATGGATTGAGTAGTGAGATGCACCAAGCAGGGAGACAAAGTAGGAGATCATTGCAAATAAATAGTTAAGAGGCAAAGAAGCTCTCAATTAAGATTGTAGCTGTGTGAGTGGAAAGAAGGGATCTAATATTAGATATATTATGGAGGTATAAATGCCAGATTCAGCAAGTAATTAGATACATGGGATGAGAGGATGAGGAGTTGATGTTAGCACCTAGGTAACAAGTGTCACAAGAATTGTGAAAATGGGGACGGCTAGGTGGCTCAGTGGATAGAGCACTGGCCCTGCTGTCAGGAGTACCTGAGTTCAAATCCAGCCTCAAACACTTAATAATTACCTAGCTGTGTGGCCTTGGGCAAGCCACTTAACCCCATTTGCCTTGCTAAAAAAAAAAAAGAATTGTGAAAATGGAGAAGAATGATATGATGTGAGAATACAAGAGTAGGATAGCTGGAGGTTAGGAGAGGCTTAAATGCCTGACTAAGGAGTCTATTAGTCCATAAGTCATAGAATTAACTAATAATGTTTGTGGATAGAATTGACATAATCAGACCAGTATTGTCTGGGAGCAGTGTGGAGGATGAATTGGAAAAGGAAAAACTAAAAACAATAAAATCTATTAAGATAAGACTATTGGAATTGTTTAGGTAACAATAGGGCAGTAGAAATGGTAACTGAGAAGAGGAAACTTACAAAACTTATTAAGGAAATAGAATCAACAGAACCTGGCAATACTTATGATAATAAAACTAATATAAACTGATACTTCTATAGTGGTTTAAATTTTGAAAAATGTTTCACATATATTTTCTCATCAACATGAAGTAAGTGTTTTTACTATGTCTTTAGAGATGAAAAAATTGTGGTTGCCCATGGTCATTCATTATATGAGAAATGAGGGAAGGGACATTAAAATATAATATCAAGGCTTTGAGAAGGGAGACTGAGTTTGCCAATGACAAATGAAACCATTGAATCATTAGTTTTGGGGAAATACTGAAAGACTCAGTTTTTAGTTTGAGTTTGTCAAATTCAGGTCCAGAGGTATTCTATGATGATTTACTTATCCATCCACACTATAACTGATAATTTCCTTACTATGTTTTTTTGTATGAAAACCTTCAAAGCAACCATAAATTATTCATCAGTAATATAAAGCTCCTAGTATGGTCCCTGGCACTAAGCTATTCATTATGATATCTCTTAGCTCATTAAGTACTAACTTCACAATTCAAAAAGGATGGTCATCTGGTGATGAAATCTTGATCATTGTGACCCATGGAAAGGACATCTCCTCCCTGCCCCCCCAAAAAGTTAAAATGTAACAAAACCAAACCAAACTCAGATTATCTGTCCTTTACTGCCAGCCCCATTCTACTTCCATTTTGTTGGAGGTAGGGTGTCAGAGAAGAGGGCAAAATGTGTTAAACTATGTAGGATTCTTGTATCAGCTGCAAACATCAAATTCAATTCACTTTACAAATATTTATTAAGAAAATAGCATGGCAGATGCTAGAAATACAAAGAGAAATTTAAAAGTCTTTGTCCTCAAAAAGTTTATATTTTATTAGGAGTTGGGAAGTAGTATATAAACAGATAAATAAATGCATAGGAATATTACTTAATGACAATAGATAATAACAATAACTAATAAAATGATTATTTAATAATTAAGTATAGTATTATTCATAAAGTGCTTTACAGTTTATCATAGTTTATTCTCATAACAATATTGTACTATTCTCTCAGAAGAGAAAACTGAGGCTGAAAGGTTAATGAATAAAGTGAGGTTACACAACTAGCAAGTGTCTGAGGCAGGAATAGCTTCAGGGTTCTTTTGATTATGGCACTTAGTTACTTCAATAATGCATAAGGAACCTAAAAAAATGCACAAGGAATTTCCAAGGGAAATAGGCTGCAAGGTTAATAGAGTTAATAGAATACTGGGCCTAAAGTGAGAAAGACCAGAGTTCCACTCTGACCTCAGACACCTACAAGCTTTGTAACCCTGACCAAGTAACTAAACTCCTGCCAACATAAAACTGGAGAAGGAAAAGGCAAACCATTCTAGAATCCGTGCCAACAAAACCTCATTGAGATTTGATCCATGGAGTTATGAAGAATCAGACATGACTGAACAACAGCAACAACAACAATTTCTAAGGGATGGGGTGGGGAAATAGCAATCAGTTTAGAATTCATGAAGGATTTGGCACCTGAGCTGAACTTTGAAGGGAGTATTCTGTGAAGTAACTGACTTAATTGTCAGGACTCTGAAGAAGTAATCTTCAAATAATAATAATAATCAGAAATTTGGCATGTCACCAAAGGAAGAGAACCAAATGAACCACATTCATTATTTACATTCTTGCTATAAAGGAAACCAAAAGGCATAAAGAAGTTGTAGTTAAATGGAATCATATGTCATAAGCTTGGCTCAAGGAGGAGGTAAAAGGAGTTAGGGAATTTGGGTTTCATGATGCAGGAAAATTTAAGGATCAGATATCCTTCCTGGTCTCTATTTTCTTCCCCCCTCTAGCCAGACTCTGAGCATAATCAAACTATCAAGAAAATGATTTATATAACAGCTTATACAGCAACATCCACTGCAGACAATGAGGTCAAAAAATTCTATTTCTTGACAAGATTATCCAAACATATAGGGAGTATGAAGAAAATTATGTTGGAAAATATAGTTTGTATGAAAAAGTGAAAGAAACTAATGCAACGTAGAATTTTCAAGAAGCTCATGTCTATGCATCATGAATACTTTCTTCAAAGAGAGAATCCCAAGGTACTGTATGTGACAAGTACCTGGTGACTCCACAGAAAATGAAATAAATGATACCTTGACAGACAGGAAATGACAACTTACAAATGTAGCAGTTATTTTAGAACTGGGTGTCTGCGTGCAGTTTAGGAAATTATCTAACTAAAATAGAGGTCAAGATAAATACTTAAATTAGAAAAAAAAGACTAAGATAAAAAAAGTTGAACACATTTGCAATAGCTCTAATGTAATCAGTCTAAAACTGTTATGGACTAAAAAAAGAAATTATAAGTGGCCAAATATCAAGTTTTTTCTGTCATTTTTCAAAGTATGGTAGCCACAATACAGAAGTATAATATGTTTAAAAAGCTCAGCTATCAGATACTTACCAATAAGAGAGACATAATAGTTAAAGGCAGCATCAGCTCAGAGAACAAGCTCATTTTTCAAAATATTGTAAAAAGGATTGCTGGAAGATTATGAACACTGATGCTTCACAAATAAAAAGAAGCTAAGGAATTCTAGTAGGATGATAGTATGAAAGATTTCCAGCAAGCCCCTCTCTTTCTAGAACCACTTCATGAACAATGAAATTAGCACCAGATGAAGTAGAGGAGTAACAAACAGGTGAGTTAAGTAAGAGGGATGCTGTCGAGGGAATTCCCACCAAAAGAAAAGAACAAGTGAGATACTCAAACAGATACAGACCCACATAATATGTCCTAACCCCCTCCACTCGAGAAACACATACAAGTTCTGAATATGAGTTAATAGTTCTAGTCAGTCAATCAGCAATTATTTATTCACACATTCCTATGTGACAGACACTGTGTAAAGCACCAGAGATACAAAGCAAGGCAAAAACAGTCCCTGGTTAATAAAAGTTGATCTGAGAGGAGAAGGCATTAGCTGCATGAGAAGGAAATTAGGGAAAAAAACGTTCTTACAGAAGGTTTCTTGACAGAAGCAAAGGAAATAGGGAGATGGAGTTGGGGGAGACTTACACATAGCCATTGCAAAGGCATGGAAATGGGAGTATCATGTGTAAGCAACTACAAATAAGTTAACAAATCTAAAGCGTGAGCTGGAGAATAATGTGCAAGAAGATGGAAAAAACAGGAAGAGATCAGATTATGAAGAATTTTAAATGAGGGAAGAGTTTATATTTGATTCTGGAGATAATGAAGAGCTAATGGAGCTCAGTGAGCAAAGGTCTGACATGGTGGTATCCATGCCTTAGAAATATCACTTTTGTAGCTGAGTAGAGCTTAACTTTGAGTTGGGAGAGCCTTGATTGAGGGAGATCAGGTAGAAGACTATTACAAAATTCTATCAGCATTGCTAAGAGCTAATACTTGAGTTCTGGCTATGTGAGCTGAGAGAAAATTTTATATATACATATATATATATATATATATATATATATATATATATATATATATATATGAGATATTATGAGGTGGAAAAGAGAATATTTGAGCAAATGGAATATATATGGGTGAGCATGAATGAGGAGATGAGAATGACATGAAGATTGGTGAATTGGAGTGACTTTGGAGGATTGTGGTACCCTGAAAGAAACAAGGATTTTTGAGGAAAGATAATGAGTTCTACTTTGAATATTAAGTTTGAGTTGCCTATGGAATTTCCAGTTCAAGATGACTATGTGTTACTGTAGCCTAAGAACTAAACTAGGACTCATTATAAATAATAAAAATAATAATAACTTGCATTTATATAGAACTTTATGATTTCAAACCACTTTAAATATATCCCAATTTATTCTTTAACAACCTTTTTTTTTTAGATTTTTCAAGGCAATGGGGTTACGTGGCTTGCCCAAGGCCACATGGCTAGGTAATTATTAAGTGTCTGAGGTCGTATTTGAACCCAGGTACTCCTGACTCCAAGGCTGGTGCTCTATTCACTGTGCCACCTAGCCACCCCAACAACCTTTGTTTGAAGAAAGATTTTATTTATTTTGAGTTTTACAACTTTTCCCCCATTCTTGCTTCCCTCCCCGCACTGCCCACAGAAGGCATTCTATTAGTTTTTACATCGGTTCCATGTTACACATTGATCTCAGTTGAATGTGATGACAGAGAAATCATATCCTTAAGGAAAAAAAATAAAGTATAAGACAGTAAAATTACATAATAATATAACTTTTTTTTTCTAATTTGATGGTAATAGCCTTTGGTCTTTGTTCAAAGTCCATACTTCTTTCTCTGGATTCAGATGGTATTCTCCATTGCAGATAGCCCAAAATTGTCCCTGGTTGTTGCATTGAAGGGATGAGCAAGTCCATCAAGTCAACAACCTTTTAAAGATGGTACTATGATCATCATTTTACAGGTGAATAAGTTGAGAATAAGAGAATTTAAATGACTTGCCTAAGGTCCAACAATTAGTAAATATCTAAGGTAGTATTTTAACCAAAACCTTCTTATTCTATCCATTGAACCACTCTTGCATAGATTTGAAATTAAAGTGGTGAAATTGCCAAAAATCATAATATAGAATACAAACAAAAGGACAATGTCTTGGGATATCCTTGGTTAGTGATCATGACATAGATGAATAGCTAGTAAATGAGTATTCAAACAGACAGATATAGAACTATGAGTCATAAAAGAAAAACATAGAAGATAGAGTATCCAGAAGAAGAAGACTGAAAAGAGGGAAAGAAGGATAAAGATTGAGGAAAGACCATTTGCTTTGGCAATTAAGAAATCATTGATAATTTTATAAAGTAAATTTTAATTTAATGATGAGGTCGGAAAACAGATAACAGAGGTTTTAGAAGAGTGTAAGCGAAGAGGAATGAATTTCTCAAGGAATTTAGCCATAAATTGGTGGAAAAGATTAGAGCATGATGAGAATGTTCAGATCAAGTGGGAGTTTTTTAAGGAAAGAGGAGATATGGGCAAATTATAGGCACTTAGAGAAACAGTGAAGATAAGAGGTAAGATAAGACCTCTTATCTTCACTCTTTCTCTCAGAATGTCTGGAAGAATGATTCTAGAATAACTTGGGCTTTCTGATCCTCCCTTTCATGGTCCTTAACTGAGGGAAAGGAAGGACATAAAGAAAATGAATGTTGCCTTAATGTTTTTGCAGAGAATAGTGCCTTTCCTAGGAGGAATCCCAGTCCATTACTGAAGAACAGAGCTGAACCATGGATAGGGGGAATTGCCAGACTTAGAATGACATTATAGTGTCCAGGACTATGGCACATGAAATGTAGTTGAATTCAGAATCAAGAAATCACAATAAATCTAGCTCTCTGCAGCACCCCTCCCCAACTTAAAACTGTAGAAGAAAGTAGGACACATATTCTCTCAGGTTCATTCATCCTATCTAGGACTTTAAGATCTGGGGTATAAGTACCTTCAGACCAAAAATACTAGAAAGGAAAGAAATAAAAAACTATCATCTCTCAGTCTTGCTAACTTCACATGGATTGATGTATGAATGCTCAGGAGGACTGACTGCTTATTTTGATCCTATTCCATACTAAATCTGAGTGACAACCAGCAACTGTAGAAAAAGATTAACAAATAGGAAAAATGGTGACCTTTACCAAACATTTCTACTAGAAAGGTTGAATACAAGAGTAAGAGTAAACAGAGAAAATGCCTAGTGTAATGAAGAAATATTCTGAATTAACTGGAATCCAAGATATAATTTCATAAAAAGATTTTTTTCAATAATTGTAACTGATCTGGAAACAGCATGAAAATAGGTGATTTAAAAAAAATAATTTGGATCCATAAATGGAAAATCTGGATACTAAATTTAATAAAGTCATGAGAGAAACCACAGGAAGGAAACCAGAAGGAAAAATGAAAATCAGAAGAATCCATAATCTACTATCTGGAAGAAACTTTAAAATTAATACACAGAGAAATAGGATTGTCAAACAGATTTCATATTTACAAAAACATACTGCAAGTAACCAGGAAAAAGAGGTTTTTTTTTTTAAATACTTGCTCCCCTGCAAAGAATCTGGTTGTTTAACCTATACCAGCATACTATTAAGTTACTCTATAAATATTGCTTGAACCTATAAGAAGCATAGTAGAATGCTTAGTAAATTGTCATCCTGTGTCCCTGTCCCTAATTCCTCATTCCTTGGTAGGTAATTTAGAAAATATCTTCTCTTCCCAGGTTCCAGCTATACACATAGTTAAGAGATTTCTCTCTTATTTGTGTCAAGCTGGCTTATTATATAAAACTTGGTTAAGTTTGTACCTTTGACTAGAGCTTGAAAGCCCTCTTCCATACCACTGTGCACTGTTGTGTACTGTCTTCAGTTGGAACAGTCCTTCTTAGATTGATCTCTGTAAGTATCTATTCTTTTCTTCCCTTTATGAATAGCAATAAAATTTTACTAATTCCTCTCTTTGTGTAATTCTGTTGCTCTTAGGTTTAAGATAGTGGCTAAAATTGATAGAATCATCAGCAAAACAAATTTCAATTAGAGAAGAGTGAAAATGGGCAAGACTTTGGGTGATGAAAAAAATGGGGGAGCACTTGGGATCAAACAGTCCTAATAAAAGTACTGTTGATTTTATTCCCCTTTTGACATTTTTTCCCTTGAAACCATAGAGAAGTTAGGACAGTAGAAAAAATATATGATAGATGGAAAACAACGTAACAAAAACTGTGAATATGAATGGGGGGGCGGAAATGGAAGAGGGCAGTAAAACAGGCCAGAAAGTAAAACCCAATGATATTAAGCATAGTTTTAAAGAACATAACACCAAAAATATGGTCAATATGGGAAATCTGAAGAAAAAATTCAAAATTAAATGGGGACTAAAAAGTAAAAGCTTGAAGAATGAGTATGATAAGGAACAAATCACAGAAACAAATAATTTTATCAAAGAAATTGATTACAATTAGAAGACATGAAAAGAACTTTTGGGAAGCAGCCAAAATAATCCTTAGAAGGAAATTTATCTCTTTAAACACCTTCAACAATAAATAAGAAATAAGAGGGCAATAAACTGATCATAAAACTAAAAAAGAAAAACAAATAAACTAGACACCAACAAATTAAAGAAAACTCAGTATACACAAAATATTTTTAACTATATACTATATATAAACTATATACTATATACTATATATAACTATATACTATATATAAAAGAATTTAAATCAAGAATTAAACAAAACTGAAAAAAATTAAAAACTGATTTTTGATGACATAAAAATGACAAATCATTAGCTGTCTTGATTTAAGAAATAGAAAAACCAGAAAGAAGTAGCAGAATTTCCATATAGAGGGAATGATTAGAAGCCATCATGCTCAATTATTAGTGACAAAATAGAAAAGAAATAAAACTGAAGAATATTTGATATAGTATGAAATATACAAATTTGCAAAAATATCAATAATTTAAACCATAAATTCTCAAAAACAGAATTTGAGCAAGTCAAAAATAAACTCAGAAAAAACATTGAAAAGATGAACATTCAAAGAAAAACAATTCCTTCAGTGCATACATTGTTTATAAAAACAGAAGGCATCTTACTAGCCTCCTTCCATGAGATAAATATACTCGTCAAGTTCCAAAATAAGAGACATAACACAGAAAAAAAACCCATAAACAATTAGAAATGATAAATATTTATACTAAATTATTGAAAACAACAATAATATATTCTAACCAAGCTTAATACATTATATTCTGAGAGCTAAATCTGTTCTATTTTTGTATGGTCAGTGAATTAAGAATGGTTTTTACATTTCTTAGAGTATTTACTATGATCAGATAAGATATATATATATATATATATATATATATATATATGAAATGCAAAAATATTTCCATTATTAGGAAAAGTATATAGTTAAAAATGCTACAAAAATAATAGAAATCACATTATTACTTCAATGTATGATAAAAGTTTTTTGATAGAATAATTGTACTTATCTGTGCTAAAATACTAAAAAGTGTAGTAAATGAATTTTTTAAATATTATTTAAAAAGTACTTTTTATATACTTAAAATGTGACAAGAACTGTGTCAATTAGAGTCAAATAAAGGGAATACAATCAATAACAAATTAGTCTCTGTCCTCAATGAGTTTGCATTTTAAAAAAAGAGAAAAATTAATTTTAGAAAAAAGAAGAAAGAATTGGAATATGAATATTTTAGCTTAGTTTACAAATGGGTGAGCAATGGTGTGGTAGTACTAATTTTAGGCAAGATGGAAGGCAGTATGGTGTAGGAGTTAGTTCATTGGTCTGGAAAATATTTAACCTCGCTTTGCCTCAGTTTCTTCGTCTGTAAAATGAAAGTGTTGGACTCGATGTATTCTATGAGCCTTTTCCAACTCATTCATCTATTTTAGTCTAAGATTTCAGAGTAGACTTTGAATTCTTAGGCTGAGGAGGGCTAGAGGACAAGTGGCATGAGCAAATGAACATAAAGTGTAAATATTATTTTTTATGGAGAAACACTAGAATCCTTTCCAAGCAGATCTGGGTAAAAAAAATGTACATTTTGAATAGAATTATTTGATAGTCATAGGGGAAACAATCATAGCAGTAAGACCAGAAGAAGAAATTGAAGGAAAATGCATGGACAAAGAGGAGAAAAAAATCTATTTACAACAGATAATTACTTAGAGAATTCTAGAGATTCAATAAAAAAGAATAATCAATACAATTAGAAATTTCAGCAAAATTGGAAGATAAAAATATGAACCATTAAAAATCATGTCTTTCTATATATTAAGAAATATACAGAAAATTCAAAAATTCAAAAATTTACAAATATAATCATCAGCATATTCTGAATATCAAAAAATATACAGAATAGATGGAATAGTCTGTATAATAGAAAATATACAGACTATTCCATATATTCTACATATATTTAAAACGACTTTTTAGGAGATCAAAAAAGGAATCCCATTAAAATGAATAAGATGCATAAAACTCAGCTAAAATCCCACTTTCTGCAAGAAGCCTTTCTTAGTTATTCTTTATATTAATGTCTTCAACAGGAGATTAACCCCCAAGTATATTCTACATATCTTATTTCCACATAGCTATTTGCATAGTTGTCTCCCTTCTCCCTTCTACACCTTATATCCTGAGCTTCTTAAGAACAGGGACTATATTTTGCTGTTCACAGCATCCCTTACAGTCTTTCATAGGTTCAAGAGGTTCATGCTTTCAGTGTATAATGAATATAATTTATAGAAATCTATAGTAAATAAATTTTTTGAGAATTCCCTGTGTTTTAGTGAAATGATTACTTCTCTCTTATATTAACAAGCAATTATTGAATTAGGAGCAGGATTTTTTCCAGAAAACTGTAGGTTGTTCAATCTCTAAAGGATATTGATGAATGAGATTGCTAAATCCCTCAATCTTTGGTATGGGATAACACTCAATTAGAGAACCTTACAAAGAATTTAATTTAAGATTGAATTCTGGCTCTTTGAGTTTTACTGAGGTAGGTAGGGACTAGATCTTTTGAATAAACTGCTGGATGTATGTGTGTGTGGGGGGGAGTGGTCTGGGAATAAGAGAGATCAATCCCTCCTTGAATAGGCCTACCTCTTATAATATTCATTCTTCTGATTACTTGTTAACCAATTAGAGTTATTTGCTATCTTCAGGAAATCTCATTCTTTCAACAACTGAGTGGGTTCCATGAGGAATCTTTGGCATTTGAAAGTACCACTGATATGTTTTATTCTCTGCTAGCAATAATTAATAAAATGATTAATTAACTATCTCAAATTTTTATACATCACACTAATTTATTTTTGTTTTGTTTTTATAAAAAGAAACTATGTGAATTATAATAGTTTTAAACTGATACAGAGTAGTCTGGCAAAGTTTTCTCAAACCTGTAAAAATTTTGCTGAAGTCAATTTAAACACATCTTTGTTTTGTATTTTTAAATGGAGAAATTTGACCAGAGACAGGAATCCTGAAGAATCACAAAGATTCCAAAGCTTTTTCCAGGAACAGGAAGGAACAAGAAAGAGACTTGAGATAGATAAGGAGTGAAATCTGCATCCAGCACTGAAGCAAAAAATAAAATGATGCGAAGGTGAACTGAGAATTGGGTGGGGGATCCTGAAGTCCATTTGCAAGCCTTTTTATAAATTAATTATATGTTATAGATGGGGAGAGAGGTCTAGATAATTGATTGACTTCCAGTGGAAATGGAAGTTCCACTTCCAGTGGAAAATAAGATAAAGTACTATTACATAATAAGGAGTTGGCCCAACAAATGATGGATAGAAAGTAAAACTAGATAGAGTTAAGAACAGACATTATTGCATTACTAAAACTGTAAAAGGTATTGTATCAGAGCATGGAATTTTGCAAGGAAAAAATGATTACAAAATTATGTTATTTGACCAAGAGGGACAATGATCCTCAAAGATAGAATATTTCTTAATATCTCTTTGACCTTGGAAAAATAAGATAACCTTTCAACTTCAGTTTTTTTCATGGTAAATAGTAAATGCCCTTTTGTAGGATTTTTTGCAAGTATAAAAAAGGAAAATTCATGTTTTAAAAATTTCTTGAAAATTGTGAAGTATTTAAAAATGAATATGTTTTTATTTCTCTGGGCTATTTCAATCAAGTACTCAATCTATAAATAGTTATTAATCATTTATTTTATGTTAGGCACTGTGATGTTGGTTGTGTTGAACTGCTGCATTGGGATGGATAGATGATAGATAGGTATATTAACAGATCTCAGGTAAGTAGAATTGATACCTTCAAGTGATCAGAGAGATCATTGAGTTTTGTAACTAATGAATGGTGAATGGAAAATAAATATATGTGAACATGAACTTAATATATCCCGAAAATGACATTTAATGGGCCTGAGGAGTAAAGAACTTGAAACTCAAATTGGGCTCTGGGTCTAGTTGCTTTTATCTCAGAGCATTGAGCAGTTAATGTCACAAGAGGAAGCTGTAGCTAAATAGATTTTGACTTTTTACTTCACTTAAAATATCCCTCCATCACTTGCTTAATCTTTTCTAAGCAGCCATTACAAAATGCCAGAGTATATTATTGGCTATTATTTAAGAATAATCATGCTATGTTATTTCTCTCTCAAAGTGAGCTAATTATATTTTAATAATTATTTAGAAGAATAAAATAAACATTTATTAAGCTTATTTCATGTCAGACATTATGATAAGTATTTAATAAAATTTATACTATTAATAAACATTAATAATAAATAAATATTTGATTCTTACAGCAATTTTGTGAGATAAGTGTTATTCCCAGTTTTTATAGTTGCAGACACTGAAATTGAAGGGAAGGTGATTGGTTCAGGGTCACAAAGGTATCTGAGGCAGGATTTGAACTCAGATCTTTATGACTTCTACTCCAAAACTCCAAACCCTACATGCTTCAAATTTAGTAACAATGTTATAGAAAAATGATTATGTCATGGCAATGTTATGGAAAAATGAAGGGGTATTATGGTAATGTTAAGAGTGACATACCTGTCATGAAATTCATGATTCACCTACTCCAAAGATAAGGTAAATATTTTTTAAGCCTTTCCAGGGCTACTCAATATATGTTTATGTATAAGTATGTATATTTTTGTATATATTATATTCATACATTTATATACATACATATATGTTTATTTATAAAATTTCTCACAAAAGATAATCATTCCTAAATCATTTTATCACATTCTAGAAAAAGGACATTCTATGACTCTGGACTTGTCAGCATGAGAAATGTCTCCAGAAACATCGTTTATTAACTCTGAATCAGTAATAGTTCATTTCGCCATAAATAAAACACTAGTAATTCCTGGCTGATACTTCATTCTATGAAACAGTGGCTGTGTTCAGTCATAAAAAAGCAGATGTATTAAGGCATCATTTGCCAATTCCTCAAAAATTTCACTTACTGAAAATGAATTGTGCTCAAATAGAAAAAAAAAAGAACCCCTTTGCTGTTTTCAAGAAAGTCAAGAAAGTGTAGTTTTACCTCTAAAGTTGTTCCTTTAGATTCCAGAGTTCTTCTGATGCTTTTTGAAAACTCTTTCACCAGAATAACCACACTTCCTTAATTCTCCACTACTCAAGTCCTTTGTTTAGTCTGTATACTAAATATGTGCTTCCTTATAAACCTGAAAGAGCAATATTGACTGCTGATAACCTTAGAATTTAGTCATTATGGATCTCTGATTAAGCAGGCTACCTCTAGTGGGAGTTTTGTCATTAAAAGACCTACTGAACCAATCCTTCAGAATGATAAAATCACATAATTAGCTGCCAGAGATTTCCAGCTGGTCTTTATCTTGAGTCAGATATAGAGAGTTGCTAATAGAGAAATTGCCCTAAGAACTCAAGCTAATCATAGGCCAAGACATGATGCTTATTTGTATTATTTTGTTTTATTTTTTAATGGATTAGTGATGCTGTTAGATCTGAGACCAGGGAACAAACACATCATTTTTGTTACCTAAACTGTTCATATGAGAGCATTGTCTACAAGTTATGATATTTAAAAGGCTACAGAAAGTATAGCATATTCTATAATGCTTAGAATAAGCCTCTAAAATTTCTTTTTTTGTATAGTAAACAAAAATCCTTCTTAGAAAATTTATATTTATATTTAAAATTTTTCAGGACTGTTCTAGAGGAAAATCTTCTCCCTCATAAAATTATTTCAAGGTCTCCTAGTTACATTTGAAATATTTGTTCAACAAGCCTGATTTTAGGCTAGTCATTCAAAATAAATGCATTATCAAAAGTATTTTTTAACCATGAGTTGACTTTTGCTTTAGTTGAGTCTGAGGGCTTTTGTGAACCTTTCATGAGCTGTCATGATCATATTTCTGAAAGGATAGTATAGACCAAAAAGAATGAACTGGAACAACTACTTGGGGAAATGAGCCAATACAACCTATCAAGTTTCTCATCACTCAATATGTAACCTCACTTTCAACAGATTTGTTCAATTACAGAGGGATTAATTAAGGAATCTTAAAATTAAGGACCTATGTAATAAACATATGCATTTTAGTTATTACTACTACTGTTTACCATTTATATGGTTCTTGAAATTATCTCATAATTTTTTCAATGTAGTGAATCCCTGACTTTTCTGTTCTTTTCATTATCTTACTAGGAGATCTGGTTTCAATACATAACTCTATTAAGTCATGAATATGTATCTAACTCTAAAATTCTAAGAAAAGCATTTATCCTTTCAACCTGGAACGTCTCTATACTGAAACCTCACAAGACAGGTGAGAATATACTGTATGGAGGTGTCAAACTTGTGGCCCATGAAGCATATTGTGATCTGAAGAAAATGAAATGAAGAAAATTATACTATGATATAATGTAGATAATGTTAATTTGTGGTTTTCTAAGTAATATTTGGTCTACAAAGATCTATTTCTATTTGAGTTTAGCATTGCTTTTCTTCAGGCTATTAGGCTTCTGTATCATTGACATGTTGATTAACTTCAAAAGTGTACTTTCAACTTGACTTGACAATAGCAGAAGCATTTAGAAGAATTTTTTGTAGTTTCCCCTGGAAATGATTTTTCAAAAACATCTTCTGAATATTCATCATTGCCACAAAGGGGAAAAAGAAATAATGATATTTTGAGCTCTGAATTTACTAATGTGTAAATCACCTAGTGTTTACAACCTACTAGCTCAACACAGTCATGTAGAAAGGTATTTTCTTGGGGCAGCTAGGTGGCATAGTGGATAAAGCACTGGCCTTGAAGTCAGGAGTACCTGGGTTCAAATCTGGTCTCAGAGACTTAATAATTACCTAGCTGTGTGGCCTTGGGCAAGCCACTTAACCCCATTTCCCTTGCAAAAATCTAAGAAAAAAAGGTATTAAAAAGGTATTTTCTTCTTGATTTAGAGCAAGAATTCTTTACCTATGGGATTAAGGAATCCATGAATAGGTTTTAGGGAGTCTGGAGCATTGGATGATAAAAATACATATTTAATTTCAGTAATCTATGATTTCCTTTGAAAATTATGTGGCTTTTTTCCATTTAAAAATAATCATTCTGAGAAGAGATCCAGAGGCTTAACCAGATAACCAAAGGAATTCATAGCACAAAAATGATTAATAGAATCATATGATTACTTTTGAGTTCCATAATGTTTTATAACTATAGGAAGTATGAAGATTTTGGTGCCTGGAGAGAAGTAGGGGTTTTAATAAGCATCACTAAGTTTCCTTAGGCTTATTCAGTTTTGCTCTGAGTTAATTTGTATGGTAACCAAGTGTCTTATGGAATTGAAAAGAATCTCTTAAGGGGAAGACAAGATAGCAGAGTAAAGACAGGGGTTTCTCCCCAAAACTCTAAATACCTTTAAATAATAATTCTAACTAAATTCTACAGTGCTGGAACCTACCAAAAAAAAAATAAGTGAAACAATTTTCCAGCTCCAAACAATTCAAAAGATCCACAGGAAGCATTTATTGCACCAGGGTTAGAACAGACCCACAACACAGCCCAGGCCACATGAAAGCAAACCAGCTTCAACTATGTAGGAACAGACCACAAGGCACCTGTGTCTGTGGCAGTGGTGGTGATTTCCATAGCTCTCAATCCAGGAAGGACTGTTGGGAAGATAAAATGAAAACTCTGCTACCCCAGAGTAAGAGGGGAGTCCAGTCCAGCGCAGGCCTCAATGCAGACCTGACCCCTGAGCAGCTGCTTCCAGAGTGCTCATCCTGGGACAGTAAGGGGGTCAGGGATCGTGATTGCAGAAGTCTATCTGCTATCTCTAAGGCAGGGCTCTGTTGTTTTGCCCATTCTCAGATCCAGGTCCCAGTCTGGTTCCCCTTCTTGGGAAAAGGAGCAGAAGCACAACAGAGTTTTCTTCCTGCAGTGGAGCAGGGACCCTCTTCATAGTTCCAGGGCAGAGAGGAGTGCTTATGATTACTCACAGACCAGAGCACAGGCCAGGGGAGCAGTCAGAATCTCTCATAAGACCTTGGAGGAATTGAGAACTTGCAGACCCTTGGAAGTATCTCTGAAAACAGCTTCAAAACTCCTGAAAAGCTTGGGACATTCTTCCCTCTACCATGGAAGCAGAAACCCACCTTAACAAAGGGTCAAAATCAAAACATAGATTGTAGAAATGAGCAAAAATCAGAAGAAAAAAATTTCAACCATGGACAATAACATTGGTCTTCTGAATAATCAAAATATACACTCTGAAGATAACAAATTCAAAGCTCCTACTTTCAAAGCCTCCAAGAAAAATAAGAATTCGTTTCAGGCTATGGAAGAACACAAAAAAGATTTTGAAAATCAAGGAAGAGAGGTAGAGGAAAAATTGGGAAGAGACTTGAGAGCAATACAGGAAAATCATGAAAACTGAGTTAGCAGTTTGATGAATGGGATACAAATACTGAAGAAAACACTATCTTAAAAACTATTTTGGATAAAACGGAAAAAAGATCAGTGAGGATAAGAATAATTTAAAAAGCAGAACTGGCCAAATGGAAAAGGAGATACAAAAGCTCTCTGAAGAAAATAATTCCTTAAAATGTAGCATGGAGAAGATGGCAGAGAGAAGACAGGCATTGTGCCAAGATCTCCTAATCTTCTCTCATATATAATATGAAACAAACCTTGTAACAGAAATTCAATCAACAAAACCCAGAAAAAGCAGCAAGGAAAAGAACATCTATGCCAAGATTTGTCTTCAGAGATCAAGGGTGAACTGGGCCCAGAGAGCAGAGACCTTGCTGGGAGGAATGAGAGCCAAACTAGCCTAGGATCAGCTGCTGAGGCATTGACTGGGGGAGCCAAGTTCAAGAGCCAATTGGGGCAGGGAGGCTGTGACTGTGGAACTGACTGATGGTCTGGGGTACTCCAGTGGGGTTGGAGGTTGAGTTCCAGCATGGAGAGTTGCAGACATCAATCTGCTGGGCATCTCTGGCATGGAGGACCTCAGACTCCATACTTTCACTTCAGTAGAGACTTCTTCCCAGAATAAACACAGAAACAGCCCACCCCATGCCCCAGACTCAGGCATGGGCAGTAGAGTACCCTCAGCTGAATAGGGAGAGTAATTCACTTGCCCCAGGGCATAGCCTACATTGATCAAGGATAAAAGCAGCACAACACAACCCCTCCAGGTCAAGGGAGAGGGTCACAAATCAAGGTCGCAGACACTCCAGAGAAAGCAGCCAGCACCCTTTACAGGCCAGCCCACTTTAAGTTATTAAACTCCTCTAGGGATCTCAATACCAAACTTCTGTGAACCTGAACTTCCCCAACACTATCTTGGGAAAATGAAGAAAGGCCATCAAAAGGGGGGGGGTCCACAGAGGGCTACCTCAAAACAAAGACCCCACCTCAGAGAAATCTAGAACCTCTGAGGAGAATATGATTTGCTCTCCAGCCCAGAAAGACTTCCTTGAAGAAATCAGGAAGGAGTTCAAAAATCAATTGGAAAATTTAAGAGAGAAAATTAATATCTGGCAATAAGAAAACAAATCCTTGGAAAATACAATTGGACAAATAAAAAAAGAAAATAATTCTCTCAAAACCTCAATTGGTCAAATGGAAAACTCTTTCAAAAATAGAATAGGCAATTGGAAAAGGAGTTGCAAAAGGTAAATGAAGAAAAATTCTTCTCTAAAAATATAACGGAGTCTGTGGAAACTAATGACTTCATGAGAGAGCAAGAATCTATTTTAAAAAAAAACCCCAAAATAAAAAATACTTCATCAGTGAAACCATGGACCTCAAAAATAGAATGAGGAGAGACAACCCAAGAACCATTGAGCTTCCTAAAAATATTGAAGAGAAAAAATAAAGCATGGACTTAATATTGTAGGATTTAGTGATGGAAAATTGTCCTGACATCATGGAATCAGAGAGCAAAATAGTTATTGAAAGAATACATTGGGAAATGGATCCCAAAATGAAAATGACAAGGAATATTTTGGCCCAATTCCAGAACTATCAGATAAAAGAGAAAAATCTTGCAAGCAGCCAGAAAGAAACAATTTAGATACCAAGTAGCCACAGTAAGGATTACACAGGACCTGGCTGCATCAGCATTAAGGGTTCAAAGGGCCTGGAATGTCATATTCTGAAAAGCAAGGGAGCTTGGAATGCAGCCAAGAATTCACTGTTCAGAAAAACTGAGCCTTCTCTTCCAGGGGAAAAGATGGACATTTAATGAAATAGGAGACTTCCAACTTTTCCTGATGAAAAGACCAGAGGTTAATAGGAAATTTGGACTTCAAACAGGAGACCCAAAAGACATATGAAAAGGTAAAAAGAATGCTATCCAATAAGATGAAACTAGCTATATCTCTACCTAGCAGAAAGACTCTAATGAGTCTTGAGAACTGTAACTCTATTAGAGAGAATATATGTAGCTAGAAGTGATGGACACTTATGATTTTTCTGTGACTCAGAATGATTTAAAAACAATACCTCCTTGAAAAAGAGGACAGAAAAGAGGGAGGATGGAGGTGATTGAATGGGGTAAATTTCATTACATTAAGAGGTACTAAGGACATGTTGCAATAGAAGAGAAGAAGGGAGGAGGTGAGAACTGCCTTAATCTTACTCTCATCAGATTTGGCTTAAAGTTAACATTATACACTCAGTTAAGTTAAGAAACTTATCCTACCTTTCAAGTTTTAAAGGGGGGAAAAGGAGGGGACAGTGAGAAGGAAAAAAAGAGGAACTAACAGAAGGAAGGGAAGGATGAAGGGGAAAAGGGAAAGGGAAAAGAAAGGGGAGGGGGTTGATATAGGAGGGCAAACACACTGAAGGGGGAGGTATTCAGAAACAAAATACTGGGGAATATGGATAAAGGGGAAAAAGGGAAAAATACAAACAGAGGGCAGAAAGCATGGAGGGCAATAAAGAGTCAATAATTATAACTTTGAACGTGAATGGGATGAACTCTCCCTTAAAACATAAGCGAATAGCAGACTGGATTGAAAAACCAGAATCCTACAATATGCTGCTTACAAAAAACTCATTTGAAGCAGAGAGATACATATAGAGTAAAGGTAAAAGGTTGGAGCAAAATATATTTTGCTTCAGCTGAAGTGAAAAAAGGCAGTGGTAGCAATCCTTATCTCAGACAAAGCAGCTGCAAAAATAGATAACATTAAAAGAGATAAGGAAGGAAACTATATCCTCCTAAAAGGTACCATAGACAATAAAGTAATTTCAATAATAAATATGTATGCACCCAATGGTACAACATAAAATTCTTAGAGGAGAAGTTGAAAGAGTTACAGGAAGACATAGACAGCAAAAGTCTACTGTTGGGTGACCTCAACCTCCCACTCTTAGATTTAAATAAATCTAATCATAAAATAACGAAGAAGGAAGTTAAGGGGGTAAATAGGTTGTTAGAATACCTAGGCATGATAGACCTATGGAGGAAATTGAATGGGGATAGGAAGGAATATATTTGCTTTTCTGTAGTACATGGCACTCACACAAAAATTGACCATTTACTAGGACAGAAAAACCTAATAATCAATTGCAGAAAGGCACAAATAATGAATGCATCTTTCGTAGATTGTAATACAATTAAAATCACATGCAATATAGGGCAGCGGAGATATAGACCCCAAACTAATTGGAAATTAAATAATCTCATTTTAAAGAATGAGTGGGTCAAATCACAAATTATAGAATTATTTATTTCATCCTAGATAATGACAATAATGAAACAACATACCAAAACTTATGGGATACAGCCAAGGGGGCTGTCAGGGGATACAATATATCTTTAAATGCTTACATCAAAAAATTAAAGAAAGAGGAAATAAATGAACTAAACATGTAACTAAAAAAATGAGAGGAAGAACAAATTAAACCCCCCCAATTAAGTACCAAAATTAGAAATTCTAAAAATTAAATGAGAAATCAATAAAATTGAAAGCAAGAAAACTATTGAACTAATAAATAAAACTAAGAGTTGGTTTTATGAAAAAATAACAATAAAATTGATAAGCCTCTGGTTAATTTGATTAAGAAAAGAAAACCAAATTGCTAGTATTATAAATTAAAAAGGTAAACTCACCACCAATGAGGAAGAAATTAAAAGAATGGTTCAGAATTATTTAGCCCAACTCTATACCAATAAATTTGATAATCTAAGTGAAATGGATGAACATTTACAGAAATATGTTTCCCAGGTTAAATGCAGAAGAAATTTAATACCCAAACAACCCTATCTCAGAAAAAAGAAATTCAGCAAGCCATTATTGAACTCCCTAAGAAAAAAATCTCCAGGGTCAGATGGATTCACAAATGAATTCTATCAAACATTTAAGGAACAATTGATTCCAATTCTATATATACTCTTTGGAAAAATAGGTGAAGATGGAACTCTGCCTAAGTCTTTCTCTGACACAAATATGGTGCTGATACCTAAACCAGAGTTTAGATTAAAACAAAGAAAGAAAATTATTGACCTATCACCCTGCTGAATATAGATGCAAAAATCTTAAATAAAATCTTATCAAAACGATTACAACAAGTTATCACTAGGATAATAGATTTCGACCTAGTAGGATTTAGCACATGAATTCAGGGCTGGTTCAATTGTAGGAAAACTATTAATATAATTAGTTGTATCAATAACAAACCTATCAGAAATCATATGATTGTATCAATAGATGCTGAAAAAGCCTTTGACAAAATACAGCACCCATTCTAGGCAGTATAGGAATAAATGGATTATTCCTTAGAATACTATCTGAAACCATCAACAAACATTATATTCAGTGGGGATAGGCTAGAGCCATTCCCAATAAGATCAGGGGTGAAACAAGGGTGCCCATCATCACCACTACTATTCAATATTGTATTAGAAATGTTAGCTTCAGCAATAAGAGAAGAAAAAGAAATTGAAGAAATTAGAATTGGGAAGGAAGAGACAAAACTCTCTCTCTCCTTGTAGATGCTATGGTTATATCTAGAGAATCCCAAGAACTCATCTAAAAACTACTAGAAATAATTAGCAACTTTAGCAAAGTCACAGGATATAAAATAAACCCTCATAAACCCTCAACATTTCTATAAATGACTAACAAGATGCACTGAAAAGAGCTAGAAAGAGAAATCCCATTCAAAGTAACTTCGGACAATACAGAATACTTCGGAGTCTACCTGCTAAGGGAGACTCAGTCACTTTTTAAAAACAATTACAAACCACTTCTCACACGAATAAAATCAGATTTAAATAGCTGCACAAATATCAACTGCTCATGGATAGGTTGAGCTAATATAATAAAAATGACAATTTTACCATAATTAAATTACTTATTTAGTGCCCCACCAATCAAAAGTCCAAAAAATTACATTAATGAGTTAGAAAAAATTATAAGTAAATTCATATGGAGAAATAAAAAAGTCAAGAATTTACAGGGATTTAATGGAAAAAAGTACCAAACAAGGTGGCTTAGCCCTACCAGATGTAAAATTAAATTATAAAGCATCAGTCATCAAAACTATCTGGTATTGGTTAAGAAATAGAGTGGTGCATCAGTGGAATAGACTAGGTACAATAGCAGGAAATAATTATAGTATTCTGCTGTTTGATAAACCAAAGGAGTCCAGCTATTGGGATAAACAATTCTCTCTTCTATAAAAACTACTGGGAAAATTAGAAGTTTGTATAGACCAACACCTCACACTCTATACCAAAATAAGATCAAAATGGATACAGGATTTTGTCATAAAAGCAATATTATAAGCAAACTAGGAGATAAAGGAATAGTTTACCTGTCAGATATATGGAAAGGAAAGCATTTTATGACCAAGGAAGAGATGGTGAACATCAAAAAACAAACTAGAGAATTTTGATTACATTAAATTAAAAAGCTTTTTGCACAGACAACACCACTGTAACCAAGATCAAAAGAAATGCAATAAATTGGGTAAGAATTTTTACAACTAGTACTTCTGACAAAGGACTCATTTCTAAAATATATATAGAGAACTGAATCAATTTATTTTTTAAAAAACAAGCCATTCCCCATTTGACATATAGTCAAAGGATATGCAAAGGCAAATTACCGATGAGGAAATCAAAGCAATCCATAGTCTTATGAAAAATTGCTCTAAATCACTAATTATTAGAGAAATGCAAATTAAAGCATCTCTGAGGTACCAACTCACACCTCTCAGACTGGCCAATATGGCCAAAAAGGACAATGATTGATGTTGGAAGGGATATGGGAAATCTGGGACACTAATATATTGTTGGTAGAGCTGTGAATTTATCCAACCTTTCTGGAAAGCTATTTGGAATTACTCTCAAAGGGCAATGAAAATGTGTATACCCTCTGATCCAGCAATACCACTGCTGGGTCTATATTCTGAAGAGATTAAGAAAAAGGGAAAAAAAACTTCACTTGCACAAAAATCTTCATAGCCACGATACTATTTGACTGGCAAAAAATTGGAAATTGAGTTAATGTCTATCAATTGGGGAATGGCTTAATAAACTGTCATATATGTATATATATATATATATATATATATATATATATATATATATATATATATATATGATGGAACACTATTGTTCTGTTAGAAACCAGGAGGGATGAGAATTCAGGGCAGCCTGGAAGGATTTGCACGAACTGTTGCTGAGCAAGATGAGCAGAAACAGAAGAATATTTTACACTCTAGAAACAACATGGATTGATGATCAACCTTGATGGACTTGCTCATTCTATCAGTGTAACAAACAGGCACAATTTGGGGATATCTGTGATGGAGAATACCATCTGTATCCAGAGAAATAATTGTGGAGTTTGAACAAAGACCAATGACTGCTACCATTAATTTAAAAAAAAAAGTTATTATATAATTTTGCTATCTCTTAAACTTTATTTTTTTCCTTATGGATATGATCTCTCATCACATTCAACTTCTATCATTGTATACCATGGAAACAATATAAAGACTAACAGGCTGGCTTCTGTGGGGGGGGTAGGGGGAGCGAAGCAAGATTAGGGGAAAAATTATAAAATTCAAAATAAATAAATAAATACATTTTTAAAATGTAGAATGGAGCTAAGGATACTGATGACTTTGTGAGAAATCAAGAAACAATGAAACAAAATCAAAAGAATGAAAAACTAGAAGAAAATATAAAAATCTCATTGGTAAAACAAATGACCTGGAAAACATATTCAGCAGAGATAATTTAAAAATTATTGGACTACTTGTAAACCCTGACCAAAAAAAAAAAAAGAGCCTAGATATAATTTTTCAAGAAAACATCCAGGAAAACTGCCCTGATATTCTTAAAGCAGAAGATAAAAATAGAAATTTAAAGAATTCACCTATCATTTTGGGAAAGAGATCCCACAATGAAAACTGCCAGGAATATATAGCCAAATTTCAGAATTCTCAAGTCAAGGAGAAAGTATTGCAAGCAGCCAGAAAGAAAGAATTCAATACCATGGAATTACAGAACACAAGATTTAGCTGCTTCTACATTAAGGGATTGTAGGGTTTAAAATATGATATTCTGGGGAGGCTAGGTGGTGTAGTGGATAAAGTACCAGCCCTGGAGTCAGGAGTACCTGGGTTCAAATCCGGTCTCAGACACTTAATAATTACCTAGCCGTGTGGCCTTGGGCAAGCCACTTAACCCCATTTGCCTTGCAAAAACCTAAAAACAAAAACCAAAAAACCCCAAATAAAATATGATATTCTGGAAGGCAAAAGAGCTTGTATTATAACCAAGAATCAACAACCCAGCAAAACTGAACATACTCTTTCAGGAGAAAACAAGTACATTCAGTGAAACGGGATTTTCAAACTTTTCTGATGAAATAACCACATCTGAACAGAAAATTTGATCTTTAAATACAAAACTCGAGTGAAGCATAAAAAGGTAAAGAGGAAAGGGACTTAATGAAGTTGAACTGCTTATACTGCTACATGGGAAAAAGATGCTAATAAACTCATATGAACTTTCTCATTTATTAGACAGTTAGAAGGATCATATATAGACATGGCCTAGGTGGAGGTGAATTTGAAGGTATAATATATTAAAAAATTGGAGTTTATGGGGGAGACAGTAATGTACTAGGGAAAAGGGAAGGGAGAGGTAGAATGGGGTAAGTTGTGTCACATAAAATAGGCAAGAAAAAAAGCTTTTGCAGTGGAGTGAAAGAGGGAGCGAGATAAGGGGTATTGAATGAGTTTTATTCTCATGGGAATTGCCTCAGAGAGCTATTAATATACACAATATACAAATGGGTATAGAAATTTATCTTACCCTAGAGCAAAATAGGAGAGAATAGGGATGGAAGAAAGGGGAACAGGAAGAAGGGGGGTAGCAAAGGTGATATAAGCGAGGGAAAATTGTGGGAAGGGGTAGTCTGATGCAGTACAGATGCAACTTGGGCTATATAAAGATGACAGTTCTCATTTTTAGGAGGGGGTGAAGGAGAATAAACTTCATCACAGTTATATTCTTATTGCCATTGGCAAAGAATATAGGAACTCAACAAAGAAGATGAGGAAATAAATCAGAGATGCCTAGGAGATAGTAGCAGAGAGAAGTGAAGATAGGCCAGAAGACACCAGCAGCTCTAAAGTAGTTGATGTGAATTGTTGTGGTTATGAATGTTCCTGGTCATGAACATTCTCTGTATGAGCACTTTATACCAAATGGGAGAAAATATACCATTGTATATAAAGGAGAAATCTTTCTGTTCACTTTCTTTTTGCTATATTGTTTTATTAGGTGTCTTTTGCTTTGAATTAGTGAATCCCCTGATTGGTCTAGTAAATGAAACGCATTGGTAAGAGCTGATGTTTTGAGTAGTTGATTTGTCATAAAATATCTTTAATTTAGATAGTTTTCCTGGTAACCATGAAATATGTGTGTATGTGTGTGTTTTCTTATTGTCTCTATATTGTGACTAGGCTTTCAATAGAATAATTTCTATAGTAATAAAGTTCAGTCATTTTGAAGATTTGTTCATTCTTTTCCTACACATAGTACATCATTTAAGAAGAATAATTAATCCAAATTAATTAGATGATAAGACTACAGAATGGCATTTTTAGTCATTTGCTACAAACAGTAAGTGCCACTGTTATTCAGAAAAGGGAGAAACCTAAGTAGACTTTAGTTGTGAAGAGGTTTCTTGGAGGAGGTAAGACTAGGATTGGGCTTTGAACAGTGAATAAGTTTTGGATAAATAGAACCAGTGTGGATTAGTGATAAAAGAATTAAATTAAATTAAATAGGAAGGGATAAGAAATATATGAGCAAATAGAGAAAATGTGAATGGGGTTGGGAGGGTATTCTAGACAGGGAAATTAAATACCCATGTGGAAGTAAGAACCCAGGACACACAAACTTGTCTGGTACTGTTTGTACTCACATTCTTAACATCTTCTAGCTCTAATTTCTCCTTCTCAACCAGAAGCAGAGCAGTGCTAATTGGCAGACTGTCAACATTTGAAACTGCCACCCCACTAATTAATACGTGCTTATGGCCAGAAAAGTGACTATAAAAATGACAATTTGACATTTCAAATTTATTCGCTGCCAGTCATTTTCCTAAATATGAATAGCAAGATTTACAAATCAAGAGAAAAATCTGTTCATTAGTTCAAATCAAGCACACCCTGGTACCTCTTGGGTTTTTTTATCTACTTCATACATTACTGGTTATTGCTGGCTAGAACAACTGTGGCAGAAGAACAGGGGAATCCAGTAGTACAGAATGTGGAAGGCACAGGTAGAGGACAAATTTATACTTCTACACTAGTTCATCTTGGTCCACAATTCAAATATCATTCAAAATTCACCTTGTAGAATTCACTAATGTTGCTTAAAAGATGATTCTAGAATTTGGTGATGAGGAAGACTGCTACAAAGCAGTCTTGGTCACTATCTTAAATCTCTTCTCAACAATTCTATCAATTTTACTAATTATTTCATATATATATTTGTATGTATATATGTATACACACACACACACATATATATAATGAAAAATAATTTTCAAATATTTTTTTTACCTGTGATTTATTATTTTTTTTTACCTTTGTTTTGTTTCTTCTCTTTTGGGTGTACCCTATTTCCCCTTTTCTCCTCTCATTCATCCAAATTAAAAAATGTCAAGCAAAAAATTTCCAAACTGGCCATGTCTTAAATTGTATTTCTCCTTTTGCATTTTGAGTCTATAACCTCTGGATTTAGAAGTTGGTGGAATATATTTTGTTTCCATGCTGTGTTTAATTTTGAAATAACTTACTGGTTATATAGTACTCATTTTATTTGATTCAGTTTTTATAGGAAATGATTCAAAACCCACCTTTGACACTTGCTATACCCCATATCTTGGAGGGAGCTAAGTGTCTCAAGTGGATAGAGGGTTTGGCTGAATTCAAATAGTGCCTCCCTTACTGTATGACCCTGGGCAAGTCATTTAATTTTTATTTTCTATAATCTATTGGAGAAGGAAATAGTGAATTAGTTCAGTATCTTTGTCAAGAAAAACTCATGAGCAACATTGACCCATGGGATTATAAAAAGTTGGACATAACTGAACAATATATCTAATTGTAATCACTCTATACTAAAGGAACAGGATTTAGATCTTTTTGATGAAATTAATATCGCATAAGCAATGCATACTTATTGAGAGCAGGGACTGTTGTTTGCCTTTCTTTGCATCCTATTGCTTAGCATAATGTCTGGTATATGGTAGGCCATAAAGGAAACACATAAAAAGATTTTGTAAGCTGCAAACAAGTACGGGGAGCTGGCCCCTCAATATTTTCCTGATTTCCAGTTTTCTTCCTTATTGATGTCAGAGACTTTCATCCTATTTCATATCATGTACTCCCTTAGTTTGAGACGATGTTCCTTTTCCCTCCAAGGAAAGATCTCATTTATTATTGGGTTTTTTTGATATATTCTAATCTATAGAACTCTAATTTCTGTTTGGATATTTTACTTGATAAATGAATTTACTTCCTTTTGACTTAATATAGCCAGAATTTGGTAGGAAGGAACTATGTTGATGAATACAAATTGAGAACCAGTTTCTCCTGTAAAAATAATAGGGATTTTGACATGTTTTGAATGTCTTTATTTGACAAAAATCATAATACTAAATTACTAATACTTGAGGGGGGCAAATAGCTACAAATCTACTTTGATTCACCTATGAAGGAACAAACTCCCTGTCACCATCCTTCTCCTATTCCCCTCTAAATAGAAGTTACAATATTCCCTTTAGAGGGCTGGATCAAATACCAGAGCTATCTATCCATATTATCTGTCATGAACTGCATGTTCATACATTTAGTAAATCTACATGGACTTATATAGATTACATTTGTTTAGCTAAATGTAATTATTGGACAAGGTATCATAGAAATACAGGGTATGAACTGGACATTGACAGAAGGATAAGCTTTGAATAAATGGAAAATATAATATAAGTTGATATTTGTATAGTTCTTTGTTTTGCAAAACTTTTTGTATATTTCTCATTTAAATCTTGCAGGAATCCTGTAAGATAGATAATACAACCATTAATATCCCCACTTTACAGAGGAAATGCCTGAGACTCAAAGTAGTGAAGGGACTTGTTCTTGGTCACACAAGTAACAAGGTAGGATTCAAATCCAGGTCTTCCTTACACTGTTTTCTGTACTCACTGAACTTTTTCTACCATGTTCTATAAACCTCTTCACGCTGAAAGTTTTATGTTTTCCTTGGACTTCTCATATTGAAATTATTCTACCCTTTGCTGTCTTTTTCTTTGGTTGGCTCATTTCTGCCAGATGAGCCAGTTTAAGGAAGTCAAGTCATCCTTATCTTCATTCCTCTGTGGACTGCACTCCTGCCTCCCTGAACTATCTCTGTCATGCTTCTATGTCTGGTATTCTCATCTTTCTCCTCAGCCCCTGAGAATATTCTTTTGTGAGTTGTCTATTCCATTATAATATAAGCCCCTTGCATTCAGAGACTGTCTATCTACTTGTGTTCATCACAGACTTGACTTAAGGAGTCAATTGTGGGACTTGGAGATAAGTCAATAAGCATTTATGAAGGATTTACTATATGCTAGGAGTGTGGAACTTCTTGTCTGTTAAGGACCATTTGGATAATTATAACATTATTCATGGGCTTTGATTAAACATTTACTGAATTCATCCCTAAAAAATCTCCTAGATTTATTGAATTTCTAGTACCACCTGTGGTTGCTTTGGCAGGTCAAAGGTTCCCCCACTCCTGTTATATTCTAATAAACAATGGAAACCATCTGTTCATTATTCTACTAACTACAGCTTTTGCCTCTACTGCCACCAGGCATCACAGGAGAAATACTCAAGGACACTGGTGAAAAGGTGGGACAGAAAAAGTCCTCTTGTCTCTTGGGCAGAAAAGGTAAATTCTGGCACAGCACTCAATTACCAAGTGAAATTACAATTGTGCAAATCTGTGATGTTGGAAGCATGGGTAAAATGCTAGGATGGGAACTCCAACAAGGAAAAATTGAAGGCTTTCCATGACTTAGTAAATAAGTGTCTAGGAATTGCTTGAGGCACTATGAGATGAAGTGATGTGACTTTTTCAAGCAAGGCTATAGTCAATAAATAAATAAATAAATGATAGAGGCAAAATATGTATCTAAATATGTCAGATTCCAGGTGCTTCTGTCATTCCATGCTGCATTAGAAGTTTTTATATTTTTGCACATAATTAATTTTATAATTGGGAATAAGAATAAAGATAGGATCCATGATTTCATCTGTGTAAGGAACTCCAGGATGAGAAGCCTCCCTTTGCCAATTTTTCTCTGCAACTTAGTGTCTTAGGTGTCACAGTGAAGAGTGTGAAGTCTGGAATTGGGAAGGTCTAAATTTGTATCTGGCTTAGACCATTACTAGTTGTATGACCCTCTGCCAATCACTTAATCTCTGTTTTCCTCAGTTTCCCCATCTATAAAATGGAAATATAATAGTAGCCACCTCCCAGAATTATGATGAGGATCAAATGAAATGATAGTTAAAGACTCCTTATTTAGCATAGTGGGTGATACATAATGAGCACTATAAATGTTAATTGTATACTATTATTTTTCATCATTATTATTGTGTATAGCATTGTATAAGGCACTATAAGTTTGATTAAGTGACTTACCCTAGGTCACATAATGGTATATCAGAGATGAGACTTGGATCTCAAGGTTTTCCTTATTTTGAGGCTGACTCTCTATTAACTATGTCATATATAATGTAGCACACATTTTATAACTTATTATATGTACAATATATCTGTGTATCTGTATTTAATAAAAATAAATGGAAAAGGAGATTTAAAATTTAAATATAATTTCAACAATACAACCCATATCATTCACAGAACCCTTTCCAGTGATGAATCATTCAGGATTTTCATGATTAGAGAGCATAGTTTCAAAAATATTTTTTAAAATAATATATTCTTTGAAAAAAATACCACCACCACCACCACCACCACAACCATGCCAAGTGATTATTTTGTACCTATGTCAATCCATCTAAATGCTTTGACCCTAACCGGTATCTCCTAGTGAACACCCCTTTCAAGGAACATTTCTTCATTATAAATGTAAAAGGCGCATGTAGCCTCTACTGAGACAGCAATTTTCTCCTCTGGTGTCAACTGGTAAATGTTTTAAAGCCTTGTAGGAAAGACAGAAAGTGGCTGTGATGAACTAGGATTAAGATATGCTGACCAGTTACTCTTGGAGTTCATTAGAGTGTCATTCGGGAATTTTCCTGACAGTGGAGAGAACAGGACTAACAGGTCTATCAGTATATATCCAGCAAGGGAAAACTATTTCTTCATAACTCAGCAATAAGAGAAATAAGGTTAGCAAGGGGGAGGGAATTGGTATAGATGGATGACAAGGCTTAAGGATTTCCAACTGAAAAGTCTAGAAGTGATTATTACTTGAGACAACATTTTGCAAGGGGAAACAATATTTCTGTACATGTCTGTCTCAAGGCGCTTTGTAAATATTAATTCTTGCCACGCCTTCCAAGAAGTTGGACCTTATTTCTGCTTTCACTGAAAAAAAAAAGGTTATAAAAATTGCCCAAGGCTATACAACATGTCATTGTGTGAACCAGGACAAAAATAGAACTTTTTACTCCCAGGGTTTTCTGATATTAGATTCAGCAGGATTCAATCTTCTGTAGGACACTCTACATCTTAAGTAACAGTCCTGGCATCAGGCTGTATATAACTCCTTAAAGCCCCATTAATTCTTTCTTTCATAATTACCAACAAGTACAAAATTCTGACTTATATAACCCTTTGCTAATAGGTTCCTGCAAAAAAGGATTGGTAATCAATTGCAATGGTAAAGTTCAAAGGGGAAGAAAACAAAGGTGATCATGAGCATTATTAAATTTAATTCCAGAATCACAACTGATTCATGTAAGAAATTAGATAGTACTAAGGGTTTATTAATCAATATCCTTATTAAATAAATGCCTGTTGTAACATGGGGATATTGAAGGCAGGGCATAAGTTTGGGTTTTGATTCTAGGTTCATGATCCCATTTAAATCAAAAAAACCTTATTTTCCTGAAAAGTTCAGTGAAGGAATTCTGAGAAGATCATTAAGGTCTCTAAGGTACTTTCCATTCCTGTTTCCTTCCAATTGCTAATGACTCTGCTTTTTAACTATTCTGTATTATTTTTTATTTATCAGTTATAAATACAAATGTGTATTATTTAACCAGTTAACAAATATTTACTTAATGACTGCTATTTACTAGACACTGTGTTAGGTCCTGGCAATACAAATAGAAAGAAAAGAACAATTTCTGTCCTCAAGCAGGATATATTCTAATGAATGAACGAATTAATGTATTAAAATGCATTTACATTATGCTGATTATGTACAAAGCATTGCACTAAGCACTGAGGAGAATACAATTAGAAAAGCATGACAGTGAGGTCTGTCAAGTCCATCAATCTATACACATTTATTAGGCAATTACTACTATGTGCCTGCAGCCACTGAGTTAGTGATGCAGATTCAAAGAAAGGCAAAATAGGGTATCTGATCTCAAGCTGCTCACAATCTGGATCACATGAGAACAACTATGAGCAAACTCTAATGGATAATTGGATAAATTGGATATCAACCACTAGAATTACAAGGGATCAGAAAGGCTTACTGTAAAGTTGGAAATTTATCTGGGACTTGAAGGAAGCCAGAGAAGTCAAGAGGCAGAGATAGGGACGGAAGCTATTCTAAGCATAGAGGTCAGCCAGTAAAAATGCCTAGCATCAGGAGATGGGGTATCTTGTTTCAGGATTAGCAAGGAGGCTTATGTCTTTGGCTTGCAGAATACAGGACTGGGTGTAAAGTGCAAGACTGGAAAGGTGGGGGTAGAGAGATACTGACAAGTTATGAAGAGCTTGGAATGACAGAGGATTTCAAATTTTGATCCTGTGGGTGATAGGGAGCCTTTGGAACTTATTGGGCTCACATTCTAACAGAAGACAATACACGGTGCCCCAAATGTTTTAGCATACTTTAAAGATTAAAAGTGCACTAAGACTTTTGGAAACCCCTCTCTACATAGGAGGTCTTGTTTCAGGTCAAATAGAAAGGACACATAGGCGATAGACATACACACACATATGTATGTATATATACACATATGTATGTGTTGTTGTTTTGAAGAGGATCAGTAGCATCACGAGGTAATAAGTAAGGCAGAGTTGCACAGTTGTCAACCTCAATCTCTTTTATAGTCAACAAAGTCAGTGGGCTGGGATTCAGTATGTGACCTTGGCTTCTTCAATGTCAGACTATATTCTAGGTGCTCAACTGCACCTGCTTCCGTTGCCTTCAAAGCCATTCATCTCATTGTTCCATCTGTCTAGGGGGAATCCATATATATATATATATATATATATATATATATATATATATATATATATTGCGAATACCAGCTCTTCTCATGTGAGGACTCACCAAATCCTTTCCTAATTCTCCTTCGGTGTTTACCTTTCACTCAACTCTCACCTGTGGCTCCAAGAAACTATAGCATGCACAATGATTACAGTCCAGTAAACCATCTCAGCAGATGGGCTAAACCATACTGAGGGCAACTGATAGAACTCAAACCCATTGATGTGTTAAGGGTATGTCTACCCTAAGCATTTGAAGACTTCCCCTGACAGAATGGGAGATAAGAGTATACCTTTAATGCTATGTAAGTATAAACATACATTATACATAAACACCCATAAATATACATTCATATGTGTAGAGATAATACTTTAATAGTTTAGTTTAATAGTTAAATAACTTAATGACTTAAAACTGCATATATATATATGTACATATATATATATATAGATATAGATATATAGATATACAATATTGTACCCACATGTGCAATGTGTATCTGTGTATGAAGTGAATGGGACATGGAAAACACATATATGACTCATTAACTGTACTTGAGCAAGAACATCGATATGAGGACCAATCTAACCTAATTGTTTTGCTCTGTCATATATGTTCATTAATTGTGCACATCTTCATAATCCAAAAGTTCTGGGCTTACACTAGCTGCTTTTCTTTTTATTAATTTTATCGCGGTGATTATGCCCTTACATACACAGGAATGATTTTGATGTTTAACTTGAATAAAATCTAAAACAAGGCTTCATTCATATTGAAACTGCTTCCTAGATAACCTACTGACTTTTCAGAGAGATTGAACATCATGTAGTCTCTGAAGTCTTAGGCCATTGTGTCCTCCCCTTCTCTTCTAAAAATCCCCCTACCCTTCTTTCAAAGTATGACTACTTTGAATCTTTGGCAAGAGTGTTAAAGGGGGGACTCACTCCAGTGTGGACCAGACTCAGGAAGAAGTTTGTTATTTTTAGATCCCACTCTGCAGAAGCCTGGAGCTCTGTAACAATTGATTAAAGAGCTAACAGGTAAAGAGGTAATGGAATGGCACTACAAAGGGGACCTCACCAGGGGATGATGACATACAACTCACTAGACCATTAAATTGCCTCTCTTGATTTGTTCCAATAAGATACATGCAGTTTTAGTACCACACATTCTCTATTATTTGAAGTTTCATTCAGATCTTCAGAGTATTTTTTAATTTAATTTTTTTTAATGTTCAACCTGGCCTAAAAATCTCCCTGCAAATAGAACAATGTCTATTGTAGAATCTTTGGGAAATTTTGATCCTTTCATACTTTTAAATGAAAATTTTCCCATATGTATGTGGCATTAAGAGACTAAAAGTATGAAGTATATAACTTCTTTAATTATTCAAATTAGGTCATATATAAACAACCGGATTTCCAATCTATGATATAATGCAAAGGTCATGTAGTCTTTGTCAATATATTGCTGAATTTCATTCTGATCACAAAGGAAATGGGTTCAAAACTTATAGATAGAGACTTGGAAGGTTCCTTGATAGCCAGTAACTCAATTTCTTCATTTTACAAATGAGAAACTGGACTCTTTGCAAGAAGTCAAGTGACTTTGGGGCAGCTAGGTGATGTTATAGATACAGCATCAACCCTGGAGTAAGGAGGACCTGAGTTCAAATTCGACCTTAGATACTTAATAATTGCCTAGCTGTGTGACCTTGGGCAAGTCACTTAACCCATTGCCTTAAATAAATAAATAAAAATTAAAAAAAGAAGTAAAGTGACTTGCTCAAGGTTAGACAGGAAATAAGTATCAAAGGTACAACTGGATTTCAGATTTTGGAATTCCTGAGCTAAAACTCAACTTCAATTTTCTAATAACAAAGTCATTAGCTTTTTAAAAAAATTTGAGATAGTGTTATGGTAGGAAAAAATAAACATATTAAAAATTGATCTGCATCTTGATCTGCCACTAGCTAGCTGTTTGACTGAATATCACTTTATCTTTCAATTTCAGTTCCCTATTCTGTAAATTAAATGCAATAATATAAGCACTACCTACCATAATCCTTGCTTGAGAACATCAAGCAAGGTATTTAAAAATAATTTTGTAATTGTATTGCTATGTGTGGTTGAGCTGTTATGTTTGTACTAGTGGAATTAAAAAATAAATCAACATGACAAGTATATTTCTCATTGCTTCAGTGCAAAAAGATTTCAGCCTTAGAAACATTATACAATAATAATAATAATACTGCAGTGATGCCTGAGATCTCATTTTATCTCTATCACCCAGTTCCCACTCAATAAACTATAGTGGCTTCCTGTCACCTACATACTCCCACATACCTTTCTCATTTTCTTACTTCTTATACCTCACTATGTACTCTGTGATCCAATAACACTGGGTTCCTGGATGTTCTTTTATCAAGACCCTCAAGCTCCCAATTCTACACATTTTTACTGTCAATTTTCCACACATAGTCCCTCTTCATCTCCATCTCCTGACTTTCCTAACCTTCTTTGTGTTCCAGTTAAAAATCTCACCTTCTATAATAAACCTTCCCCAAATTCTATCCCTTCATTTTTTTTATTTCCAATTAGTTTTTTCAATGTTAATCTCTGGGATTTTATTATGAGCTCCTTAAGGCAATGAATTTCCTATACCTTTTCTGTATCCCTTATACTTAGAATAGTGTCAATCATAAAGTAGCTGTTTAATAAATATTTATTGATTGACAATCAAGGACACCACTCCACTCAGTCTTCCATGTTCAAGAAAGTTCCAAGGTTATCTTTGACTCTGTGCTTTTCTTTCACTCATAGGTAATCAGTATTCTGCCATCTCTCTCCTTCCATAGGATGAAGTCTTTCCTGATCTTCCCCCCTCCATCTAATCATCAATGACCTTTCCCTTTTTTTTAACTTAACATCTCAATTTTGTCTTTTCATCTCTGTTTTCCTTTTCTCAGTCTTGCTTTATTGAGAAAATTGAGGATATCAATCTTCTGAGCTTTTAGCCATTCAACACAAGTATGACTCATGGTTTGAGTCATGATTAACCTTTAAAGTTTTCATTCTCTGTTGATTTTCTGTTAGTTTTCTTTGTATATTGCTTGCTTTGTTAGGCTCAATTCAATTTGCATCAGTTCATGTATAAAGAGTATTATATTAAACAAATCTGTTTTTCAGATCAGTTGTTATTGCTATGAAACACTTTAAAAATTCTTTTTTCCAATATTTTGACTTTGCTTTAATATTTATTTATGTCTTATGAAGCAATTATCTTCTATGTTACCCATTTTAACTTAAAAGTAGATTGTTGCTTGTGTATTTTTTAACCTAATATACCACATGCTAGTTCCTTTTTCCAAGTCATCCATTGATAACTCATTTCTTTTCCATCTTTTCCCTACAGAGACCTCATTTAATTCATATTAAATGTTTTTCACTTTTTTAAAAAACTCAATCTATCCCATAAATATATTGAACTTGAGTCTAAGCTATGTTTTCCTTTGAAGTTTTGCAAGTAAATATTTTGAAATCACTCTTTTCTCTTAGGTTTTTGTCTTGACCATCCCTGTCAACATAGTAACTTTTTAGAGTGGAATTCTTTTGTTTGATTGTTTTCTCAATTTTCAAGCCTACTTCCCAACTTCAGACTGTGCATATTAGCTAGAATATATGCAACTAACCCAGGATTTCTGTCCTGATTATTCTGATGCAGGCCTTAGACTGAGTTTAAAGATGAAACTGATATATGACTTTGCTTTTGGGGACAGAAACTACATAACTGCTACTTATTTCAGATTTTGATACTTGTTCAGTGGATAGTCTCAAATGTACTCTGAGGACAAAGAGTATTTATTATCCTACAAGTTAACCCACCAGTAAAATTTAAGTACCTTAAGTGTAAGTAATGTTCCAACTTTTGGTTAGTATAACCAGAACCCACCATGATGCTTTTTGCTGATGCTTAATAAAAGTGTGTTGAATTGCTTCAATTATAATGCATTGTTCTATATTATAGTTATCTATATATATATATATATGTCATGTGAACAAAATTGTAAACTTCATGAGGCTTGGGGCTATATCTTATCTAAACTTTGCAAAATCTACAGTCTACCATGATGTTCAAAACAGAGGAGTCATTGAACATGATGGGCATTGAATAAATATTCTTAAATATAATTTTGGATTTGAATGAGTATATTTTTCTGTATTCTTATCAGGAAATAGGTATAATAGGCACCAGTAATTCTTTCTTGAAAGAAAGAATTGTTTGTTTTTCTACTTTTAAAAATTTCGCTTATTTTTTGTACATTGTAAGTTCCAAACTGTCTCACTCCCTTCCCATACTACATAAGAGAAAGTCACTATTTGATGCAGATTTATAAATGATATACAATATATACTTCTATTTATTAATTCTTTCTCTGGTGTGCATAGCATCTTCCTCCAAAGGTCCTTTGTAGTTGATTTGAGTGTTTACAGTACTCAGAATAACTTGGTTGTTCAGAATTATTATTCATACAATATTGTTACGGTATATAATATTCCCTTGGTTCTTTTCACTTCATTTTTGATTTTTTTATGCAAATCTTTCTATGCTTTCCTAAAAACTAACTAGCTCATCATTTCTTACAGCACAGTAGTATATTCCTTCACAATCATACCACAACTTGTTTAGCCATTCCCAAGCTGATGTACATCTCCACTGTTTGAATCCTTCCTCAAACACTCATTAGCTGTGTGACCTTAGGCAAATCTACTTTATAGCACTGTTGAGAGAATCAAATGAGATTCTCTATATAAAGTGCTTTGCAAACCTCAAAGCCTTAAATAGCTATTAGCTATTCTTCAGGAGCCTAGGGGGTAGGGTTTCAGGGTGGGAATCAGGAAGACCTGAGTTCAAATCCCACTTTAGATAATTACTAACTTTTTAATCATAGGCAAGTAAGTTCATCTTTTTCTGCCTCAGTTTCTTCATCTGTAAAATTAGTATTATAATATTAGTATCTATCTTATATATTTGTTGTGAAAATCAACTTGAGAAAATAAAGCACTTGCAAATCTTAAAGTATTATACACTTATCCCTTTCCTATTGTGACTTTTCATTGTGATTTTGATTTATCACAGACTGGATTAAGAAATTAAATGGAATTTTTTTCAGAGTTGGATGCCATAGACATACCAAGGTCAGTAGATGACACAGAAAAAGTTTAGAAACTCAGAAATGCATAAAATATATGTTTAGTATTGTATAATATCAGAATATTTAGTCTTTTAATACCATAATATTTCAGACTTCTCTTTTCAAAGGGAGGGCCAAAGATTTTATGAAGATTTTCCGGATTTCAGGGGTACTGTATCCCTAACCTATCTGATGAGGAAGAGATAACTGTATAAATGATAGTTATTATTAATGTTAATATTATTAGAATTAGTTTTGAAAGGCGGTGGCAACTATACAGTGTCAGCCAGTCAAGGGCCTCCCTGCCATAGAACTGTGTCAGTGAACAATTGGCTTTTTCCTGTGCTACCTTGGCTCCTGGCCTATTTTTCCTAATCTCCACTAATTACTTTATGATGGATAAGTTGTGTAATGATGCCCCTTTGCCATCTTGGCAGTCGTTTAGCTTAGCCCACATTCATGTGGACAAAGACACATAAAGCTGATGTATCTGATGCTCCTGCAAATGTAGAACAGACATAAAGACAACATGTTCATAAGAGCACAAAAGTGGGGTTCTGGTGCTGGCATGCTCAGGATTTCTGTATTTGACACCAGAAGAGTCCAACTTTTCCCTTGGGTATAGACGACAAGGAAAATAAAAGCACACCAGGAGACTCAGGGCAGGCATCCAAGTGAGCCTCCATGCATGAGGAATCAGGCTCCTCTTTCGCACAGGTGCAGGGTAGCTGTGTCCCCAGGCGTAATTGGCCAGGCAGCCTTTGATGGGGTCATGGTCCCCGGAATTCCAGGTGGACTGGGGATGAGCCAAGCACAGTGGGATGCTAGGGATTTTTGTGCTCTTGCCACAGGGGACTAGATACTCAGTTCAAGGTGTGTGTAATTAATTTCCTTGTCATAACACCTGTGAAAGCCAGGTGCGGTCTAGATGGGAAAGGAGAACAATGGGAAAATGGAGAGAATATTCTTTTGGGTGCAGAGGGATCAGCTTTCTAGTCTCTGAAGGTAAAAGAGGGCAATTATGATACAAGCTCTCAAGTGTAAAGAAATATAGAACTACTTATCCATCATGCCATTTCTTAAAATAAACAAAGTCAATAGTGGTATGTGTGCAATCTCACTAAACCATTTGCTTTATGAATTCTTTATGACCTCACAGTACATTATGCTCCAGTGTTTTTTTCCCTATCTTTTGAACTTTTAATGGTGTCTTTTGATATTATTGAAATCATCTAGAGGTATTTGTCTTTGATTAGTAGCTAGTGAATCAAATATATGGACCTTTAAGTCAAGTGCCCTTTGAAATAGTCGAAGGTCATGATGAAAATGGAACATAACGAACAAGCAAGCCTGTTGCCATTCGTAAAATTAATGATTCATTGCTGTAGGAGTGAGAATGTTTGAAATCAAAGTTACTGTATTAATTAAAATGTTTAATGGTTTGGACAGCAAAGAACAGAGTGATGAAGTGTTTAAGATGATATTACTTCATAATATAATATGGCAATTTAAGAAAAATAGACAAATTCCATGCGATTATTGCCTTCTTCCCCTCCCTACATTTACTCAGTTGGGGAGAGAAAGTAAAGGGAGGGGTAAGGGAAAACTTTTATACAGAGCCTCCTCTTTGCCAGGCACTATTCTAAAGCATTTTACAAACATCTCATTTGCCTAAGATACAACCTTGTGCAGAGTACAACTGCTCTCAGATATTTAGGAAGGAAAATCTAATTTTAAAAAACAAATATGTATGTATTGAATGTCTATTTTGGGTATGGGTCTGAAGTAGAAACAATGTGTAATAATGATAATTGATGTTTTATGATGCATTAAAGTATACAAAGCATTATTTCACAAATTTGAGGTATGTAGCACAATATTATCACCATTTTCAAATGAGGCATCTGAGGCTAAGTGCCTTGGTGACATTAATATTGCCAGAAATACATGAGGTAGATCTTGAACTCAAGTCTTCTGATTATAAGTTTAATGATTATTACATTATATCCCTGACATCAACTGCAGCCCATTGGAGTCCTATTTTCAAGACATTTATTTTTTATCTAACAAAAAAGGTAATAAAGTTAGTATTTATTTATGTAGGATTTTGAAATATGCAAAAAATTTAAAAATATTATTTAATTAAGTATTCACTACAACCCTTGGAGGTATTACCATCCCCAATTTATAAATGAAAAAAAAATTGAGTCAAACAGGGATTAAGTGATTTGCCTAGGATCACACTACATCACAATTTGAACTCAGAGCTACCTGACTACCAGCCTAACATTCTATTCATTGAACAAACTAGATGACTTTATACAGATGTGAGTACTCATAAATCATTAATTCAAGATCTTAATGTGTTACATGCCATATGAGTAGCACAAACTGAAGATCAAAGAAAGGATAGAACCACTGCTTAGGGTGAATAGAAAGAAGTAAGAAGTTCTCAATTTTTAATTTGCTTTGATTTAATCTGCCAAGGAGAATTGACTGTTGAGCATTGATAAGTGGAGAGTAAGGCATCAAGGGCAATAATGATAGTAAAAGAGCTCAAGTACATCTCCTTTGAAAAGGCAATGAAGAAACTAGAGATGTATGGTAGAAGGAAGAGATGAGTTAGGGATGATGATGATGATGATGATGGTGACAGTATTATGAGAATCTAAAGGACTGTAATGTAGAAGCGGAATTAAGCTTGTTCTGGTCAATACTAAAGGGCAGAAATTTTAGTGAATATGGATAATTGTTATAAAGGGATAGATTTAGGCATGAGGTAAGGGAAAAAGTATATACTACTTCAGATAGTAGTGGGTTTCACCTCTAGCAGATTTTTGAGAAAAAGTTGGGAATATAGTGGATAAAGCACCATTCTTGAAGTCAGGAGGACAGGAGTTTGAATCCAGACTCAGATACTTGCCACTTTACTAGTTATGTGACCTTGAATAAGTCACTTACCCCTAACTGTCTCTCATCCAGGATCATCTTCAATTGTCCTAATTCATAACTGGCCACTGGACCCAGATGGTTCTGGAGGAGAAAGTGAGGCTGGTGACCTAGCACGGCATCAGCCTCACTAAAATCCAATTCATGTGCTTGTCATGGCATCATCTCCCTGATGTTGTGGTCTTCTTTTGGGAAAAATCATATCATAGTACATGGTCCTTTGAGATTCCTCCTAACTCTTGTGGTGTGATGAAGAAAGTCAAAATACAAGAAATATCTAATAAGTGGTGAAGTAGAGGAGACAACAAGCATACACTACTTTTAAGAACTTTGGCAATGAAAGGAAAATGAAATATGGTTCAGAATCTTGAGGAGAATAGAGGAAAATATTTTGAATTTTGTGCTTTTTTACTTTTTTAAAGGAGAACGGATGCCTCAATATGTTTGCAGACAAAGAATAAAGTGATAGGGAAGCAAAGGAAATTGAAAATGCTGGAATTTGTAGGATAATTGATTGATAGTCATGGTTTATTTCCACATAAAACCTATGAAATAGCTCAAATGTAAAAATGGAATCCAAAGACCCTCTATGGGCAACATCCAAACAAACTTACTAACAGTGTGCCAATAAGAAGATATCAAACATAGTGTTTGTGATGACAATTTAGAATTGTACTTGATACCAGAAATTATAAAATGATTATATGTAAGGAACCCAGATTTAGTAAGCAATATAGATAATACAATATAACATTAGTGTTATGAGGGACAATTTTTAAATAAGGGGCGGAACCTCCTTGCCTGGATTCAGTTTAACTGACCATGTGGAAACTTGAGGGGAGTTAGTTTCTGAACATTTGTGACAAAGGAGGTAATACCATTTAGTGTTAACAAGTCTTTTAATTGATCATGGATCTAGTGGAATTGATAACTCTGGGCATTCTGAGCCAGAACTGAGTTCAAAGGGGATAACTGACATTTTCATTGATCTCTGTCTTTTGTGGCAGTGAGAAGGCAGGCCTATTTTCAAACTCCTGCAAGAGAGAGATTGAGGTAGTGTAGCTGCTTTATCTACCAATCAGGTGTGGGGTCTTTTCATTTATGACTACATCTGCCTCTGTTGTTTGTTATTTCCTAATATTAAGAGAATAGGTATTCTGAGAAGGAAGTATCCATTGCCACCTTGTGAATTTAGGAGAGGTAGAGGACTCATCAGAGTCCCCGGAAATCCTGTGGTATATATAGAAGACTGGTGGCAGTGGTAGCAGCCATTGGTGGTAGTGGAAACTGGCAGAGAAAGGACCTACAGATAGATGTCAGATGGTCAGATGGAAGATTGCAGTGGCATCAAGAAGCATGATCCCTAACACAAGAGAAGAATATTGGCTATGGAGATTATCAACTATAAAAATAAACTTCTCTTTATGGTCTAGCAGAAAGGGCAACTCTATGACAACTTCATAAGGGGAAGTGAGAGAAAGATTTACAGGGCCAATAGGCAAGAAGCATCCCTTTGCCACATAATGCCACAATGTGCCACAATTTGTACTTTAAGTGCCCTTTCCCCACAGATCCTATGTGCCTTGGTAAAAGAATATACCCCCAAAATTTTTGAAAGAATGTTTTTGTACCTATTATTCTTACTATTCTAATATTCTCTCTAAAAGTTCATTGAAATTAACAGATAATAATCAACAAGAAGCACATTGGTGAGCGCTCATGAGTGACAATACCAGGAACTCCTGCTCCTCAGTTTTACCTTTAAATTCTGAGAGTACCTAGTCAACCAACCTGAGGGGGAATGAGTTCACAATTCAAATGGGAATTGGGGAAGTGATGTAAGAGGTGATATTTCTTTGGGGTTTTTTTTTTTAGGATTTTTTCAAGGCAATGGGGTTAAGTGGCTTGCCCAAGGCCACACGGCTAGGTAATTATTAAGTGTCTGAGGCCAGATTTGAACTCAGGTACTCCTGACTCTAGGGCTGGTGCTCTATCCACTGCCACCCAGCTGCCCCCAGGTGATACTTCTTTTTTTTTGTTTGTTTTGTTTTTTAGATTTTTGCAAGGCAGATGGGGTTAAGTGGCTTGCCCAAGGCCACACAGCTAGGTAATTATTAAGTGTCTAAGGCCAGATTTGAACCCAGGTACTCCTGACTCCAAGGCTGGTGCTTTATCCACTAAGCTACCTAGTCGCCCCTGAGGTGATACTTCCTAAGGAAACAGAAATCATATATTTTATCACTACAAGTGTAAAAACCTACTAAGCATGAGTTGGTGACTATAAGAAATTCATTAATTTTTCATGGGAATTGTCAAATCTCCAATAGTTCAAATGCAGAACCCAAAATATTTTGGAGAATTCAATTAATAAACTATATTAAACCTAAGCCATTCAGTTGTGTGGACATAAGATGGATCCAGAAAGACTTTAAATGATGCTTTGAATAGTTTGAACCTATCATTACATTGCCAGGTATTAGTAATTTCCAAGTTACATGGAATCAAAAAAAACCCCAAAATACAGAGAATTCATTGAAATCAAAATCATTTGTGAGCAGGATGAAGAATATTTCATCCCTGCTGATCTATCTGCTAATGGTATCCTATTGAGAATATTTTTTTTCAGAGAACCTACAGAAGATAAACTTATATCTGCAACTTTTATACAGCTACCAAAAAAGCACTTGTTTTAACTGCCTGGGCTAGAGCAGTGGGATCCTACATCAAGAGCTGGTAGGCAGAGATCATCTAGTCCAACAGCCTCGTTTTGTGGAAGAGGAAATTGAGGACCAATGAGGTTAAATGATATGTCAAAGAAAAGTCACAAGAATTAGTAAGCATCAAAGGCAGGATTTGAACCCAGGTCTCTAGACTAACAGTGCTCTTTTTGGGGTATCTATCAAATATCAAAAATAAAAGAATTATATTAGCATAGTGATGTCCCTATACTATCGTTGTCTGAACCCTCAGATGAGAAGAATTAGATACTATTGCTGCTGATTAGTACCAAGATGAGAATGTGATGGTAAATAATAGAAAGAAATTTGTAATTCTACCAAAAAAAAGATAAATGTAAACTAAGGTCATCGATATATCATTATTCTGAAGTAGATGCTGCATAACTAAAATAGACCAATTTCTCCTGTAGAAAATAGTTTAAGAAATAATGGAGTAATTTGTTTATTAAAGAGGGAAATAAGGTGCTCAAAAGAATAATTTGGGGTTGAGTACTGTAGGAAAGTATTCTAGCTAATTGTATAAAAGTTACAGTCATGACCCAAGAAGTGTCTTTGTGTTTGTATACTCTGGTACCTTAATAAATGTTTCTTATGACCTTAGGACCTTAATAAATGTTTCTTGATTTACTAATTTATCCTTGGGGACAAATATTTGTAAAGCCCCTGTTAGTTATCCCAGTCACTCTACCAAGCATTTTTACAAACATCTAATTTGATAATATTCCTTTGGGCTAGTTTTTTGCAATTTAAGAAACTGTGATATAGAAATGGACAGTAAAAAGAAAGTGCATCCTTAAATAGTCTCAGCCATTGAGCCACACCAGACCTGCCTCATGGACTGGCAAGCAACCTTACTTTGGTATCATGAAAGTATTATAGTCATTTATAATTGGGGGGGTACCTCAAAAACCATTATGTGGGCAGCAACTTCTTCAGGCATAGGAGCAGTATTCCTGGTTTCAGTTCATGGGGAAGGAAGGGCTTTAAGATAAAATGAGAGAAAGAATGAAATCATAGTTGACAGGTGAGACTTGGGGTTGGTAGAAAGGAAAGGAGGTATTCTTCTGGCTTTCTAACTCCTATCTGAGAATGCAGCATGAAGTTATTTGGGGACATTTTTAGAGAATAAAAGGAGGAGAAAGAAACTCAGAAATAGGTATTTAAAAATCACTTGTGTCAGGGACCATCTCTTTGGGAGAGGTAGCAACAGTTCACTGGTGCAGCAGAGTGGGCAACACAAGTATAGAAGGAAGATTCAGAGCAGCTGTAGACTGAGGAAAGACACCACAATACTGCAAGTCAAGGACAGGCAGAAGGAGAAGGTTATAGTCTGGAGAGAGGAGCTCCCAGACTGGAGCCAGGCAAAGGGGGGTTGGTTGGTAGGCTCAACTTCTTTGAATACTAGGTCATATGATTCCCTTGAACTTCAAAATCAGATAACTCTCTTTCCATTAGAAACAGGGTCACATAGAGAAGCTTTCATAAAACAGGTTCCCAGCCTTCATGCTTTCATAGGACATCAAACAGAAGGGAAAAGAATGCTTGCTTCCTTGGGTTTGGCTCTGTTAACAAAAAAATAAAATAAAGTTTGTCTGGATTCATTTCAAAGCAAAATCTCCGCCCTGGCTAGGAAGAGGAATGGGATTTTATGTTTGTGTCTTTGTGTCCATGCATATTCTTGCCTGTCAGCATCTGCTTTCAAATAGAACAGCTGCTCCCATCAGAAGTTTGGATTATACATCTGCACTGAGGCTTACTAATGAGAATAAGGCTAATTTGGGGTCACCTGGAAGAGCCTTTGGCAAAAGGGACCAAGGTATTAGAGTTCATCTGCCAAAACTGTGGGGCAGCACTACTACTGGTTTAGGCAGGTTCTGGGTTTGGCTAGGAATGATGGGGCAAGGTGGAGTGAATGGAGAATGGATGGGGTCCGGAGCCAGGATGATTGGGGAGGTGGAATTAGAAAAATGTTAGGGTCAGGCCTTTATACCTTATAATTAAACAAATGCTTCAAATCGGGGATTGATTATTGTTTTGTTGATCATGTTGTCAAAGGAAATGATAGAGTAAATATTACTAGTGAAGATTCAACTTAGTTTAATTAATTTAAACTACTATACTTTATTTTAAACAGAAAGATGGTTGTTAAATAGTCTAGCATAGTGCTAGAATCTGTCTTCAGGTGATTATTCATTGTGGGAACCTGGGCAGGTCAATTAACCTCTCTGAGACTCACTTTCCTTATCATTATGAATCATAAGAAGAGCTTAGAGAGGCATTTCAAAAATCACCTGAGATTATTTATTTTAGAACTCTTTGCAAACTTTAATGTAAACATCAACTATTATTATTATTATTATTATTATTATTATTATTATTGATTTGGAAATAATTGGTGTTCAGTGATTTGCCCAGGATTTGCCCCCTTCAGTGCAATAATCAAGATTCCCCTAAACAAGGGACCAACATGATTCCCCCCAAAAAAGAGGCTGGTAGCACCAGATTGATTATATTATAGCTTAGTAATCAAAGTGGGATATTCACAATGGGGCAGTCAGAGATGGCTTCTGGAAAACAACATATTGATTTCTGTGAAATCCCTGCCAAAATGCCCATGGTACTTATAGAAATCAGACAAAGGGGAGAGGAGTTTTAGGGTTTGTTAGCAAATAATGACTGATGTTTTGGGGTTTATTCTTCTCAGCACTGGACTCAGGTCCCAGACCATCAAGGAAATACTAGATAAATAGCTATTACTTGCAAATCTCTCTGCTAGACAGAGATGAAACAAAGACAATAAAGAAACAGAGACTACCTTCAAAAAGCTTACATTTGATTGACACAGTTCCTCTGCTCATCTTGACATTTGTTATTGTTCTGTAATTTCAATCAAGCTTGGCTCGTTGTTACCCTATTTTGGGATTTTCTTAGCAAAGATATTGGAGTGATTAGCTCATTTTACATATGAGAAAACCAAAGCAAAGCAAAGTTAATTGACCTCTCCAAGGTCACACAGCTATTAGGCATCTAAGGTCAGATTTGAACTGAAATTTTCCTGACTCCAGACCTGGAGTCACACCTAGCTATCTATCTTGTTATCTCAGGGTTAAGATAAAGCTGGCTCATTCAACTTTATGGGGATCCTTGTTACTATTCTTCCCTGATAGACCTTAGTAAACAAAACCAAAAAAAGGTTTCTAGGAATGTTAGAAAAAGGTGAGGAGAGAAAAAAAAAAGAAGTCTGTGGCTAGTTTGATTGAAGCAGAGCTACTGGATTCTAAAGTGAGCCTCCAGAAAACTACAAAATAGGCATCATCCACTAAAAAAATAGAACAAGAGTCTCTCCTCTCTAGTTGGCTTTATGCCAAAACACATCCTTAAGCTTCTGGCAAAGAAAACACTCTATCCACCTTTGAGACAGCCACCCAGTGTCAATCCACCCTCTCAAGATAAACAGCTACATCAAACTAGAAGCACTCCTTTCCTCCATGTGCTAACAAACCCAAATGGAGGATTCAGAATTCCTCAAAGCTCAAATTCTACTAAAGCCCCCAAACCAAAAAGGAATAAAGGAACAGAATATCCTACAATTAGAAGGCACTTGAGGTCATCTACCCCAAATCTCTAATTTTATGGAGAAAGAATTAGGGAATAAGGTCATATAGGCAATAAATGGAAGAGTTTGCTTTCAAAGATATGGAAACTGAAGAGGATCCATTAAAGCCAGCTTAATTTACTGTACTTAGCCCAAATAAAGCACATTTGCTTGATTACATTTATTTAAGGAACTTAGTTCACTTTAAAAGAAGATGTTAGAAGAACAAAACACAGACAGAAAAATGGAATGGATTTCCCAACATTTTTTCAGTCATCTATTTTTGTTGTCAGTGAAAATGCAAACAATTTGGATCCTAACAACACTGTCTTTGACATGAACCTTGAAACAGTAATAAAGACCTTTAAGAAGTACAATAGGATGGCCCAGTGGATTAGACCCTTCGTTTTGGAGCCAGGAAGACCTGACCTCAGACATTTATTATCTATGGCATCTTGGGCAAATCTTTTTTTCTCTGCCTGTCATTTTCCCATTTGTAAAATGGGCATAATAAAAGCACCTAACATACAGAAATGTTTGTGAGAATAAAATGAGATGATATTGTAAAGTACTTAGCATAGTGCCCAATATATAATAGATGCTTCATAAATTCTTCTAATAATTATTATTATCACTTTTATCAATCTCATTATTGGACAAAGTCAGGAAGAGTGTCCTGACCAGAACAAATGGCTAATGAAAAAATCCATACAATAGGTCAGAAGTGTCAAACACACACAGTGGGGCCCTAACAACTCCAACAGCAGAATGAACCATATTATGACATAATTAGGAAATGTTTTACAAAATAAATAAAAATACAACGAAATAAAGAGAATATGAATATGTGGTTATCTAAGTCAATATGTGGTCAACAGCATTCTTATGTATCATTTAGTGGCCCATATTTCTGTTTGAATTTGACATCACTCTAGATAATCTTGTCCTAAAAGCTCCAAGGAATCTTTTTTATTAGCTCTCTCAGGGAGGATAATTAAAAACCAAACAAGAAACAAAATCAGTGATGCTATTATTAGAAGATATTTGAGAAGACCATTATAGATTAGTAACCACTGACTCATATGTTTAGTTTCTCATTTCTATAAAACCTTTCTGAAAAAGAACAACATATGCATTGGAAGTGTCATTGATAATAGAGCACCAGCCCTGGAGTCAGGAGTACCTGAGTTCAAATCCGACCTCAGACACTTAATAATTACCTAGCTGTGTGGCCTGGGGCAAGCCACTTAACCATATTTGCCTTGCAAAAAAATCCTAAGAAAGGAAAGTATCCTCGATAAAAATATGAGAAGAGAAGCAAAAAATGCTAAATTGTGCTGGATGATAGATGTAAAGTGTTTGTGCTTAATATTATATTCAACCATTGTCATTTCTAATTATTGTAGTTTTTACTGTTTGGGGATCACAGTGAATGCTTAAGTATCATGCAATCAAAAGTTCTCACACCTGAAAAAAATCCCAAAGTACATCCAGTCCAGTCTTTGTCCCATTCTAATCATCATTCTCTGGAGTGTTTTCCAACTTGTAGGAAATGTATATAACACTACATATTTGGCATGACCAAATGTGAGAATAAAAAGAAACTATATTCTTGGGGGAATAGGTTTAATTGTTTAACAACTAACTCCACCAGAAAAAAAAAATATGTATTGCTTGCAACTTTCAGAGGTATAAATACATACTTGAAAAATTTAACAATTAATTCTCAAATGCTGCCACCCAACTTTTCATCATTTCTAAATCTGATAAGCATGAACCTGATTTATTCATCAAATACACTGGTAAAACTGATTAGCACAATGAGATTAAAAATAGATCCCCAAAGTACTCCCACTTTGACATTAACTCATTAAAAAATGGGCAGCCATAGTGCAGAGAATGCTGGGCTTGGAATCAGGAAAACTTGTCTTTCTGAGTTCATCTGTGACCTTAGACATTTACCAGCTGTGTGACCCTGGGCAAGTCATTTAACTCTGCCTCAATTCCTTATTTCTAAAGAGAAGAAAATGGCAAATCAATGGAGGTCATGAAGAGTTGAACATGACTGAACAACAACAAATTTAGAGGCTATTTTATAGGTCTAGAAAAGTAGCTCTCAGAGGGTGGTCTGTGGAAACTAGGGATCTCAACCTCCTTCAGAAGGTCCAGAAGGTCAGAATTATTATTTTCATAGTAATGCCAAGCTATTATGTGCCTATTAAAATAGTCCTCTCTTTTCAAACCACAAATCTGTCTGAGGGCAGGATTTTCTTCATATATTTTAACCAAAAATAATCTATCACTACAGATTGAATGCAGAAGCAGGTTGAAAAATTCAGCTGTCTTCTATTAAGGCAGATATTGGAGAAGTTTAAAAATAATGCAACTCTTTGCCATTGATGTTTTTGAAAATAGTTATTTACCCTCTAAAATATCTTAGCATGTATTGGGTTTTTTCGTGTTAATTTAAATGAAGTAATAGATAAATATGTTAATAATTTAGTAATTTAGTTTCCAATTTAATAAATATAGAGGTACCCAACCAATAAAAAGAAAAAGCTTTTTTAAGATTTTAAGGGCTCTGAGATGAAAAAGTTTGGGAAATACTGATCTCAGAATTTAATCAATTTCAAATCTGTTTAATTGTGCCATCATCTTATCCACATCTCTTTGATTACATGTATAACAAGGGAATTTGTCAGGTGCTTAGTAAACTATGCATACAATTGATATCAGAGGAATTAGATTTCCCTACAAATTGGATATATTTTTACTCCAAATACTTGCTGGCGTTCTGGGTTTATCTTGGATATATCTAGTTATTTATGACATCTGCTTAGCCCATTAAAATGTGAAGTCCTTAAAAATAGGGACTATTATTGCTTTCCTTTATCTTCTCAGTACTTAGTACAATTCATATAATATAGAAGTGCTTAATAAATACTTGTTGACTTATTGGTGGATCAGGCAAAAGAGAATAAGGTCTTGAGACAGAGGTTCAAATATCCAATATGATATTTAGTAACTATGAAAATTTGATCAAATCCCTCAAGTTCTTTGGGCATCAGTTTCCTTGCTTGTAAATGATAAGACTGTACTAGATGGCTTCTGAGGTCCTTTTTGGTTGTAGCATAATGATCTATGATCTTGTAACCTAATTAAAAATGGAAATAGAGTCTATATGCCATGATCAATGTTTGATAAATTTCAAAATCACTATACTTCAGTGCTGAAAGACACCTAGAAGTCCATATATTCCAACTCAAGACTGAACAAGGTTCCCCCCTATGACATCCTTAATGCATTCCACTCTTGTCTTGAAGACCTCTGGTGCAGCATCCAATGGAAAGCCATTGTATTTTTGTTTAGCTCTAAATAATAAGTTCATTTTTTTACATTGAATGAAAAACTGTCTTTGGTTATTTACACATACTCTTTAGTTCTGCTTTCTAAGTAGAACCCATTTTTCCACAGGTTAGCCTTTGAACATGATATCATACCTTTTCTCTAAGGTTTCTATTCTTTAAATTAAACATTTGCAGCCCTCATATGATATAATGCTCCTCAGCATCCTAGTCATCTTTTCTTAACTGATCTGTAGTCATTCCTTAAAAAAAAATCCATAAATAAGCATAAGGGCAGTTAGGATGTACAGTAGATAGTATACCAGTTTTCTCATCTGTAAAATGAGCTGGAGAAGGAAATGGCTAACCACTCCAAAATCTTTTTCAAGAAAATTCCAAGTGGAGTGATGAAGAGTTGGACATTACTGAAAATGAATGAATAACAAAAAGTTAACCTGTCCTTATATGATCTGACCAAGATGGAGAACTGAGATGACGTTCATATCCCTTGTTTATCCTGTGAAATTGGGAACACATCAACTTCTGGGGCTTCCATATCACACTGCTGAATCATAATGAGTTTGTGCTCTTAATAATATCTCTGGATCTTTTAAAAGATATCCAGATTTATCAAATCTTATACTTCTGAAGCTGGTTTCATTTTTGCTCCAAAGACAATTTCACATTCACTGATATTAAAAAAAAATCTGTTTGGGTCTTAACGCTTTTTTTAGGTTTTTTTGCAAGGCAAATGGGGTTAAGTGGTTTGCCCAAGGCCACACAGCTAAGGAATTATTAAGTGTCTGAGGTCGGATTTGAACCCAGGTACTCCTGACTCCAGGGCCGGTGCCTTATCCACTGCTCCACCTAGCCGCCCCCAAAAATAAAGCTTAAAATTTTCTTTCAGCATTTTCTCCATTCCTCCTAGCTTTGTGTCTTCTCCATATTAGACAAGCATGCTATCTGTCTTCATTCAAGGCATTTCTAAAAATGTTTACCAGATCAGGATCATGCCTGGAGCATGCTTGGAGCATCCAGTGCATCCCACTGGAGATCCCATCTTTCCAAGTTGACATTGACACATATATGCCCTCAAAAAATCTAAGTGCCATGAATCCCTCTCCCAGAGCAGGCTGCTATCTTGCCTCTTTAGTGTTCTCAAGTCCCCAAGAAATTCTAGAGTTCTCTATGGATTAAGGCCTTATCAGACTTTGTTTTTCAATTGTTAGGCACAAATAGATTTAATCACAAATCCAATTAATCACTCAAAATCAATTGATCTTGGCAAAAGGATATTTGCTTCAAATTTATAGCAAAAACACCTCATTTCTCCCCCCCTCCCCACAATACTTTTATTTAACTCAGTTTCTTAGGGAGATATGGGTGGGAGGAGTATGTCAACTTAGCTCCATTTCTCCATAGCATCTTTCTAATTAAGTTTATGGTCAGATGCTGTTTGATTGCTAGATGAGTCTTGTTTCAACTTCCATTGGTCTAGAATTGGAAAGTCATTCTCAAAACGTGGTTCCTTGCTTCTTGTGCCTTTCATTGTGAATGTATGGAAAATGTTGAAAAACCTGACCTAGATTCTGATTTCTGAATTGATGTGGCTTGCTCTCTAGCTTTTAAAAACTCACAATGTTGGAAACACCAATCTTGTCACATAGAATGGAAAAGATGGAATGGAAAAGCTAATCATGGCCAAGAACTAAGACCTCAATGAAGATAAAACTCAGAGGTCACTCTTTGTATAGCATTGTCTCTTATCAGATGCCATGTGAACAAAGAGCAAAAAAGACATGGAATGATGCGCCAAAGTTTTTGGAATGCTTTCATAGCCAAAGTATTTTCCTATTTACCATGTGGTTTACCTATCCAGAACCACTTAGAAAATATCTCCAAATGCCCACAGTTCTTCCAGGGTATTTCCTTTATACATCTCTAAGAAACAGGCTCCCTGGTCCTCTCCATTGGGAGAGACAAAAATCTGAGGCATGCCGTTTATGTACCAGTCCCTCCATTACATAAGTTGCTGAATTTTCTGTATAATTTTATCATTATTTTTAGGCAATCCACCCCTTTCTCACTGGATTTTTTTTTCTTTTGCATCTTCAGAATTTCAATGTAAATAATTTTTGAGTTGATTTTGCCAATATAATTTAAGGGCATTTGGTCATCCTTGTGTTTTTTTCCCCTGAACCCTTTGAAATAAAAACTTTTTAAAAAACCCTAGCATGTATAATTGACTTTCTTCTCTTTCTCTACAGAAATTTGGGGATTCCATCAGTCCATGCCTCCCCCACTCGCTACTACCAATGTTCCTATCACTTTCACCTTGGTAAGCAGATCTTTCTTGTTAGTTGAGGGAAGAGGTTCAGAAAAATAATCCTTCTTACTACTTCTTCCATTTTTATAAGATAAAAGTACCTGTATGAAGACAAGTCAGGAACTCATTAACTATTCCACTCCTGGCATCAAGTAAGCTCCATCAGTTGTTCAGATCATTATTCCCATAATTAATAAATCATAATTCTATCTTTGATTGTGATGCTTCCCAGACTCATCTTTTTGTTATTGTTATTCAAGAGGCCTATGTTATACTCCTATGATGACATAGTTTATTTATCATTCTGTTGAATATCACCAAAATATTCTCCTCCATACCTTATCCACCTGGTTTGTGAATTTTACAGGAGTGAATAGTCTTAATATGCAATATATTGACACTCTACTCCTACATCTCTTCTTTTATTCCTTTTAAATAAGAAAATGTCTGTAAAATGCTTTGTAAATCTTAAAATGCTATCTAAATGCCATCTATGTTATTGCTATTGTTATTACTTCTCCTAGAACTATAGTTTAATCATGAGTCCCATTTTATTAAGTCTAAATGATATCTCTGTGATCAAATTTGCCTCCTCTTATTAAGATCTCTAGTTTACCTTGTTTATTACCAATTCTTTATGCATTTACATTCTGACATTTGATCTTAGGAATTTTATTGCTGGCTGCTTTCTTACACTGTGTATTTTATGAATGATCTAGCATCTCTACTGATATTCTTCTTTGTGTCATTGCTGCTATATTTTGTGATGGTATCTAAACTGGTGCAAATTCATAGGCAGTTTTCTCCTTTTCCTTTTCTTTTCAGTTTAAGGTTTAAGTTCTGTTTAAGATCTGCAAGATTCCAGAAAAATATTGGTTTTATCAATTTCCATCAGCAGCCTATATCACTGACTAAGAGTCCATTATGCTATAATCCAAATCAGGCACCATTTTTCTTAAACTAGGTTCTTTTCCAAAATCTGCCTTTCTGTTGTAAAACCCCTACTTTCACTTGGCAGTAGAGAGAAAAATACCACCTGAATATCGAAGGTCTTAAGTTTATTAGTTTGTTTGCTTGTCTTTTTGACCCAGAATTCATGTCCCATCAATTCTTTGCACATTATTTCTAGTGGTAACATTTGTCCCTTTATGAATCATTAGAAATGTCTTGTGGTTGTCAGACTTGACATGTTTTAAAAGACTCTCCATTATATCTCATAAGAAGACCATAGCATTCTTTCTTGCTAATATAAGGTAAGCTATATAATAGCTTCTTGTTATCCACAAGCAGGAACTCATTTTGACCAACATTGCTCTCTGTCAATCTTTATAGTATGTAAGGATCCCAATGTTATCTGGGGATGCTACGTTATACATCCATTGGAACACAAAAAATAATTCTTTTTTTCAGAGGGCCCATCCCCATTTTATAACAATAATTCCATAACTATACCTTAGCACCATGTAGCCATTGGGCCTTTTCCTTCAGACCCCCCCCTCCACTGTCATCTACCTCTTGACTAGAGCCAGGATTCTTTTCCTTCCTCTGTAGCTCCTTTTGCTTCTTTCTTTGTACTTACAAGTCCTTCTTGCTTTCACCCAGATAATATAAAGAGCCCAGAGGCATTCCTGTAACCCTTTAAGCCCTTATACTTTAGGAATAATAGTAACAATTAGCATTTACATGGAGCTTGCTATGAGCCAGACAAAGTGATAAGAACCTTATGAATATTATCTCTTTGATTTTCATAACACTCTAGGAGGGAGGTACTGTTCCCTAACTGAGAACTAGGATGCCAACCATCCCCACATTACAGTTGAAGAATTTGAGGCTGAGGTTAAATGAACTTGCCCAAAGTCACACACACATTCTAGTAAATGTCTGAGGCTGGATTTGAATTCAGGTCTGTCTGGCACCAGTCCAGTGCTCTGTACACTTCAATAGTTTTTATTTCATGGTTACTTTGCCAATAGGAAAAGGCTCCCTAGGAAATTCACTAAAATATTTCCCTTGCCTTCCACAGTTGTTGGAAATAAATAAAAACCTTAAATTGCTATTCATAATTGGTCTTCAGAAATCCTTCGATTCTCAGTATATAGCATAATAGACAACATACAGAAAGCACTTAATATGCTTGTTGCATGTTTCCTTCAAGTAGATCACTAACTGCTGTGCAATCATGGAGGGAATCTTTCCAGTGGAAATTACCACACCAATGAAATCACACAGCCCAAATGTCCCTACTGAAAACAAACATTTTTAACAAGAAAACATGAGCTTTAATAAGCTGTCGGATATATCAAGAAGCTAATGTTCTTATGTGAGTTCTTATCACACTAACTAGTTTGATTGCGAATTCCTTGGAAAAAGACAAACTTTCAATTTTTATCTTTACAGTGTCTGGCTTAGAATGGTCACTTAATGAATGATTGCTAAGTGATTCCTCATTGGTACCTCTTGTAGACAATTCTCTTGATGAAGTCAACCCAACCTATTTGTTTGGATGGGCTTCCTGAAGCAGATCTTATTTATTTCAAAGACTAAGAGAATCAACCCTGAACTCCACACATGTAATGAGGGGCTTTCCAGCTGTGTGTGATAACCTACTCCTCTTCTTTTTCTTTTGTTTTTTCAGTTTTTTCTTCAGGACTATTTCTTTAGCAAAGATACAGAAATGGTTTGCTACATTCTTATTAAGTTCATTTTTTGAGATGAAGAAACTGAGACAAATAAGGTTAAATGATTTGCCTAGGGTTACAAAATTAGTAACTATCTAAGATGAAATTTGAACTCTGGTCCTCTTGACTAGGCCAGCACTCTATCTTCTGTGCCATCTACAGGCTCTAGCTTTTCTTACATCTTCTCTATCAATTTTAGGAGATATTTTTTTGCATTTGTACTTCTCTGGAGCTCCTCATTATGTTAATGTTGATCTTCATCTAACTACCCCTCTACTCATAACCCACCCCCACCCACACATTCCCCACTGACTAATTAATAATGACCTTTTCCTATCTTTTAATTCAGAATGATGTTATCTCAGCACATAGTAAAGTTCCTTACATGTATTTTTACTGTATCTCATAGCTTTGATTCAGTTTTAATTCTGTATTTTGCCCAGTATTATGAAGTAAACATTGTTACTGTGTCAAAACTGTCTGCTATATTTTTCCTTTCTTCTTTTTGTTTGATTAGAGCATCAACATTTTAGGTGAAAATTTTGTGACTAAAATGTTTCAGAATATTTAATAAGGAAGGAAATGGGGGTGATTGGAAGGAGATTTGAATTTACACTTTCTAATTGAGAGGCTAGAGGAAACTAAACAAATTTTATTTGTAACCAGAAATGAATCCTTGGGACATTTCTATTTCACATAGAGAAAAAGAAGCTAGATTGTTAAAATGCAGGGAAATAAATCTGGTAGTATCTCTCCAATGTCTGCTATTGTGTCCATTTCATGGAGCAGAGGGCCATAAGACTGATTGTTGCCTTCTTCTTCCAACAGTTTTCTGGATGTGTGTTTTTTCCTGACTTACCCTTTCATTCTATGCTTATCTCTTATGGCAATCTTCCTTTGGGCAGTGAAAAGGTCTTAGTGAATTTAAATTGGGTGGCTTCTACTGTAGTTAAATGAATAGTCATGTTCACAGTATTTTGCCAGATGCCACAGATCTTCATAGTCAGGAATTTTAGGTCCCAGAAGTTTAGTTTGATGTCACACACCTGCTGTTTAAGCAAGCACACCATACCATACCCTATGAGGCTAGGGAAAACACAATCATAGGCAAAACAACATGAAGGAAGGGCAGCTAGTTCAACAGAAATAATCATGCAAAAAGACTAATTGACTAAATGATGCTATTTGGTAAGTTGTGGGGTTTGATAGGGGGGATGTAGTGAAGAAATCACTATGAAATGGTGTTGGCTGATTTATTTTTAAACAGGAGACACATGAAGTGGATTCTAAGACATTAGAAAATATTAATTTTTAATAGCTGGATGAAAATAATGAAGGTTTGGAAACTCAGTATCTTTAAGGTAAGAATTCTGAATATGTTTTTGAAGACTGATGAAGAAAATAAAAGTGATGAACTAGAATATTATCCATTCTTCTTTTGAAATGTCATCCATAGTGAGCCTTTCCTATCTAAGCTATCTTACACAATGGAGTACACATTTTCTGTCTTCCTTTAACCTCTCCTAAGTTCTAGCCTCATATTTCCAAATAGTAATATTATTAGTTAAAATAGGATGGACAAGTGGGTAAATATTGTCATGGCCTTAGAGTTAAATCACTTGAACTCTAGAACAGTGGTGTCAGACTCAAATAGAAATAGCGACTACAACTAAGATATACATCAGGGTCCCTGTAGCTGCATATTGACTTAAAAAACACACACCAACATTATCTATGTTCTACTGTATTTATTGATTTTTGTTAAATATTTCTCAATTACAGATTAATCTGGTTCAGTCACACTACAAGAAAAAGCATTTATTAAGCTTGTAGATATCAAGCAATGGAGATACCAAGAGAGAAAAAAAAATAAAACAGTCCCTTTCCAATAGAGGGCCATATTGTTGACATTTAAAGTACTTGGCTCTGCTCTTAAATTTCTCTAGCTTATTTATCTCATCTATAAAATGAAGATTGTTGTTGTTCAGTCATATCTGACTCTTCATAATCCCTTTTGGGTTTTTCTTGGCAAAGATCCTAGAGTGGTTTACCATTTCTTTCTCCAGCTTATTTTCTATAAATGAGAAACCGAGGCAAGCACAGTTAAATGACTTGCATAGAGTCACACAGTTAATAAATGTTTGAGGTCAAATTTGAATTCAGTAAGATAAGTCTTCTGGCCCTAAGGTCTGGTACTCTATCCACTGTGCCATAGGAAGCTATTATGAAAATCAAGTCAAATGTGAAATCACTTTGAAAGAAATAAATCATTATAAAAAAGTCAGATTTCTTACATATTTCTTTGGCAGGATGCTTAGTAGAATGTGCTCTAGATTTAGAACTAGGAAAAATTAGGTTCAAATCCTTTCTTTCATTCTTTCTAGGTAATTATCCTTTTTTGCATGATTATTCCTTTTGAACTAGCTGCCTTTCCCCCAAGTTCTCGATCATCAAGGGCCATAGCCAATAATCCTGCTCTATATCTTTCCACTAGATTCAGATAGTTCTGAAGGAGAAAGTGAGGGTGGTGACTGCACCACCCTAACTTAAATCCAATTCACTTGTATAACATGGCATCACCCCTCTGATGGCAAGGTTCTCTTTGAGATGGAAAGACAACTTAGCACCACTGATTGGCAAGGTACCATGAGAGGGGTTTCACAAAAACGAATAAGAAGAGATAACCCAACCTTCCTTTAGGATGCAACCCTAGCATTTTGGGTTGATTAGAACTCCCAGAGAATTCTTTGAACTTGTCAGGCTCATTTTAATTGTTCCTCAGCTCAAAGCTCCTTACTTTGGTTTCTTCTACTTCTACTTCCTTGATTATTTTTTCTCCTCATATTCATTTTCTCTTGATTCAGGGGTTGGCACGATTTGTGATCTTAATGTAACTGTTTTCATCCACTTCAGTAGTATGCTGTTTTTTTCCTTAAAATCTAGTTTGTTGAAATGTGATACTTTATTCCAACTGTGGTCCTGCTCTTTAATTTATTTATTCAGGGGGCTTGAGTTTCCCATCCCTGAATAATGTCCTTCTCTCCTACAATTTTGGCATTCCAGCTATTAGCAACTATATAACACTTTAAAGTTTACAAAGAAATTTTCTTATGTTGAGACTGAGAGATAAGGCTAATTATTCTTCTCATTTTACAAATGAGGAAATGAAGACTTCAGAGAGGTTAAATAATTTGTCCAGAATCATGTCCCTTAAAAGGGGAAGCAGGGTAGAAATTTGAACCCAGAACTTTTGATTCTAAGTCTCATGCTATTTTTTATGCTACAATTTATTAATTCTCTCTAACAAACCTTTGCCTAGTTGGCAGAGTGGGCATGATATCTGCATCACTTTAGTCTATTAGGGGAGTAATCTTTCTGAAGTAACAGTGTCTGTAACTTTCACATCTCCCCATGGCTCAAGAAATCAAGTTCAAGATATTTAGTTTGGTTTTCCATTCTCTTACTGCAATATAGCTTTCCAACCTTATCTCTCACTATTACCCACCTCAATTTATGATTCTACCAAATGACAAGTTTCTTTTCTGTTATGACCATAGATTTCCCATCTCTAAACCACTGCTCATGCTAATGCCTTTTCTCTCTCTCGCAACCTATTTTGATCTTTTAAAATCCTCCCCATTTGTAAATGGAAGTAAGTTATATGAAACAAGAGTTAGAGCATGGGAATTGAATTGGGAGTCAGGAACTCTTGAGTTCAAACTGTCCTCAGTGATTTGACTGTATGCAAACCATTTAACCATTCTATGCTTGTTTCCTCATCTATCAACAATATTATAATATAATAATAATCTATTAATAACACAATGATAGCATCTACCTTATAGAGTTATTTTGAGGATCATATGAGATAACATATGGCACATCTTACAAATCTTAAAATGCTGCATGAATTCTAATGAATAATAATGATAGTATCAAAACTTTCCAGTCCAAATACTTCCCATATAAAGCATTCCCTGATCATTCTCAGCTTGAAATGATCTGATTCTGAACTCCTAGAGTATTCTGTTTGTGCTTGTACTATAGTGCTTTGAATTTAGGTTATTTGTGTGCCCTAAGAAATGAGATACTATTTGTGTCTCATTTTTTTCTGTCATTTTATAAGCTCATTCAGGTCATTGCCTTTTTTCCATCATTGTGTTGCCTATATGTACATACTGGCTTCACTGTCCCAAACTCCACTTCACTGGTAAGTTTTATCTTTGTATCAAAGCTATGACACTCATTTTGTATATTCCTCCAATTTTATTACTAGTGATTAATATCCCAATGTCATCCAACCTGTTAATATTTTCTTAATATGATTAAAAAGTTAACATTAATTACCTTTTACAAAGGGACATTCACTAAGGAAATGTAATAGAAATCAACGTTCAGCTATTTCCCAAATGAGTGTTGCTCTTTATATTCTGTTCACCTGGGGAAAGAAAATTCAAACTTAAAATGTTAACTCCAGATGATTTCTACCACAGAGCTCATTTTCAAAGGAGACATAGATGATGGACAAGTTTCATTTTTGCTTACAGTACCTGCTCTCTCAGCCTCTGGTTGATTGACTGCTGGGCTGGATCATACAGGTCACTCTTTGGGGTTGTACTGGCTCTTTGGGAGAGATATGGCAGTGTCTGTCATGGGCTTCCATCCCTGGATGTCTGATGGCTTTTGTGACCTCTTCAAACTCACAACTAAGTTCAAGGTCACAACTAAGCCAAGAAAATACAAACCCACAGTGGTAAAGAAAGAAAGGTGACCACCAGACAAAAAGAGCTTGAGTTCCTCCTTCTAAGTCTTTTGTATGGACATACTACATTACATGTTAGGAGCCAGTCATCCTGTAAGAAACCAACAACAAATAGAGAATTCTTGTGTAATATACTCTAAAGGAGTATAAAAGAATTTCCCACTTGACCAGGAGCCAGCTTAGCAAGCCTTCTATATGGCTTGGTCCTCTATGTATTTTGGGAGCAGGGCCTTTCCTAATAGCCTGTCTCCATCCCATCTGTATCCCCTAGATCCTCTGTCACAGGGCTTTGTACTTGTTTGGCCTTCAATAAATAGATATTGAATGAATAATTTAGAGAATGACAAGAAACAAAAGACTTTGTATTAGGAGATTTCCAATAATTGTGTGCAGGGAGAAACAGGTTCAATAATAATTAAATCTGTATCCTTAATTCAGGATCTATTTAGAGGAAGAGAAAAAAGCTGATAAACTAATACTCTACCTATATTTGAGATAAACCCACACAAATAGAACAAAGGAGAAAAGGGGTATTTCTTATAGACTCTAATCTGTTTTCTGTAAAGGTGTTCAGTGATTATTTCTTTCAGGGCTCCAAGGACATAATATGAAAATCAAGTCAAAAGAGTATTATCAGAGTAATTGAGCAAAAGACTGGGTTATAGTAAAAGAAGACCAGGGTTTCCAGGTACAGGGAAGTACAAGGTGAGTTGTTGAGTGAACACAAATAGTTTGGGGTATGAAGGGGGCAGAGGACATAAGCCTACTGTGTGTTGTGCTTTTAAAAATGTGATCTCATTTGGTCCTCTCAGTAAATCTGTGATGTAGGTGCTGTTATGTTCTTCATTTTACAGTTGAGGAAAGTGAGACAAAGAGAAATTAAATGACTTGCCCAGGGTCACACCAAATATCTTAGCTCAGAATAAGACAATAAGACACAGGTCTTCCTGACTCAAGACCCATTGATCAATTATCCACTGTCCTAGCAGGTACAGGTCTTATGTAACTGGTAAAAAAAAAATCATTAGCCATTCAACAATCATTGATGAATATGGCAGGCATTATGCTTGATGCTGGAGATAGAAAAACAAAACTGAAACCACCAGTGCCCTCAAAGTATCACTCCTTTGGGATATACATGTGCCTATATAACAACAAAACAACAATTCCATGCAAATTAAAATGCAACTTTGTTTTCTGAGCTTTGGTGGGACTGAAGAAGAGGAGAAGAGGGACATTTCCAAGCTTGAAAGAGGACATTGGATGTCATGTATAAGGAACAGAATAAGCCAGTTTGGTTGAATATTAAAGTGTCTGAAAGGGAAAAATGGGCAACAAGCCTGGAAGAGAAGGTTGGAGTCATACTATATGGGATTTTCAATACTAAACAAGAGTTTACATTTTAACCCAGAAACAATAGGGAATCACTATAGCTTGTAAGCAGTGGAGTTCCAGGAGAAACTCTTTGACTTGGACCTCCTTCACTGAATATCTAGTGGCTCCTCTGACCTTTTGAAGGTCCCAAGGTCGCAGCCAGCTTCATTTGTATCAATTGATTTAGAGGAGAGAATTGAAGAGAGAGAACTGAAGTGGGTTAGGGGACCAATTAGGAGATAATTGCAATAATCCAGGTGAGAGAAGTTAGGGCCTGAACTAGAATGGTAATTGTATGAGTGGAGAAAAAGGGAATATGAGAGATTTGTAGAACTAGAAATGAAAGCATTAGCAACTAAGAAAAAAGAAAGGGAACTAGATGATGAGGAAAAGAGAGACTCAAAATGGGGCATTACATTCCATTTTGTTCTCTTTATTTAAGGCAATGGGGTTATGACTTGTCCAAGGTCACAGAGGTAATTATTACATGTCTGAGGTCGAATTTGAACTCAGGTCCTCCTTGATTCCAGGGCCCATGCTCTATCCACTGTGCCACCTAGTTACCCATGGAGCATTGCATTCCTTTAAGTTTCTTCTCCTACATCATCCCCCTCCAACTTCTAAAGTCCAAAAGGTCAGGGATCTCAACTCCTTGCACCTTTTAAAAAAATAGAAATGACTTTGGTTTTATCTTATAACTATTTTTAAAAAGTGAGGGTTAATGGAGAGGTTGGGGAAATGATTTATCATTTACCTAGGGTACACAGTTATCTTAACATACATATGATTACAATTGTTAATAAATGAGTTGTGACTAGACAGTGTTTCTTCCTGTGGGCATCAGATGGCAATATAATGAAATCCAGAGTTCAGCTGAAAGAGGAGGGGGATCCTCTAATTAAAGCATACCATTGAATAAATAAAGATGAGAAGAAAGAGGGCTAAAATTATGTTTCCTCCAATATTCTGCTTACCCAGGAGAATGTGGACTGGTCATAATATTAGAAAATCTTGGGGTGGCTAGGTGGCACAGTGGATAAAGCACCAGCCCTGGAGTCAGGAGTACCTGGGTTCAAATCAGGTCTCAGGCACTTAATAATTACCTAGCTGTGTGGCCTTGAGCAAGCCACCTAACCCCATTTGCCTTGCAAAAAATCTAAAAAACAAAAAAAGAAAATCTTACATATAGGTGAAGATAGACAACTTTGTGACCATAATTCATTTATTCATTTTATATGTGTGATGATGACATTGATAAAAAATATATAATCATATTCTCTGTGATTATGTTTTTTGCAAATGCTAATCTCTCTTCCACCTACTTTTTTTTTAAAAGGGTAATAATCAAAGAGGGAAAGACAAAGGGCAAATTGCAATAGAATAAGAAAAAAAAATCCCAGAATTTCAGTCCTGCTACTACTTTAGAGTGTACTGAGATAACTTTATATTTGACTTCAGTATTGCAGGAAGGAGCACCTTGCTGACTATAGAGTGTTTGAATTCTTGCCTGTCAGTAGGTCAATAAATATAACGGTTAATGAATACCTACTATGTCTCAGGCACTGTGTAAACATTGGGAATTCCAAATATTTTCTTTATTTCTTTTGCCAAAAGTCAAGATGCAATCCCTGATTTTAAGAAGTTCACCATCTGGGCCTCAGTTTGTTCATCTATAGGACGGCATCATAGGCCCTGGTAATAAAATGAAAATTCTATTAACCTTAAAAGGCTATATAAATATGGGCCATTTTTCTTTTTCAGATGTTTGAACTCCCAAGAGGGATTAATAGGTAAAGTAAGATTAGCTTGACAAGACTGAGGAAACACCATCCAAGTATTGGGTAATTCAGTTGATGAGTTCTTAGTGCTATGACATTGCCCTTTTTAGCTAGCATAATTCATATAGTTGGAGTAAGCCTGGATCAGAGTGCAGTCATCAGCATCATTTTTAAGTTCAAAGGGCTTAAAGTAGGAAGCAACCTTTAGGGGTCACTTATTCCAACCTCCTTATTTTATAAATGAGGAAACTGCTTCTGTGATCATTTATGATCACACTAAAAATGGATACTACAGAGGCAAAGTCCATGAACCTAAACCAACAAAGACGCTCAAAAGCAACTCTCTCCTCTAAATACAAACAAACCATAAAGGCCACACGAGAGGAAAAAGATATGCAAAATAAAATGCTGTAGGAGTCATCCCCACATGCCTTGTAGCTTCAAAGGACCTCTTTGCCTTCCCAGCTGATTTATTTAGCCTCAAACATCCTTCTGCCATACTGGGCCCCTTCTCCCACTGCTGAATTTAAAATTCCATTTTAGTGATGGGACCAGGCTTATCATACTCACTCCCTCTTGGCTGTGCTTCTAACTTTCTAGACCTTATTACCTTGTCCTTGTGGCAGGGTAGTTTCCTTTCCCTCATGGCATCCCTCTTCCAATTTCTTTTTACATATCATCTTACAGCATTAGAATGGATGCTCTCTGAGGGCAGGTTTTGTCTTTTTGCTCAGCACTAGCACATAATAAGCACTTAATAAGATGCTTGTGGCCTATCTGCCCTATACTTTACTTATACAAAATGATTTATTTCCACTCTTAACTTTTCAGTATTTCCAAACGTTTAATATACCACTTTTGAAGATTCAGTTTGTTATTGCTCAATATTTATAATAATTCCTAAGTTATTATTAATATAATCAAACTTATGCTTATTTTCTATGTTTGAGATTTTGACTAGTTATTCTGGTTAACATGATCAACCAGCAAAACTCTAATTTAATTATATTTGAGGCACTGTAATCGTGAAGTAGTGGCATTTTAAGTTAGAAGGAACCTTAGCCCAATCTTCTTGTCTGACAGTTAAGAAAACTGAAAGACGATAAGGGTAAGTCTTTGTCCCAATGTCTCAAGGGTATTAAATAGAATAGTCAGTATTCAAATTCATGTCTTTTGACTCCAAATTCAGTATATCTTTCCACTGTGACTTAATACTCTGTAATATAAATGTAAACTTTTTTGCCTAGGACTTTTCTGTGCCACTCTAAAACCATATTAATTTCAGACAGAAAAAAAAATATGCCTTTTAATTCTGCTCACAGAATGTTTAAAAAATTTCTATAAAAGTATTGATGCTTAAAAAGACAATGAAATTACCACACCTGAACGTTTTTTCTATAATATAATTATTTGCTAGTAAGATAGAAAATCCAGGACTTTCCTTAGGTAGTCCAGGGATAAATGACAATGTGTATTTATTCCCTCTTCATTGTTTTATGGCTCAAATCAGATCAGAATAAATTCAAGAAGGAAAATCATCAAAGGGTAGATTGAGAAATGAGTATGGAAAGAAGTAAACTTTACCTTGGAAATGAGGAGTAAATGGATGACTTATTTTCAATAGTTTTACACGAGAGTTAGAGCTTTTTTATGCTTTAAAAAATTAATTGCCAGTCTCAGGAAGCAACTTCTTTCTTTTTCACTCAAACTTAACATTGTTCCTTCAAAATGAAATCCTTTTTCATTTTTAACTGTTTCTTCAGGGCAAAAGAATAAATCAACACTATTTCTTATTTTTTCATACTCAGAAGGATTGATGGAAAAGCACTAGACCTGGAGCCCCCAAAACCTTAGTTCAAATTCTGCCTCTGATAGGCTATTTCTAAGATCTTGGCCAAGTCACCCATTCTCCCTTTGCCTCAATTTTCTGATCTGCAAAGTGAGTGATTTGACCAAGATCAACCCTTGGGTTTCCTCCAGAATTAGGTCTATGATCTCTATGAACTCTCATTAAGGCAAATTGAAATCAGTGATAGTAGAAAGACAAGGAACTTAAGTTGAAGGTCACCCACTAGTGAGAATTTGAAGTATTATTTGAAACCAGATCTTTCTAACTCCAAGACTGTCCCTCTAATCATGTTGCTGTACTGTATCTCCTTTATTTTCATAAAAAATACCATTTAGCATTTTAAAAGAATTCAAGGAGACATTCAAGACATCATATTCTCTGGCTCCAAATATTCAAGACAAAACTTTTTCTGCTGTTCTTAATAATATCCCAAGATGAAAATACCCATGACCCTTTAACCATCAGTAAATTGTTAATGTCTAAACTGATGCTCTTATTGTAATTTAAATACATTTCCTCTGTGGTTATTAAAAAAATAGCTTGTCAGCACCCTGTTTATAATTACTCTTCAAATATTTGAAGTCATACCAAGACTTCTTATCTGGAGACCAAATAAACCCAATGTGTCTGCATGGAAGAAATATATAATTTTATTCATTCATTTATTTGTTTGTTCTTCTATTAACTGTTCAATTTTTCCATCTCTCTTAATATGTAGTACTATCATTCTTTAATCCTAATAGCAAATAAACCCCCCAAAGCTACAGACCACCCTCTTAATTCTCTTTCTACTTTCTTTCACTTACCCAAGTATTGCCCAACTATTATTATTTAGACTCAATCATAACAATGCAACTCACAGGTTCATTTTTTAAAGAAATAATTTTAAATTCCTCAATAAATCCATTAGAATTTATTAAAATCTACTGTGTGTGAGGCACTATTCTGGGTACACCTAATTCCTGAATCAATATACTGTGAGCAAACATAGTATTTTGTGTGTGTGTGTGTGTGTGTGTGTGTGTGTGTGTGTGTGTGTGTGTGTGAAAGGGTCTTTGGGGGGTAGTGTTACAGTAGGAGGACGGAGTTAGGATTTGGAAATTTCATTGGCATAAATATTGTTTTGCTGTGGGAACCTCTTTTACAAATTCTGCTATTAGTTTGTGGCATATCTTGAAGAGTTTCTTAGAACCACGAGAAGTCAAATGATTTCCTAAGGTCACACACTTAATATTTTTTAGAGGCAAGATTTAAGTCTAGGATTTTCTGACTACAAGACTAGGTCTCTAACCCCCATACTTCACTTCCTTTCATAGTAATTTCCTTTGAAAATGCATTTTGAACAGCCCTAGTACCCTAAAATAATAGTCCAAGCTTAAGGCCAATTAAAGTCTTATTTCTTCTCTGCTATCAACAACTAGTTTTGGCATAGATTATAGGATTTATAATTAACCTTAATTTGACTTAATTAGTTGACCATAGCTCTTAATTACAATACACCTTTTCCCATTATGGCCAGTGTTACAGTAGCTTAGTATTAACATTGATGATACCCTTAACCAGCAAGACTCACTTTATCCCTTGGGTTAATTGTGTGATAATGAGAATGGGATTTCAGGAGCATTACAATTCATCTATACATGCAATACTGTATTGGCATAGCTCCCTCCACTGCCCTTTCAAAATTAATAACTTTTGAGTGATAGCTACTCCTATAACACCCCCTTCACCAGCCCAACAATTATTTTGTTGTTTGTTTTTTGTTGTTTTTGTTTTGTTTTGTTTTTATTTTATCTTGTTTTGTTTTGTTTTCCAAGAAAACATTAAGGGAGACATGCAAAAATGATAAAAATTTGTGAAGCCAATTCTCTCATGTCTTTCCCAAGGATTTCGGCTCTTACTACTGCACATACCAAACTATGCTTTGTTGAATAAATTCTCCAAATGTACTTGTTAGCTCCCTTTGCTGTGGAATCCCCTAATCCTGTCTCTGACTCATGGTGCTTTAACATTGCTGCTGTTTGTTTTCCCAAATGAAGGACCAGAGAGCTTGGTTTTAAGATTATCAATATGAAATGATATGGCTTTCCTTTTATGAAAAAGAAAGGAAGCTCTTTTTTGCCATAATTCTCTCCTCAAATCAGGTTGAAATGCTGCCAATTTTCAAAGGAAATAGCCTCCCAGTAGTTAGAGAAGAATGGTCCTTAGCCTCTGCTCTTGAATACCACCAAATGTCAGAACACAGTGCCTATATTGTCAGCCACAAAAACCTCAACATTTTGGGTTGAAGGTAAAAAATATGCACATATATTATATGGTAATTTGGTACAGCTTCTCTTATTTGCAGACCAAATGATTCTTAGACCATTTCATAATAGCCAATTATGGGCTACTCAAGGGACATGGATCATGCAAATCAGCTCATATTTCACAGAGTGACTAGTTCTCTTGTGTCTTGAGCCATTATCTTCATTACAGCACAGCACATGAATTCAACTCATCTGTACTGTAATTGCTATAAATCAAGCATTCAGGGGGCCATTATTTATTACCTACTGTAGAGAGTTTTAATAATATTTAGAGGGCATGGAAATAAAAGCAATCATTTATTGTGTCTGCTTACAGGGTCACCCAAGGTTTTCAGCAAAAGCCAATGTCATTTCCTAATGTTTTAGTATTCATAAGAAAGGTAGCATCAATTGTAAATGGTATATTATGATGAATAAACATTTCCTGGACACTAATGGTTAAAGGCACCATTTTAACTCTGTAGTAAGGAAAGATAGCCTGGCCAAGTTAAGTAGGCAACAGTTGGGTAAGATCAAATGTTTTGTTTTCCATTTCTGGATAAACCCTGGTGGTCCATGTAATTCAGGTCAAGCCACTCAACTTTAACTTCCTAATTATAAAATACAGAGTGCTGAGTAAACTCTTAAAGAATTCTTGTCTTGGTATGGGTGGAAAGTTGTAATTTACTTTTCTTATTGAGGCAGAGTGTGTGTGGTATAGTGGAAAGAGAACTGAGATTGAAATCTAGAAGATCAGAATTCAACATACACTCTAATACTTTCTAGTTGTGCGACCATAGCCAGGTCATTTGACCTAAGTTTACAAAGGAGGTTAATAATGTTTGTAGAGCCCATCTCAAAGGACTGTTATGAAACTTTAATAACACCATATACAACCTACTATGGCAACCTTTAAGAGCCATATTAACATCAGTTACTTTTTTTTTTCATGATAATTAATGGTACAAGGGGCTCTTGTATGCTCTGAATGATACTTAATCTGCCTTCCCCTCCCACTGATGAGTTGCTTAGTCAGTGCTAGGCCTTCCAAAAAGTGGATGGGAAAAGGAGATCTTCCTGCTCTTCCTTATCCCCTTCGTTGTTCTCATTTAAAAAAAATATTTATTTATTTTCATCCATTTGCACATACATATTTCCAATGAACAAAATTTCCCTCCACCTTCCCTTCCCACACCCTCCTCCCCTCAGCAGGGAACAGTCAGTTTAATTGGCATTTTGCATACATATTGTATTAAACATGTTTATAAATTAGTAATTTTTGACATGAGCAATTAGGATTAAGGGAAAGGGATACATAAGAGATAGTTTTTATAAAGTGTGCATAAGATTCTGAAGGGTTGTTTTCTTTTTTTTCTGTGCATTTTGTTTGTTTTTCTTCTCTCTGGATGTGGATACTACAATCCATAGCCAGTCTAATACAGTTGTCCTAGCTCTCTGGACTGCCGAGAGAAGCTGTTTCCATCAAAGTTGTTCATCTCATAATATTGTTGTTGATGTGCACATCATTCTCTTGGTTCTACTCCCTTCACACAGTATCAGATTCCGTAAGTCATTCTCTGCTTCTCTAGAGTCCAACCCTCTATGGTTTATTATAGAACAATAGTATTCCATAGTATTCATGTGCTATAACTTGTTTAGTCATTCCCTAATTGATGGGCATCTCCTCCATTTACAATTCTTTGACACTACAAAATGAGCTGCTATGAATATTTTGGAATATGTAGGACTTTTCCCATTTTTTATAGGTGATTCTTCTTCATCAGTACATTGGAAAGCCACATGTTCTAACAAATGGATTCCTCCCTCTCCTCCTCCATATTGGAACTTCATTAACTAACTTTCAATGTGATTAATAATTTATAGATGATTTCTAGAGATTAGATCGTTTTCCAATGTATTGGAATAACCGTTTGGTTTGGTTTTACTTCACTTCCTCCAACAAACTTCAAACATTTTAAAGCTTGGTCTTAGATCTTTTTGATTAATTAATTAAAATATATTCTCATCTAGTCAAGGTATCAGAGCTAAATGGAATGAGTTTGATATTAACTTCACCTTTACCCTTGTTATTATTTCCAAGAGAACGACAAAAGAGGGGAAAAAAAAAACATTCTCTGCCCTCCCAGAACTTGTAATCTATGAGGAAGAGATAATACAGCATACAAAGACATATTGCAATTCAGAAACAATATGAGATGATCTGGAAAGATCGTGGTAGAACTGTTCATCTGTTATATATGAGATGATAACATTTCAGAAAGAGGTAGTCTCCTTTTGGAGAAAATAGAAAGGGAAAAGATCACCATCATCTTCAATCTCCTTCTCATCATATTTCATCATTTGGTTTATATCTGCTTTTTCAAACATATTCACTATTCCTTGTGTTCAGGTACTTTTTTGGCATGGTAAGACTGGCCTTCTTGCTGTTCCTCACACATTAAATGTCTTATCATCTCTTTGTCTTTCTACAGGTCCATGACCAGAAGGTGCTCTCTCCCCATCTTTTTAGTTTATATATACTAATATGTGTACATGAGGTCTCCCCTGATAAATTGAAAGTTCCTTGATCAGGGACTGTTCTTTGCTTTCTCTGCAGACCATAGTATAGTATTTGAACCAAAGCAGATATTTAATAAATACTTACCGATTAAATGAATGATAGATCATCATGGAGATAATGGGTACAGTAGGCTTCATTGATAAAATACTTTATGATTTACAAGTCTTTTCATATACATCATTGCATTTAATCCTTACAGAGTCTTATTGAAATCTCTAAATCATTATTTTCCATATTGTACAGATGAGAAAAACTGAAGCTCAGAAATATCTAATCCTGGTAGACTCAGGATTAGAATTATTTCTAGTCAAGAGAATAGATAGATTTGAATCAAGATCAATTCACAATATTATATTTGTGATAAATCAATTATGTCTGAGTTCATTTTAGAAATGGCAGTTTACATAAAATATAAATTCAAGTATTTATTTCCTGAATATACAGTCAATGGAGACTGAAAAATATAATTATAAGGTAAATTTACTTGAACCCAAGACATCTAATTCCAAATTAATTGTTTATACCACACCATCTGCTGATCCTAGCATAGGAAAGAATATTAAAATGGAATAGAGCAGAATAATTTAGCATCACATAATATGGTACACAAACTATTTGGACATTGTATGCAATTATATTAGTTTGAATAATTGATCATTGACTATTCTTGGTACATTTACATTGTTTTGGTCCAGAAGAAAATTGAGACCTCAGCTGGAAATAAAAGCAATAAGCAAGACAGAAAAAAAAAATCAAAAACCCGAGTGAGCCATTAAATATATTTTTTTATGCTACTCATCTTTCTTTCCTAACCTCTATTACTATAGTTGAACTGAAACCTGAAATCATTTAAATTTCTTCCTACAATATAGTTAAAACCTTGAACAAATCTCTCTAGCAAATATTCAGAATTTCCATGTCTGGAGAGTCACTTAATACTGACAAATATGCTCTATTAGGCCCTATCTTAATTGGTACTTGAACTCTTTGCCTTAAGCTCTATTTGGCTTCCATAATCCTGCCTGTTTCACCCACTGACACTGCCAAGTCCTATATAACTCTCTTTGCCTTGTATGCATTTCACTTGATTCTGTTTTGGCTCCTTTTGCCTTTTTCCCCTGGGTTCTTGGTTGAGTCATTTGGCTATCTATACCCAGGGTGAAAACAGTAATTTGTTTACCATTCATTGCAAATGAATTAGGAGAAACACGCAGGCTACCACAATGGAACTCTGCACTCTATAATGAAATGGTATACGGTTTCAGCCATCAAAAAGCCCATCTAGCTCAGAAAAACCCACCCTACTTATTACATAAGAGTTAGATTTGGGGTAACCTAGAGGCTTTCTGACAGTGGATGCCATAGTTAACCCACAACTCAGACTCATAAATGGCCACTGACCTCTTTGTCCTAGGTGAGTAGTAAATGATGCAGGATAAAGAAAAGAGGACTTTCATTCTTGTTACTGTCTAGGTCCCTCCAGCTATAAATGGTTTATACACATGTCCAATGATGCTATAGGTCATCCAGTCTTCATTACAACCCGAATGATTATTCTCTATTCTTTTCCTTTGTCTTCAAGACCTCCTTTGTCTTTCCCATGAAGGGGCAGTTAGTCTATTCATGATAAGCCAGGACGTGCCCTTTTCTTCAGTGAGACTGAATGACTGTGATCTGCATCCTTCTTTTTTCACGCCTTGCTAGAAAAGCATCCATCATGGTCTCCTTTATCTGTTGCAACATATTTACACCCCTGTGTACACCGAGTTGATTGGTACCTTGCCAAACGGTTCAGGCTGCACTTGGCCCCAACCTGCAGTGTCTGGTTGTGTGGTGAAATATCAAACTAAAAAAGTGAAAAGCATATGGTAAGAGTGTTAGGAAGACAGTGCACACAATATAAAAACAGATGCCAAGAAAATGCTCTTTAGTTTGTGTCATCCTAACAATCAATTAGGTGGTCAATTCAACTGATTCAGGACACAGTGGAGGGAAGATGATTAGGGGATTGACAGAACATAAATATTATTTCAATCACTTGGTTTTGTTGAGTGAAGACAAGTCTATATCTCCCACCATAAAATTTGTTGGTTGACTGATTTGATATTCAAGTCCCTTGGGGAAAAAAATCACCTCATTAGTCAACAACCTTTCAGATGGATCAGATCAATCAGAAAAATCAAACATGTTTGTGAAAGTAGATGTAAGTCCAAACCTGTTAGGTCCAAAAACAATAGGTAGAAACATTCAATTCCTGTTTCTTCAGATAGCAATAAAATTTTCAAGAAAGATGTCATTAGAGAGATGCTGTTGTCATAGTTCACTCTTCATTTTCAAAGGGATCAATGACATCATGGGGTGAGGTTTTAACTTGTGTTTGAATTGGATCTAAGTGAAGCAGAGCTTCCCAGCATTGTCAGTCTCTTTCTTTCTTCCATAGTCCAGTGTCAGGACAAAAGTCAAGATGAATATCGCTTAGGATTCAATGAATGTCCTTGACTTCCTCAATGCCTGACCAAGCTGTAAGCACTCCACAACTCTTCCTTCAGGCTTTTGGGACAAATTATTCTCATTCACCCTTTCTTCCAGGGGAAATCTTCACAGGGGATTAGAAAGCCCCCCTATCTTGTCTCAATGGGTTTGAGACCTTTCAGTTACCTCAACCTAAAAAAGGTTTTACTAGAATGTGATTTCTGCACAGCAACAGCTTCATGGAGTCCTAGGTGAGAGTTGGGTGAGGGTAGATGCCAAAAAAGGGATGGGGAGCCTCCCTCCTGTTCCCTTCCACCCCCACATTGGAGAGATAGAATGATGGCAAGGTAGCAAGAGAGCTAGGATTGGAATCAGGGTGTCTAGTGTTAGATTCCTAACTCAAAATTCTCTTGTTTTGTGACCTTGGGTAAATATCTCAACTTCTCTGAACCTGTTTCCTTATCCGTAAAGTAAGAATGATAATGAGAATGGCTCTTAACTCAAAAGGTTTGTGTCAGAAGTAAGTGAAATATGAAAATAAAAGATTTTCACAGACTCTAATGAATCATATTAAATGACATCACACAGTGACTGGCACAGGGTATTTGTTAAATAAATACTTATAAATACTTCCCCCTATATAAATTTAAACTAATATTATTTCAAAAAAACAGAAGTTCTACTTTTCCACAACATTTAAAAACAGGTGACTAAAACACTCATATTTCTCCTGGACATTTGTCATAGCTCCAGACCAATACCATTAATATTCTCTTATTTCTGAAGTAGAATCAGGAAGCTTTGCCAAATACCACTTTGTTAGTTGTGTTTGCACATGTAAGTATAGAAATACAGATATTATTCAGTGCTTCAGTACAGAAAATGGGTACAATAAACCTCAGTATGCTAGAATGACTTCACCCACAAGTGAAGATAAATTTGAATCTGTCAAATTATCACATGTAGCCTACAATGAGTCTCTTGTGTGGGACTATATTTATTTAGCTCAAGCCCATTTTGCACTCTGAGTTCAATAACATTTATAATACATACCTTCCATATGCAACAATAATTTAATGGAATCTTGTTCTTTGCTTGAAAAGCAAGAGAAATATCAGGAGGTGTTTATGGCAAGCTAAACAATTACTTTCTAAAATGATTTTAATGCAGCCAAGATTCAAGAGTCATCATTTCAGCAGAGTGAGATTTATTAAGACTTCACTTTGAAGCAATAAACTGTACTGCTTTGATGGTGCATTGCTTTCTCTTGAGTGTCAATTAATGTTTGGAGAGATTTTACTTTGTTTTATAGAATTTAAAAGATGCTATTCCACTCTGAATTTCATGTAAAGAAATTAATAATGTATAATAGTTCCCCTTTTCTGCTTTTTTTGAGTCAGGGTAGGGAGGTAGGAAAAGGAGAGTAGGAGAGTCTAAGATCTGTGAATTCCTACAAAAATTTTTATCGATGTATAAGGAACGAGGCTACAACTTAGAATCTTAGAAAATTGCTTATAATAGTTTCAACTACTTGTCTATGGACACAGACCTGTTTGTATCACAGTGGGGCTTGAACTTAACCTTTCCTGACTCCAAATAGGAACTCATTATACCATAATGTGTCTTATTGGTTGCTTACCAATATAAGAGCATATAGTTCATCGCAGTTACTAAGCTATTAGCATTAAATGGTCAGAATTACCAACTTATTAACAATAGCAAAAAGACCTTCAAAGGGGAGAGGGAGTTGAAGTAATTTTGGTTTTTGTTATTAAAATAAATAAAAAAACAGAAATGAAGCTTTTAAGTTATATAGAGGCAGCAAGTTACAATACAAAGTGTCATTCACAAAGGTCATCTGGATTCATGTCCCACTTCTAACACTTTCGGCATGACCTTGATCAACTCAATTACCCTATCTTTACCTCAGTTTCCTCATGTACACAGCAAGGGGTTTGGACTAGATGACTTCTTGTGTTTCTTTACATCTCAAAATTGAAGAATTTTATCTATCACTCCAGATATTAATGTCCAAATATTTGCCTTGGCTGTATTTAGACAGAAGAAATTTTTGTTCATTCATCCATATGACAAATATTCACTGAATTCATAATGTGTGTAAAGCACTATGTTTGACCTTAGTTGCATATAAAAATTGTACAAGATTACTTTATAGATATATGACATTCTTTAGGAGTTATTGATGGTCAGTTAAAAGGTTGTTCTTTTTCTTAGTAAGGAAATAACTAGATCTTAAATGCAGTGCGTGTACAAGGTACATATATGCACTCACACAGATTTGTTATAATAGAATGATAATTTATGATAATTTCCAGTTGTTATTACCTGACACTTAGAATAGCATGACAATTTAGGGGTATGTCATGGCACCTGAGGAAAGGAAGCGATTTAAAGAATATCACAATGTTGTCTTCATTTTGCTAATTTTGGTTTCTTTTTTCATTTTTCCCCCTTAAGAACATATTATCACATTCAGGAACCCCCCCCACAAAAGTCATCTTTACAAATCAACAAAGAGCACATTTTATTATTATTTTTCAAAGCTGGCATTCTTTTTTTTTCACCCCAACCCACCCACACATTTTTTTTCACAATGAAATCCAGTTAGCAAGAAAAAAGCAAACAGAACATAACAGGTCAACTTAGAAAAAGAAAAACATTGAAGTGTTGCTACACAGAACAATGCGAGTGATTATTAGCTTAATCATAACTTCAGGGAAAAGCAATAAGAACAAATGTGTCTGTAAAAATAAAAAGACACTTGGAATCTAGAAATGAGAAAGTCTTCTTTCCTTCCTAAGCCATATGTGATTTTCTGTTTGGTTGGTGATTTATACAACTCAGCTAAATAGGCCTGGGCTCCCAACAGATTCTTTCCAAAGTGCTTGGGTGCAATCTTCTGTATTTTCACAAGTGTTCTTGGATAGCATTGCATTTCCCAGAAAGCTCTGCTCTCAGGAACAGCAAAGTTATAGCATCAGGAGGCATGGAAGGACAGATGCCAAGATGTCATTCACAGAATATAGTCTTGCTATCTCAAATAAAATCATGTATGGAAAAAAAGTGTATGGAAACAAATCATGTGCTTTAGTGGAAGGCCTTAATACACATATACACTCACATATAATTATATAGATGTATGTGTATATATATATATACATATATATATGTATATATATATACATTCATGTTTATATGAATATATACACATATCTCTCATCTCTTTATCCATCTATCTATTCATCTATGTATCTATCTATCTATATCCACCTATCTATAGATATTGTGAGGGTGTTGTCAAGGTGTAAATTTAAGTCATTTGATTTTAATATTGTAAAAGTTTATTAAGATTTTCAGGACCTACTACATTTATCCCTGTTTCTCTGGAGTTTCAGTTTGAGATATTTCATAAATGTAGTGTATGTATACAGGACTTCTGATTCTTTCCCTTTAAAGAAATCCCACTATGGAAATTTCTTCTACCAATGATGACCAATAACTGTTCTACATTTTATAATTTTTTTTAGGTTTTTGCAAGGCAAACCGGGTTAAGTGGCTTGCCCAAGGCCATACAACTAGGTAATTATTAAGTGTCTGAGACCGGATTTGAACCCAGGTACTCCTGACTCCAGGGCTGGTGCTTTATCCACTACGCCACCTAGCCACCCCATACATTTTACAATCTTAAGAGAGCTACCTTGGACCCAGAAAGATCAATTGAGATGTTAATGGTCACACAGCCAATATATGTCAAAGCCAGTACTTATCTTCTTATTTAAGCATATTTTGCACAGTTTGGATCTTCTTGTGATTTCATTCAAACTTCCATTGAGAAAGTTCCCTCCATCTGTTCTGAAATCACTAAAGAGCTGTTTGTGACTTGCTCATGGTTACATGTGCCAGGAGGCACTGTAGTGGATCATTTATTATGTGGGGAAACATATCCTGACTATCCCTCCAACTAAAGCTAAGGAAATACTATAACTTATCTAGACTTTAAGTTAAGGTCTTTGGGAGGAGATTATCATTTCCTTCTGTGGACTTAGATGTAAATTCTCTCATTTCTGTTAACTTATAAGCAAAACTATTTATATTAGAGTTAGCTGTTAGATTATCAGTTAGACTTAGTTGTCTGTTACATAGCATCTCTTAGTTGAAGAGGTTTGGGAGCTTGATGCTAATTTCTTGAGGGCTGATGATGTCAGATATGGAAGTTCTCAGATCATCTTGGTGGAAACATTGAGTCAGAAGAATAAGAAATTCCTTAAGTATACATAGGTCTTTGGTTTCAGGCAATGGCATGAGAGGAACAAAAGAAATAGTATCCCAAATAGAGCTGGGGAGATTTGGTTTCAGATCTTACTACTGACATTTACTTTATGTGTGACCTTGGGCAAATCTCTGACCTTTTCTGTGGTTTCCTGTATAGTTTCCTCATCTGTAAAATGGTGATGGGGGTAAAACTGGAAGACCTCTAGGATTCCATATGATTCTAAGGTTTATAACTTAAAGGATTTAAGGATAACTCATTACTCCCAGGTTTCTTAGCATATAAAACTCTAAAGTCACCTTGAGCCATACATATGTTTTATAAATTTGAGGAAAAAAACTCAGGAAATTCTATGAGCTTTTCTCAGGAGAAAATGTATATTTTTTTTAATAATTGGTCAAATATATAGTGATGCCTAAAACCACTGATGGGGATGAATAAAAGATGTGATAGTTTCAGGTAAGTATAATTGTCAGATTCAACTTTTCACTTCGTGAAAGAGGCTAAATGTATTGTTAAGGATTTAATCTAGTTTTAATGAACTGAACTGGGGGTGGAGACAAGTGGTGGCATGAAGGCAGGAATTCCTGGAAACTCGTTCCCCCCAAAACTCCAAAAGCCATCAAATTATGACTCTATCCAAAATTTAGAGGGGCAGAACCCACAGAAAGACAGGGTGATACAATTTCCCAGTCCAAGACAACTTAGAAGTTCCAACAGGAAAGGTCTGTTTCACTGGGAGTGGAGCTTGGAAAGAACTGCAGTGCAGTCACAGCAACAGAACAGCACAGCCAGGTTGGGGGCCTGGGTCTGTGGCGGGGGGGGGGGGGCAGATTCCATATTTCTTGCCCCAGGGATCAGTGGGGACAGGTGGAAGGGGTGGTGAGATAACTCTGTTGCACCAGAGTGTGTGCAGAGTGGAACTCTGTTCAGAGCAGCCCTGGAGTGAAAACCTTTAGCAAGAGTTGGCAGAGTCACCCAGGATGTCCAGAGTTCTCAGCCCATAAATGATAAGGGGATCAGGGGAGACGGCAGAGGTCTTCTGCTCTCCCTGGGGCAGGACTCTGCTGTTTGCCCATACTCAGATCCAGGCTGCAGTCTGGGCCCCCACAACACCAGCATAGCTGAGCAAGGACCCTCCTCACAGTTCCAGAGAAAAGGGGAAGGCCTGAACACAGGCAAGAGAGCAGTCAGAGCCTCTCATAAGACCTTGGAGAAATTAAGGTCCTTGTGGGTTGTTCGAAACCCCCCACCAAAGCCTTGGAAGTACAGTAAATCACTCATAGGCTGAGGAAATGAGCAAATGACAGAAAAAGAAGAATCTGATCATAGAAAATTACTTTGGTCCTATGAAGGATCAAAATACATACTCAGATGATGATAAAAGTGAAGCTTTTGTATCCAAAACCTCCAAGAGAAATAGAAAATGGGCTCAGGCCATGGATGAGCTCAAAAAAGACTTGGAAAACAATTAAGGAAGATAGAGGAAAGATTGGAAGGAGAAATGAGAGCAATGCAGATAAATCACGAAAACTAAGTAAGCAGCTTGGTGAAAGAAATACAAAAAAAAAGAAATACTGAAGAAAATAACATTAAAAACCACTTTAGGCCAAATAGGAAAAGCAACACAAAAGACAAATGCAGAGAAGAATGCCTTAAAACATCAGAATTGGCTGGAAAATGAGATAAAAAACTCTCTGAAGAAAATAGCTCCTTCAAATGCAGAATGGAACCAAAGGAAGCAGATGACTTTGTGAGAACTCAGGAAGAAATAAAACTATATAAAAAAAAAACAACAGAAGAAAATGTGAAGTATTTCAATGCAAAAACAATTGACCTTCAACACAAATCAAGAAGAGATAATTTGAAAATTATTGGGATACCTGAAAGACACTGTCAGGAAAAGAGCCTAGATTTCATTTTTCAAGAAATAACACATCTAAATTGCCCTGAAATCCTAGGAAAAGAGGATAAAAATAGAAATTGAGGGAATTTCCCAATCACCTCCTGAAAGAGAACACAAAAGAAAAATTTCCAGGGATATTATAGACAAACTCCAAAACTCCCAAGTCAAAGAGAAAATACCAAAAGCTTCCAGAAACAAGCAATTCTACTACTGCAGCTCTATAGTCAGGATTACACAGGTTCTGGCAACAATCTTCATCAAGGCCCATAGGGCTTGGAATATGATAATCCAGAAGGCAAAAGATCTTGGTTTACAACCAATAATCAACATCCTCTTTTTTATTAAGGTTTTTGTAAGGCGAATGGGGTTAAGTGGCTTACCCAAGGCCACACAGCTAGGTAATTATTAAGTGTCTAAGTCCAGATTTGAACTCAGGTACTCCTGACTCCAGGGCCAGTGCTCTATCAACTGCACCACCTAGCTGCCCCTGAACATCCTCTTTCAGGAGAAAAGAAAGATATTCAATGAAACAGGGGCCTTTCAATCTTTCCTATTGATACATCCATAGCTGAACAGAAAGTTTGATCTCCAGGTACAGGACTTGGGGAACAATAGAGAGGGTGAATGAGAAGGACTAACTTTGAGGAACTTAATGATGTTGAACTGTTTGTATTCTTGCATGGGAAGAAGATGCTGATAACTCCTTTGAAGTTTCTCATTCATAAGAGCAGTTAGAAGGAGCATATATAGATAAAGCACAGGAAGGAGCTGAATATAATGGTATAATATAGTAAAAAGATGGAGTCAATGGGTGATAAAGGAAAGTACTGGGAGGAACAGAAAGGAGAGGAAGAAGGGGCTAAGATATCTCACATAAGAGTCAAGAAAAAGCTTTTAAAATGGAGTGGAATGGTGGAAGGTGAGGGGGAATGAGTGAGTCTTCATTCTCATCAGAAATGGCTCAGAGAGGAAATAACATGAGCACTTAATAGGGTATAGAAATCTTTCTTATCCTGGAGAAAAATGAGAGGAAAGGGATGGGATAAGGGGGAATGGGGGGAGGGAAGGGGGGAATAGATGATAGAAGAGAGGGAAGATCATGGGAGAGGGCACTCATATACAACATACTTCTGAGCAGGGACAGGGTGAAAGGAGAGAGAGAAAATGGAATAGATGAGAGTGGGGAGGAATAGAGTGGAGGGAAGTACAGCTAGTGATAGCAACTGTGGGAAAGAATATTGAAGCAACTTCTCTGGTGGCTATGATGGTGAAGGCAACTCATTCCAGGGACATAGCCATTGGAATCTGAACACAGACTGAAGTGTATTTCTCTCTCTCTCTCTCTCTCTCTCTCTCTCTCTCTCTCTCTCTCTCTCTCTCTCTGCATATATATATATACTTGAGGTTTCTAATCTTTTTTTGGAGGGGTGAAGGGTTTATGATTACTCTCACAACAAGAATATTGCAATAATATAAAATAAACAAAAAATGAACTGAACCCCACTTTGAAGGAAAATGAATTTAATTTCAAAATAAATATATTCTTTCATGATGATAAACATGAAAAAATAGAATCATATTTTAGATGCCAATTTTGGTGATTGGGCAATTGGTAAAATAAATAATCATGTTTTCTATAAGTTAAGATTTCGAAGTATAATAAAGCAACCCAGGAGAGCAGTGTGAAGAAATTTCTAATATAAATGTGCATTTTGGATACTTCCTTAAAAGATTATGGGATATGATCTAATCCCTAGTATTCCCTGACTGGCATTGTAGTTAGAGATCATGAATTTGAATCCCTACTCTCTCCTTTACTACTTGTGGTATCTTAGGTGAGGCACTATACCATCTGGACCTCAGTTATCTCCATGAACTCCAAGGTCTATAAAGATCTAAAGGAACTTTTCCAGGTTTAAATTTATGATTCTGTGATATAGGAAGTGGGGTTAAGGGTAAATAAAAACTAAACTACAAAGTAAATTATATTTCTAAAAACTACCCAGGGAAGCTTCTTCAGGAATAGTTCCCAAAGCCTTTGTCCCAAGTCTACTAAGGAGCACTCTGGACATCTCCATCAAGTTCATTATATACAAGACTTGGAAGGGCTATTTTAGCAGGTACAAATTTCCAAATGACTCACAGATTCGAATGACCTTTGTGATGACAGCAACATCATAAGAGGCCTTCCCTAGGCAGTTGAAACTAGTTTTTCCTTAAAAAAGTATTGAAACTATCCCAAAAGACTTAATTGGCACAGGCATGTGCTAGACAAATCACATTATTCATAAGCACTTTAGCCACGATCTTTCCTTAGACTTGAATGCAGACATCTTAAAATGCTCAGCATTGCCAAATGATTCAATATCATAAATGCATATGGTTTATCAGTGGAAATAGAATTAATTGTCAATAATTCAATCAATAATCATTTCTTAAATGCCTAGATGCATTACTTTCTGCTTTGCCCCATAACCTAGGGACCCATGAGGCCTTTCCATCTAACTTGTAGCTGAAACCCATATATGTTGCATGTTCCTCTATGAAAATGAGTTCCTTGAGAGCAAGAACTATCTTGCTTGCCTATTTATATTCCCAGGGCTTTGCACAGTGCTTTATATACATGGTTAGCACTTAATGCTTTCTTTTAATGACACATTTATAATTTTCTCAAGCTTCAAACCACACATGAGCAATGGCAGCATAGAAAAACAGTACTCCACTGCATCAACTATATCCTTAATGAATATCTCTGAATGAACTTCTCCTGCAATGGCTAAGTTAACCTCTCAGCTGTGAGATGCACCGTGAATGTCTCATTACATTACAATCTCAGTCCTAAACCACTAGTCTGGCCAGGTCAGCTCTTGCCTTTTTCAACCTCCTGGCATAGTTTAAAATGGACTTGAGGCCGGTTACACAGAAATCACACAATAGTAAAAGCCAACAAGGCTACTCAATGTCAGACATAACCACAAGACCATGTGCATCCTAGGAATAGACTAGACTTATGGGAAATTACCTTTTCAGAGTATGATGGTTTTGATTTTGACATACAAGTTTTTCAATGAGTACTTATAAAAAGATGAACAGAATTCCCTATTTATATTAACAAAATTATCGATAAAACATGATTATGGCATGCAAGATTCCATATGTTTATGTGTTTTGAGGTACTTTAATAAAATACTTTAAATAATCCAAGCTTGACAGAAGGAATTTTTGTGTTTTCATTATTTTTTGGAATAAATAGCAAATCCTTCAAGAAAAACAAACAGAATAGTTTATATTTTACTCTAATCTCTGTAGGTCATTCTTCAGTGTGCATTTTCCAGCATTTCTATGATAGAGATATACTTCCAGATGGAGGTTCAGAACTGCTAATGTTCAACATATAAAATGTCTGATAGTTAATAATCTGATAGTTATCTTGAGGTTCCATTGGAAAATAAAGTATTCCAAAAAAATCATATCAAGGAACTTGTAGTCATTAAATCAAAAATGTATTCATGTATCATGTGGGTGTTTTGTTCACATTTAGTATTAACCAAATGCTCAGGTTAATGTTTGTCATTAACCTGTGGTTAAACATTAAGTATAATATATATGATATGCAAACATAATAGTTTCCTCATTTATTCAAACCCATGGTAGATTAAGTGATGAAATGCAATTAGTTTTGTAATGATGCTGATTATTAGAAATAGTTATTGGTCCTTGGAGTTTTCTGTAACTGAAAACTTTTCTTTTCAAGTTGATATCCTGACAAAAATTGTTGAGTGGATATCTAAAGTTAAATTTGTTTATCAGTAGATCCTTAAATGATTCTCAGTTCAATCCTTAAAAGCCTAGCCTAGGCCATCAAAACATCTGTACTCTTAGGAATTTATTTTCTTTAATTGGACTTAAAATGAAAATGCATTATGCTGGAGGTCATATCACATATGGAACAATCATTCAGTCTAAGCAGCTGAAAGTTGTCCCTTCAGAAATACAATGCTAAAGATTCTATCATAATGACATATACAATATTAAATTCAAACAAAATCAAACAAATTTGCAATTGAGGAATCAGTCATGTTTCATTAGAGTGAGAATATAAATTCTCTGGATGAGGCAACTAATATGTTTAACTGACTCTATCCATTTTTCAGCAGGCCATAGACAACATACACCACAGAGCAGGTTTGTTTAAAATGACCTCTTGCAGAGAATCTACTTTGTCTTAATGACATGGAAGAGTATTCTCCTAACAAAAGAAAAAAAACTACAAAATCTACTTTAAAGCATTAAATTATTTTATGCCTCAGTATTATGTTCTTATAATAATCTATCTCTTGCCTAGGGTTAGATAGAGGGAACAATTAGGAAGGAAAAAGTCTATGTGAATAGATAATGATAAAGGTCAGTCAGTGTCTTTTTAGCTTATTCTTTAGAACAGTATGGGTTTATGTACACTCAAAATCAAACACATTGCACAAGTTTAAATAGAATAAGGCATACTTCTCAAATGGTTAGAAATATCTCATGTGAAGGCATATAAAACCTATCTAGAGGTAAGGCAAAATGAAAGGTAATATGTATATAATTGGACCACAGATTTAAAACTGCAATGCATTTTAGAGTTCATCTCGACCAAACTTTCATTTTATGGGTGAGGAAACTGAGACCCAAAGAGATTAATTGACTTGCCCAAGGTCACAAAAATTTCCTGAAATAAAGATCTAACATCCTAAAACCAATGGTGATGTTGCTCATTCATTCTAGCAATCCTTTGTGATTCCTTTTGGGGTTTCCAAGGAAGAGATTTTACAGTAGCTTCCCTTTTCCTTCTCCAGATCATTTTACAGATAAGGAAACTGAAGGTTAAGTGACTAGGACATGTCTGAGTGCATATTTAAACTCAGGAAATGAGGATTTTTGCCACTATGCTTCCTAGGTTGCCCCTTGTGCAACTTGCCATATGATTATGAGCCCTGGGACTCTACAGTTTCCAGAGAATTAAAATTGAGTATCTTTGAGATTCTATTGACTCAAAATGACTCAAGGTATTTTCCCTATACATATTTTTGCTTTTTAACAAGATTTTTTCAAAGATAAAATCCATTCAAAGGCATAAATTGCAAGTGAGTTTTAGGTATTGTATATATCAATGAGGATATTTTGGTGACAATTTTTCTGAATATATTTCTTTTTTTTAATCTAGTTTTAAAAGGCTTTTCCAGCAATAAATATTTTCTCCTAAAATGTGCTTTTTTACAACCTTCTCTTTGCTAGACAAACTTACAAACAAGGGGCAGCTGGGTGGGGCAGTGGATAGAGCACCAGTCCTGGAGTCAGGAGGACCTGAGTTGAAATGTGACTCAGATAATTAATAATCACTTAGCAGTGTGATCTTGAGCAAATCACTTATCCCCATTGCCTTGCAAAAAAAAAAAAACAAAACTTGTAAACAAAACTTAAAACAAATCCCTCAATATATATCCACATAAAATAGAAAAAAAAATTCTCACATTAGCCATTAGTGGTATAACTTTTTTATTCTAAGTTCTTTTTTTCTTCATCAGGAGGTGAGTGGCATGTTTCACTTTCAAACTTTTGTAGTAGTGATTTATGCTTGCCATTGATCAATGTTTTAAAATTTTTCAAATTTGGTTTCTCTATAGTATTATTGCCATATAAATTTATCCTCCTAGGTCTGTTTACTTTGCTCAGCATGAATTCATAAAAGTCTTTCTAGTTTCTTCTGAAATTGTCCATTATATTGTTTCTTATGGAGCAATGATATTCTAATACAATGCTATATCAAAAATTATTTAGACATTTAATGAGAATTATTACAAATATTTCTGTATTCATAGAGAAGATATGAGTCTAGTAGTAGTGAAGTTAGATCAAAGGGGATGTACTGTATATAGTTTGGTAATTTGGAGGGTATCATTCCAAATTGATTTTCTGAGTAATTGAATCAATTCACAACTCAACCTATAATTCACCAATATACCCATTTTTTCCAGAGCTCCTCTCCTTTTTTGTCATTTTGTCAATCTTATAATATATTATTATGTGTATATTTATTAGAGAGTAACCTCAAAATTATCCTACTTTGAATTTTTCTAATCAGTAGTAATTTAGAATATTTTTTCATGTGCTGGTTGATAATTTAGATTTCTAACCCATGAAATCTGGTTGTTTATATTTTTATTTGTTTTGTTTGGAATGAAATTTAATCTTGTTAATTTGAATCAGTTCATTATATATATTGAAAATGAGACTTTTTATCAAAGAAAATTATTGCAAAAAATTTCCCCCAATTATTTTTCTCTTATACTTTTTAGACTAGATTTGCTAGTGTGAAAACTTTTTACATTTTATATTATCAAAGTTGTTCATTTTTCCTTGTGTGAGCTAGTCTATCACTTGTTTAGTTGTGAGCTCTTCCTCTATATATCAGAAAAAATTTCTTCCTTTATCCACTAATAAGCTTTCAGGGTAACTTTTCATGTCTGAACCACAGAAGTGTGCGAGGGTTAAAGCAGATTGTTAAATTTTCAGAGTGAGCTTTGGAAATCAGCAAACACTATGAACCACAGGTTGATTTTTTTGTTCTGCTGATCATATTGACTGTGCAAATAAAATATAAAAGTGTGTCAAGGATACATTTTCACCCCAGAAAGCCAGTTGAATATTTACCAGGGCACTCCTAAAGTCATGTTTCTTGAGTAATTTGCATTGCAATACCCATGTGTAAGACTGGATTTAGCAAATAACATTCAAAAGATCCTTGAAAGAGAAGAAATACAAAATTTATTCTACAATGCAACTTCATTGTTTTTCATTTCCTAACAATTCAAACTTTTTCTTTTTTAATTTTCACAGTAGTCCCATTTTACAGATGATCAGATGAATACAGTGAGTTAATTTAACCATGGTTCTATTGCTAACTAGTGGTAGCACTATAATTATTATTCAAGTCCTTTGATTCTTAGTTAAGGATTTTTCCCATTATAGTCATAATCTGTGATTTTTGCACATTCTTATTTCAAAAGCCTGCTGAATATGTCTATTTGGATCTCAAATTAATACCTCAAACTCAACAGGTTCCCAAACTTACCATCTTTGCCTTTAAAACTGCCCCTCCTCTAAATACCACAATTTCTACTGATAGAAATACAATTGTGCTAGTCCTGCAAGCTTGAAACATTGGAATTATTTTTGATCTCCATTTTCACCGACCAGATCTTTCTAAAAAAATTTTATTGCTATTTCTTTTTGACATTCATTAATTTAAAATTTTAAGTTCAAAATTTTCTCCCTCCTTGATACCCCTTCCTCACTAATTGAGAAGGGAAGAAATGTGACATCAATTATACATATGAAATACTGCAAAACATTTTAACATTGTTGGAAAAATGCAAAAGGAGAGAAAAAAATTATGCTTTAACTTGCATTCAGACTTCATCAATTACATTTCTGGAGGTGGATAGCCTTTTTCATTATAAGTGCTTTGGAATTGTCTTGGATCATTATTTTCTTCAGGATAGTTGTCATCCACAGTTGTTCATTGTGTAATTTGCCATTATTGTGTACAATGTTCTCTGATTTGATTCATTTCATATTGCATTGAGTCCAATAAGTCTTCTTAGGTTTCTCTGAAATCAACTGGTTTGTCATCTCTTATAGCATAATAATATTGCCTCACAATCATATACCACAATTTTAACCATTTCCCAATTGATAGATAGCCCCTCAATGTCCAATTCGTTGCTGCCACAAAAAGACCTGCTATAAATAATTTTGTACATAAGTACCTTCCCCTTTTCTTTAATCTCTTCTTCAGACCAAGTAATAGTAGTAGTCTTGCTGGGACAGTAGCTCTTTGTGCATAATTCCAAAATGTTCTATAAAATGGTTGGCCTAGTTCACAACTCCATCAACAATTCATTAATGTCCCAAATTTTCCACATCTCCAAAATTTGTCATTTTTCTTTTCTATTATGTTAGACAATCTGAAAAGTATGAGATGAAACCTGAGTGGTTTTAATTTGCATTTTGCTAATCAATAATGATTGAGAGCATTTTTTCATACAATTATATATAGCTTTGATTTCTTCAGAAAGCTACCTCTTCATTTATTTATATTTTTAATAAATATCCCTAGATATTTGAAAAAATGAGACTTTTATCAAAGTAGTATGTTGTTACTCCTCTACTCCCTGTCAAATTTAAGCTTTCCTTCTCATTTTGGCTGCATTGGTTTTGTTTGCACAAAAAGTTTTAATTTCAAGTAATCAAAATTATCCAGTTTACTACCCATAATATTCTCCATCTCTTCTTTAAACAGATCACAATTTTCTTCCTTAACTGGACCTAACAGGTAAAATTTTCCTTACTTTCTTAATTTTCTTATAATATCACACTTTGTGTTTAAATTTTATATGAAGTTAAAGCTTATCTTGTTATATACAGTGTAAGATTTTTGTCTCTGTTATTTATGGCTTTTTCAATTTCTTTTCTAAACTAAGCATTCTATTTCCTCTCCTGTTAATCTGGGCAATTTATATTTTTATTAATATTCATTTATTTCACTTAGATTGTTATATTTATTGGCATATAATTGGACAAAAGAGCTCTTAATAATTGCTTTCACTTCATTTTGATTCATAGTTATATTCACCCTTTCTGTTTTTGAAATAGGTAATTTAATTTAATTTCCTTTTTCTTTTTTTTTTAGGATTTTGCAAGGCAAATGGGGTTAAGTGGCTTGCCCAAGGCCACACAGCTAGGTAATTATTAAGTGTCTGAGCTTGGATTTGAACCCAGGTACTCTTGACTCCAGGGCCGGTGCTTTATCCACTGTGCCACCTAGCCGCCCCCCTTCTTTCTTTTTTAAAATAAAATTAGTCAATGGTTTATCTAATTTCCCCCCATAAAATCAGTTTTCTTTTATTAGCTCAATGAGGTTTTTTTATTTAGAATGTTATTAATCTCTCTTTTGATTTTCATTTTTTCAATTTCCATTTTTATATCTCTTTAGGAATTTTACAATTATTCTTTTTTTCTAGTTTTTTTGTATGTAATGACCAATTCTTTGTTCTGCTCTTTCTCTGATTTTGATGTAAGTATATTTAGAAATATAAAATTTTCTCCTAAGTACTGCAGCTTTGACTGTATCCCACAAATTATGTTATGCTGTCTCATTAATGTTATTCCTTTTGAAATTATTGATAGTTTTGATGATTTGTTACTTGACTCACTGATTCTATACTATTAGATTATTTAGTTTCCTAATAATTTTGACCAGTGCTTCCATGGTCCTTTGTTGATTGTAATTTTTTATTTCATTATGTTATGAAAAGAATGCATTTATTATTTATGTTTTTCTTCATTTATTAGTGGGGTTTTTATACCTTAATACATGGTCAAATTTTGTGTAGGTTCCATGTACAACTGAGAAAAAAAGGTAGTTTCCTTTGAGGCCCATTCGATTTTTTTTTCTAGAGTTCTCTCATCTAACTTTTCTAAAACTTTGTTAGTCTCATTAACTCTTTAAAATTTTCTTTTAACATTAGATTTATCTAGTTTTGAGAGAGAAAAGTTGTCTTCATTTATATAGCTTTACTGTTTATTTCCTCCTACAATTCACTGAACTTTTCCTTTAATAATTTCAGTGCTATGCTATTTAATACACACACATGTGCGCACGTGTGTGCACAATATCTATCTATATATCTATTTATATATACATATATATAATATATATATATATAAATAAAATGTGTGTGTGTGTGTGTGTGTGTGTGTGTGTGTGTGTGTGTGTGTGTGTGTGTATTCTGCTCCAGGTCCTTATTTTACTCTGTATCTTTCTGTTTCACTTGTGTTTCTTGTAAACAGTATATTGTTGGATTCTGGCTTCTAATCCATTCTGCTATCTGCTTCTGTTTTGGGGTGAATTTATTTCATTCACATCTCCAGTTAGGATTACTATTTATTTCCCTCTATGCTTTTCTTCTATTCAGCTTTGTATTTTTTAACATTGTCCCTCATTGAAAATCAGTTTTGATTCTGATCATTAGCTCCCTTAATCTACTTTGCCTTCTATCACCTCTCTTTTCCTTTATCCCCTTCTTGTCCTATTTCCCTATTGGATATAGCAGATATAAGCAACTGAGTGTGTATACTTTCTTTGAACAAATCCCAATGGGAGTGAGGTTCAAACACTACTCAATAACCTCACTCTATTTCCCTTCTACTATAAACGCTCTTCCTTGCATGTCTTAAGGTGTAATTTTCCTCATTCCTCCCTCTTCTCCTTTCTTCTCATGCATCATCTTATTTCTTATGTTTTTATATAATCCCATGATAGTCAACTCACATTCAGGTCCTCTATGTATGTCTGCTCTGACTGCCCTAATAATGATAAAGTTCTTAGGGACAGCATGTTTTATCTTCCCATAAAGGAATATAAGCAGTTTAAAATATTAAGTCTGTTATGATTTATCTTTCAAATTTTTATGCTACTCTTGACATTTATGTTTGAATGTTGATATTTTTTTGTTCTGTCTAATCTTTTCATCAGGAATGCTTACAAGTTCTCTATTTCAAGAAATGTTTATTTTTTTCTCAAGAGGGATAATACTCAGTTTTGTTGGTTATAAATGTAGTTCTTTGCCTTCCAGAATACCTTTATCCAAACCCTATGCTCCTTTATCATGGAAAATGTTAAATCTTGTGTGACACTGACTGTGGATCCATGATGTTTTAATTGTTTCTTTTTAGCTACTTGAAATGCTTTCTCATTGATCTGGAAGCTCTGGAATTTTTCTAAAATATTTCTGGGAGGATTCATTTTGAGATCTCTTTCAGGAGATGATAAATGTATTCTTTCTATAATCTAACTTACCATTTGACTTTAGGATGTCAGGATGGTTTCCTTAATAATTTCATGAAATATGAGGACTAGGTCAATAATTCTTGAATTTACTTTTTTCAATCTCTTTTTCTAGGTCAGTTATTTTTCTGAGAAGATATTTCACATTTCTTTTTTTAATATTTAGACTTTTATTGTTCCTTGATATCTCATGAAGTCATTAACTTCCAGTTGCTCAATTCTAATTTTTAACAAATTATTTTCTAAAGTGATGTTTTATATCTTCTTTTATGTTTAACTTATTCTGCCTTTTAAGAAACTCTTAAGTCAAATTTCCTGCCTGTTTTACCATTTGGTTACTTCTATTTTAAAATTATTTTAATGAATTTTCTCCCATAATATCCTATTTTTCTAATATTCATATATTGTTTTCATTTTTTGCCAATTTTATCTCTCTTAATTGACTTTTTAAAATTCTTTTAAGATCTCCCAGTAATTCTTGTGTGTCTTGTGTCCAATTCACATTTTTCTTAGAAGCTTTCCATGCAGATACTTTAACATTGTTTTCTTTTGAATTGTTTTTGAACTATCATGTCACTATACTAATCTGTTGATGGATAATTTTTATTGTTGTTTCTATTTGCTCATTTTATTAACTATAGCTTGACTTTTAACTTTATATCAAAATTGCTGTCTGGTCCTGGGGTAGGATGGGCACTGTCTCAAGCTTCAGTTTTTATTTAGTTCTTTCCAAGCTAATTCCAAGGATCTGTAAAGTTTTGGTGTTTCCAAAGTAGTATGATATAAGGAAAGGTGTGGTCACTGTTCTTCTGGCCTGAATTCCTTGTCTTTAGCCAGAAAAAAGGGACCTTGCTTTCCTGAAGCAACAAGTGCTATCACTCTTCTTGCTCCTGGAACTGTGACCAGGATCCCTGTTCGCTTATGCCCAAAAGTTCTTGTGTTATTTTTTTCTTGAGCTGCTTATGGGCAATGGAATAGGTTCCTGCATCAAGTTCTAGCAAATGGTTTTGTGTACTTTCTTTAGGACCAGTTTTCTAATTCTGTTATGATTTCTGGACTGAGGGTGCCTGAAGCTCCCACTGTTGCAGGTAAATCTACAATCCGTTGTTACTATTGCCACCTTGTATATTTCACTATGGACTGGCCCTCACTCTAGTGTCAAAGATCCCTTTGATTGACTTCCTAAGTTGTCTTGGGCTAGAAAAAGTCTCATTCTGACCTTTTGTTGACTTTGTCACTCCAGAATTCAATTTGAGGCATTATTCTAAAGTTGTCTGGAGGAGAATCTTGGGAGATTTCAGCTGAGTTGCTGCCTCTTCTCCCTCCTTCCACTGGTCACATCTCATCCCTTTCTTAGGTTTATTAATTTCCCTTGAACAGCATTTTCCATGATCATCTCCTCCTCTCCATTGTCTACTTGTTTTATGATTCCTATTATCTCTACTTCAAGCCTTTACAGCTTCCACAGTGGCTCCCTCTACTTTAGTCTTTTACACTTTAACTTATCCCTTTACATGGTTGCCAAAATGATATCACTTACCCAAAAACCATCAGTGGTTCCCCTCTGGAATTTAAAGTCCTCTATAAGTTGACCTTAACCAATATTCTAGTCTTAATACATTATTTTACTCCCTTCATAAATTTCATAGCCAAACTGGACCATTGATTTTATTATTATTATTATTATTATTATTATTATTATTATTATTATTATTATTATTCATTGTTATTAATCAATCACATCTATTTATTAAGTGATTAATAACCTATAAAGGCAACTAAATGGTACTATGGATGGAATGCCTGGTCTAATGTCAGGAAGATTCATCTTTGTGAATTTAATGTGACTTCAGACATTTACAGGTTACGTGGTCCTGAGCAAATCATTTTACCTTGTTGCCTTAGTTTTGTCATCTGTAAATGAGCCAGAGAAAATACTCTAGCATCCTTCCCAAGAGAACCTCAACTAGAACCACAGAGAGTTAGACACAATGAAATATGACCAACAAAAATATATGACAGGGCCTGTGCTAGACATGGACATATTAGTCTAGAGAATTAAATGATTTCTCTCCATGCCCTTGTGCAATTTGCCTCAATAATTGAATGAGAACCTGAATATACTCCTTTCACAATTCTTTTTTTTTTTTTAGGTTTTTGCAAGGCAAACGGGGTTAAGTGGCTTGCCCAAGGCCACACAGCGAGGTAATTATTAAGTGTCTGAGACCGGATTTGAACCCAGGTACTCCTGACTCCAGGGCCGGGGTTTTATCCACTACGCCACCTAGCCGCCTCTTAACAATTCTTTTAGTTGAAATTTTTGTTTTTTTCTAGAACCAGCTCAAGTGTTATCTCTTCCATGAAGTCACCCTTGATTTCTCTTCCACTTCTCCCAAGTTGAATTATTACTTTGAAAAACAAAGGGCAAGAAAGGCAGGAATTGGAAAGAATGATCAAAAACAAGATCATAGAATACGCCCCACCCCATATCACAATATTTTTTCTGCTCTCAGTAAATTCTTACTATGCCCAGTATCCTCAGAATGCACATCTCCGTAGGTGGTTACAGCAGGGGTTAGCTAAAGCCTATCACCTATTAGTCAATTATAAGCTCCTCAAAGATAGACAGTATTATTTTTCATCTGTTTATTCTTGGTCCCTACTGAGTTTATAATAAGTGTGTGTACAATCAGGCTTGTGCACTTTTAAATGTATGTATTATTTAATATGTATTTCAATATAAGCACAGGAATACATATTTTAAAAAGAGAGAGATATGCTTTGACTTTAGAATTCTCTATTTATGAACCTCCTTATAGATTTAAACAAGCAACAGGGGAGTTTGAACTGAGAGCTCCTACCTTACATTTCTGGGGGGCAACTGCTATTTGCTTCTTGGTTTAGAATACTTAGATTGCAAGGGGAGTCAGTGACATAGACAATCACATACTCCTGTGTGGATATAGAGAGTTAAATTACTACTACCTAATAATATCTGGCCCATCATCCCTCCCACAGGAGTGCCTTTCAACTAACAAGACATAAGGTAGTTAAAATGGCCAGAAGCTACTGTTGCTGCTGTTATATTCCCCTCCCTACATTTTGTCAGTTAATATATTGGTGAACCATGGGTAGGAAAACGCAAGTAGTGTTTGGTCTGAAAAACCACTGGATCAGGTTTTAAAAATGACTGGTTGAAGATCCCTTGTGTAACACATTTCATTAGAAAGTCTCACTGTGCACCCATTTCTTTTATTTCTCTCATAAAATGTTTGATTTTGAGGGGAGTACTAAATAGTATTTCAACTCAAATTTAAGTTTTCCTTATCATAGTGTCAATCTCACACAAGATGAAAAATTTCCTTTTTTCATCCACAAAACCTCCCATTTCTATGGGAAACATATGTGCAGAGACCCAGTCAGGGTTAATGCTAGAGCTTATTGAAAGATTTATTAGTCTTCAGTGTAATCCAGATGACAATTGCATGCCTTATATTTTTCAGTTATATGATAGAGCTAACCTAACTCCTCATTTTGCATTTCTCACTGGTGATAACTGGTACTCAAATGAAAAGGGAAAATGGTTTGCTGGTTGTTAAGTCAATACTAACACCCCAAGGTGATTTTCATCAATTCTTTCCATTGCACATTGATAAGAAATACAAATATGCTTTAGGAAGTCATGAACTTGCCATTTGGAATGTGCAGCAGAGACTGAAAAGGCAGGAGCAGTGGTGAGTAAAGAGAGCCTTCTGTTTGACAGTGGACTGTAATGGTAGCATGGAAAACAGATTCCCTGATACTGAACCATAAAAACATGGCTCCAATAAATAGCTACTCATTCTTTCCTTATCCAAATCAATTTCATCCATCATTGATTATTGTGATTGTCCAAAGGGCTTAAATTTTCATTATTACAGTTGATATGAACCATTTCTATGGCTGCCATTGTCTTGAAGGGTTTTAGTTTATGACTTTCAACTTACTGATTTGAATAATTAGCTAAACTATATTTATTGAGCACCTCACACTATGTATTATAGCTACAAGAAATGTACTTGAAGTTCATTGTAAATCAAAGAACATTATATAGACTCAGCTATTTTTATTTTATAGGCCTATTCACACATGTATATCTTTATACATAAAAACATATACATATAATTCAAGGGTTGATGATTTTAGCAATATGTCTATACCTTCACTGATGGAGTCTGATTTCTTTATATTTTGGTAGATGATTTCTTTCATGAATTGTTCTGACTAAAAAAAATCCATTACCTGGCTATGAATCTCTCTAAGCCAGACTGGAATTTGGATTACAGATACACAAGCCAGTGCTCAAAGTCTTTCCATGTGAGTAAGGCCTGCCAAAGCTTGTGTTTCATTGGAATAGCTTTTAAGATCATACTATTATCACTATGTCATGATGATGCATTGGAGTAACATTGTGGTGGAGTTGCCCCCTATTCTCCCCATTCATATATATAAATGAAAAGTTAAATAGGGGGGACCTGTAGAGAGAATACCTATATTTTCAGTGATACAGGTAACGCCCAGATAAGTAAACTGTCTCTGCTAATTCACTTAGGTAGTTTCTCTGAAACTTAATCTTTAGCCTGAAAATAAATGAATAAATAAAATAAAATAAATTTTAAAAATAGTCTTCAGCATTTCCTAGAAAATTCATTGGTTAAATGACATAGAGGAATTACTTTAACATAGGACTTTCAAGACCAGCTCCTGATCCATTGACTTTTAAGAGTTAAATTACAATACAAAACAATAGTATTAAAGATATTTCAATGTAGAATATAATTAAGTGGCTATAATAACTGCTAACAGTGAAAAAAATGGATGTGAACTAGAAGCATCAGGAAAGGCCTCTTATAGGAGATGGTGGAATTTGGGTTAGTCTTTGATGGGCATTATTTAAAGAGGAAGAAGAGAGGAATAGGAATAGTTTGAGCCAGAGTGGCAGATGTGTGTAGAGTAGTAGGGGAACAGGCAATAGACCTTGCTGGCCAAAGCAGATGACTTGTGCAGGGAAGTAATGGGAGACAATATGGAGAGACAGCTAAGGGCCTTGTAAATTTTGGATAAGGTACATAGCCTCTCTGGATCTCAGTTTCCTCATTAGTAAACTAAGAGATGGTATTAAATGAGCTCTATAGTCCCTTCCAACTCTAAATGGATGAAGCTATGTAGATTTTAGAGAATCACTGAAGGACTTTTGAACTGGAAAATGCGATGAAACAGTGAATATCTATGAAATGCTTATTATGTGCTAAATATTTTGCCAGGTATTAAGTATGCAAAAACATAAAAGAAATAATTCCAGTTCTCAACAATCTTATGTTCTATTAGGAAAATAAAACTCATCTATCTATGCATATATATATATATATATATATATATATATATATATATATATATGTAAATGCAGTTCATTAGTGGGGAGTAGGATAAGACCTTGATTTTAATGGCATAGGAAATTTCCAGTGTGGAAACTCTCTCCACTGAACATTAGTAACTCAGATTTAATCTATAATCTTAGAGAGTTCCTGAGGGTACCGGGTAACTTGTTCTTTATTCTTGGTAAAGTTACTGGAGTGGTTTACCATTTCCTTTTCCAGTTCATTTTATAATTGGGGAAGCTGGAGCAGAGTTAAGTGACTTGCCCAAGTTACATAGCTAGTAAATATCTCGGACCATATTTGAACTCAGAAAGTCTCTTCATGACTCAAGACCCAATTCTCTACACCCTGCACCAGGGGTGACTTGTTAAGGGTTTTACAGCCAGTAACTATTAGGGATGGTACTCAAACTAAGCATTTCCTGACTGTAAGACAGGTCTTCAATCCATTGTCCCATGCTTCCTGACATACAAAATAAAATTTAAGAATGTAAATTGATTTCAGGAGAGATAGAACTAACAACTGGAGGGAATCAAGGAATGTCTCATACTAAAATTAGCCTCTTACCCAATCCATGAGTAGAGGCAGGGATGATTCTAAGAGGGTGAAGAAAGCAGGGAAGTGTGGAATATAGTTCAAAGACATAGGAGTAGATTGTTGGATTTAGGTAACAGTGAATAGATGGTTTGGCTATATAACACAGGGTACACTAAAAGGAGTGATGAGAAATCAATATGGAAAGAATAGGATCTAACAAACTTGTATAGGACTTTAAAAGACTAACAGTGGTGTTTATAGTTTATCTTGGGGACAAGAGGAAAGATAGATAAATAGATAGATAGATAGATAGATAGATAGATAGATAGATAGATAGATGGATATCCTAAGGCATATATATTAGGATATATATTATACATACACACACACACACACATATATATGCATGTGTGTATATATATACATATATATATATACATATACATACATATGGTCAGAATTATGCCTTAGGATATCAATTTGGTTGCTGTAGAAAGGATGGAATACAGAAGAGAATGAAGGCTGGGTGAATAATTAGGAGTCTATCAATTGTCCACTTAAGAAGTGTTAAATGTCTCACTTAGTGTGATTGTGATGCAAGTGGAGAGAAGGAAACAGATGTGAGAGATTTTGTGGAGATACAACCAAAAAAGACTTGGCAAATGTTTGACTATTATAAGAAAGTGAGAGTAATGAGTTCAGGATAATTTTGAGGTTGTAAACAAACCCAGGTTCCAAAAAAGATATTGAGGCTCTTTAAAGAAAAAAGGGGAAGTTATGAGGATAGAATTATCATTTTAGAAAAGTTTTTCTAATAGTGATTGGGATGAAGTGAATGAGGGGGGAGACAATGGGGTAGCAATGGAAATGGAAAAAAGAGGAACTGGACAAGCAACATTATGGAAAAATTTATAGGATTGCAATGATTAAGGGCATAGACAATGAATATAGTGAGTACAGTAATGAGATACGGCACTGAAAAGTAACAAGAGATGAGTAGCAGATAGATGAAATAATTATTGTACTTATATGGAGTTCAACACAGAGGTGTATGTGACTATGCTACTACTTCATGCTGCATGAACCAAATCACTTCCATTAGATAAACACAAATGCTCATAGCTGAGGTTTATATAAAAAACAAAAGCAGGTGATTTTGGTTCTGAACACTGAGATTTGGAGAGAGTATTTGTACTTAGTGAGTCAAAATGGGAAATTCTCCATTTGTCAGAATTCAGATCTAGTTGAAGAACTGGTTCATTTGATTCTTTTCTGATTTTAGAGTATGGTTGGGTATTCCTAAAATTCCAAATTCATCAGACTGCCTTCTTTTGACCTCATAATTGACTGATTGTAATCAAACCTAGGGTCTTACCTAGGAACTCCAGTATATTCAGTGCACCCCATAGAATTCTCTTAGCCAAAAATCTAGTCCGTTTTCCCCCTTGTCTCCATTTAGGAGCATTTAGAATCAATACAGCCTTTTGAAGATATGCTCTTCCAAGATCACTTGATTGTATGCCAATACTGCTAATAAATTTGTAATACTGCTAGTGTTTGAATTTGTACCATACAGTTGCCTCTTTTCTATTTGATATCACAAAATATAAATATCAAATAATGAAGACTGATGATATTCTTCCCCACCCCAAAACCTTAGTACTTGAATTGAGTAATCCCTTAATTCTGCAAATTAAAAGAACTTCTTAAAGCTTAACTGAATATATCCATTTTGTGACAGGATCAGAAAATTCTCGACAAATCTTATACAACCAGTTCATGTACAGGATAGCCCAAAGGTCTTAGTTCAGATTTAAGCTACCAAAGCTTAAAACTGCACTAAGACCTTTGGGCTGCTTTATTTAATATGTTAACTCTTCTCCCATTTCGAGCACTATAAACACACACTTGCACACATGCATATAAACATATCTTTTTTTAGGTTCTGACAAAAAAAATCCCACATAGAAAAAAAGACATAATATTTCCCAGACTGACAAGATCAAACTATTCAAAATAAAAATCCCTACTGATTACAAGGTTCATCTCTGCTCTGAAGGGCAACCCTCTAGAGAGACCCAAATAGCATTGGTCTGATTTTTTTTCCTGTTAGAAATGATTGTTGGATACTGCTCTCAAGGTCACAGGTTTTCATTTCTCTGTCTTTGGTTATTAGATTCATTAATATTCCCAAATGATTTCAAATCAAAACAAAATGACTTTAGCAATGCATGTAAAAATGAAAATGACAGTTTTTGAATTTAAATTTGTTAATTAAAGACTGCCACCTCAACTTTTCTTCTCTCTCTGC